>NC_137170.1:38375000-38952500 GCF_951804945.1 Podarcis cretensis
TAAAACTCCTTACAAGTCTGCTGTGTGCTTTCTTTTCTACTTCTACTGTTTCTTCTGGTGTCAAAGGCTTTGTACACATTTGTACAAGTACCTTTCTACAGTTCTTCTGTATCATAGGAATTCACTTTCCTTGACCTTGGTCAATCCTTCAAAGCCAACAACTTGTCAAGGTCAAGGTCTGTGAAATAACAAGCGCCAAATACACTTAACAGATGTGCTGAAGAACTTGCACTTGGGAACTAACCATTTCAACCATATTCCACTAAATGTGGAAGAATTTTCACCAGTTTTGTTTTGTGATCCTCCAGAGTTTCTGTAAATCCTGTTACCAGTGATATCACTAGCCCAGTACCTTGAACTGGGCCCAGCAATGCAGTGTTCTCCTACACAACACACTGTACCTCTGAGTCCTTTCATACACAAAGTTACAAGTCAAATCTGCCCCATAACATAAATAAGAGAGTCACAAGATGCCTGCAGCTGCATTGTGTGGAATGAATAATCTCTGCTGAGTTGTGGAGAATTAACCCATTAACTGCATTCCTTAACAACAGCCCCTTCCATGGACAAAATCTAAAATGTATATTGGAAAAGCTGTTCCTGCATCTTGTGAGAATATCTTTTCTGAAAGTTGTTTATACTAAAAACTAACGGATTAGTCACAGAAGTCCAGACAATATAAATGTTTCTGCTTTCTTCTACTTCTGGCATTGGCCTAACCTAATATACAATCTCACACCTTTTGAATAATGTAATTTCATGAGAGCTTGCTTTCTACACCTCCACAGTGAATCCACTGCAATATTCAGAAGCTTCACCAGCAAATCCACAGGAACCCAAGGGAAGCATAATATCTCTGCATCTTCTAGTATCACCTCAAATTCTTCTTCTCTTGGCAACAGCCTGACCAGTCCAGAAACATGATTTGTTTTTCTAAAAATAATGTGACTTGTTTTTGATGGGTTTACTATCTTTCCTTTTTGTTGCATCACTTCAAATTGCAGTGGGAATGGAATCGTCCCCCTTCCCTAATGGAAACAAAGGTTTAATGAATGTAACAACAACAACAACAATTTACTGTATTTTTCGCTCTATAAGACGCACCAGACCATAAGACGCACCTAGTTTTTGGAGGTCCCTATTGGTAAGTAAAACATAGTATCAGGTATATCAGTAAGAATAATTAAACCTTAACAATGGTAAGAGTTATGATGCCTAGGAGCAGGAGTGTTCTCTCGAGACCCAAGTGGACAGAGTGCTGTTGTGCTCATGCCCTGATTGGGCACTGTGGGAATAGGATGCTGGGCTAAATGGGCCATTAATCTGATCCAGAAGGATCTTATCTGCTTACCAGGAAGCCACGGATGATACACACTAACTTTTATAATCAAGCACGAGTGTCAGAGTAAAAAAAACAACAACGTATGTATGAAGTACATATGTATCTTCCCAAAAGTAAAGTGGGAATTGGCCCTCTAGAAAAGTGTTTAGCAAATTTGTCTTCACCTGCTCTACCAAGGCAGTAACTAGTTGTTTAGGTAAAACTACTACTTCCATATTAAGAGAAGAGAAAGGTTTGAAATACAGTGGTACCTTGGTTCTCAAACTTAATCCGTTCCAGAAGTCTGTTCCAAACCCAAAGCGTTCCAAAACCAAAGCGCGCTTTCCCATAGAAAGTAATTCAAAACGGATTAATCTGTTCCAGACTTTTAAAAACAACCCCTAAGACAGCAATTTAACATGAATTTCACTATCTAACGAGCCCATTGATACATAAAATGAAAGCAATAATCAATGTGCTGTACTATAAAATAAATAAGGCAGTATTGTAGATGATAAAAATTAAAATTCATTTGTTTACGTACCTGCACTGATGATAGTCATTGTTCGAATGGAGGACTTTTATCCATTTCTGCAGTCACACAATCAATCAATCAATCAATCAGTAGCTGAACTGGGTTCCACACAGTCACAAAAACAAATTAACTGAAAAAGCATCAAAAACAAAAGCACCAAACTTATTCCATTCCGGAAGTCCGTTTGACTTCCAAAATGTTTAAAAACCAAGGCACAGCTTCTGATTGGTGCAGGTGCCCTGGAAACAATAGCCGACAACCGCATCAGATGTTTGGCTTCCAAAACACGTTCGCAAACAGGAACTCTTACTTCCAGGTTTTCGGTGTTTGGGAACCAAGGCGTTTGAGAATCAAGGTACCACTGTAGAGGATATCACATGCCATAGTGGGTGAGGAATTATTTATAGATTATTCTGATTTTTTGAAATGTAATCATGTTAACACATGGCTTAAACATGGGAGGTAGGGAGTAAGAACAGGAATTAACCATTTAAGAATCTCATTAACCATTTTTAGCATTGAGACCAAGCTTATGAATTCAGAAAGGAATTCTCAAATAAAGCTGAAAGGGGTGATGGAGAATATGTAAGAATCATTTCAATGTACATTCAGGAACAAATGACAGCTTGCTTAATCTGGAGGAGACAACCTTGACTTGACAGGAGGTATGCTTTATGGAGAAGAGGTCTACAAAAATAACATATGGTACAGAGACATTCATATTTCCATCACCGAACTGCACACTGCTGACAAGGTTGTGATGACCACCTTTGGCTCACTACCATCATTGTAGCTGCTGAGCTATAAGTGCATCATCACCATCATCATCATCACCATCATCAACATTTCTATACTGGCCTTCATATGAGGATAATAGGGCAGTTTATAATATAAAAACACAAAAGTACATAACATTGTAGCAAACATAAACAATACCTCCCCAGTTTTAAAAGCCATAGATTATTATTTAATTAGGCAAAAACCTGGGAGAAGAGGAATGTTTTCGCTGGGTGCTTGGAGATATATAATGATGGCACTAGGCAAGCCTCCTTGAGAAGAAAATTCCGCAAGTGGGGAGCCACTGCAGAAAAGGCCTGTTCTTGTGTTACCACTTTGGGTCATGAAGAAGGGCCTCAGATGATGATCACAGGGTCCAGGTGGGTTCATATGTCCAGAGGTGGTCTTTGAGGTTTACTCCCTTCCCCTTCCCCTGGCCTGTTTAGGTGCTCTGCTTGTGACATCATGGAATCCATTTAGAATTATGGCAATTGCGGCAAAAGATGTAGCATGTTGCCTGCCCATTAAAGGTAAAGGTAAAGGTACCCCTGCCTGTACAGGCCAGTCTTGACAGACTCTGGGGTTGTGCGCCCATCTCACTTAAGAGGCCAGGGGCCAGCGCTGTCCGGAGACACTTCCGGGTCATGTGGCCAGCGTGACATCGCTGCTCTGGCCAGAGCCAGAGCCAGAGCCAGAGCCGCACACGGAAACGCCATTTACCTTCCCGCTGGTAAGCGGTCCCTATTTATCTACTTGCACCCGGAGGTGCTTTCGAACTGCTAGGTTGGCAGGCGCTGGGACCGAGCAGCGGGAGCGCACCCCGCCGCAGGGATTCGAATCGCCGACCTTTCGATCGGCAAGTCCTAGGCGCTGAGGCTTTAACCCACAGCGCCACCTGCGTCCCATGCCTGCCCATTACAAAATCCTTAAAAGAAAACTAGGCACTTGCTAGATGGGATGGGGGTGAAGTTGACTGGTTCAAGGCTACCCAGTCAATTTCATATCCAAGTAGGGTTTTGAACCCTGGTCTCCCAGTTCTTAGTTCAATACTCTAAACCATGAGTAGGCAAACTAAGGCCCAGAGGCCGGATTCGGCCTTCTAAATCCAACCCATGGATGGTCCAGGAATCAGTGTGTTTTTACATGGGTAGAATGTGTGCTTTTATTTAAAATGCATCTCTGGGTTATTTGTGGGGCCTGCCTGGTGTTTCTACATGAGTAGAATGTGTGCTTTTATTTAAAATGCATCTCTGGGTTATTTGTGGGGCATAGGAATTTGTTCATTCCCGCCCCTCCAAATATAGTCCAGCCCCCCACAAAGTCTGAGGGACAGTGGACTGGCCCTCTGCTGAAAAAGTTTGCTGACCCCTACTCTAACCACTGCACCACACTGGCTCTGCCTGAAACAGTATGTGAATCAAAACACATCTATTCTTTGATTCCTTGAAGTGCCAGATAGTGCCATAAACGTGCAAACCAAATACCATTTCAATACCTAAATATACATCATCACAAAAAAACTAAACTAACAACATGACAAGTGGGCAAGTTAAGCCAAGTGCTCATTTTGCTAGGTTCATAATCTGTCCAGAGAAATGATTACTTTCTGAGCTACAAAAGATCTTAAGGACAGAATAGGACAGGCTGAGGTCGGCTGCGTGCAGATACCTCTGCATATGTACTTTGGATTGTAGTACTACATCTGAAAGACAAAACACCACCCTGCATGACACTTCTGTTTCTAGGGAAATAAGCAGCTCCCATTGTTATTCATAAAAAGCAGGGATGAAGTTCTAGGCAGCCAGCAAGACGAGCAAAAGTTTGCATTGGGAAATCCAATGTAATTAGATCACAGCAGGTACCCCAAATGGGCCAGGGCTGCTCTGCAGAGTACTAGGCATAATGGTTAATCCATCACTAAGTTTAATAGGTTAATATTTTCATCTATAAAGGCTGCAATTATCAGCTGCTCGGTAAGACAGATCTAGAGTGTAAAAAAGCAGTCAAACTAAGAATGGTAAATTCTAGAACAGGGGGGAAAACTTTCAGGGCAGCAATCTTGGCAAGATTTATAGTTAACTGTCAGTGCCGCTAATTTATTATTGAACGAAATAGGTATTTATTATGCATGGAACAGGTATTTAACTATTTATGTGCTTAAAACTAAGCACCTGAAGAAGGCTTTACCTAGATGCAACTTTGATTTATGAAGTTCATAAGGGTTATGAAACCATTATTGGAATCCTACACAGCCAAGAACAGCACAGGCATAATAGTCTTGCAGGGGGAGGGAATAGTCTGTGAAGGTGTCCCCCGTGAGGGGGGGGGCCCTCTGTGAGGTCTTGTTATACATCAAGATTCCCACGGTTTTATTTGCATTATGTACTATAAAACCATCCCACATTATTTGAACAAATGGAGCTTCTCTGCTCTAATGAGTTCAACATTAAATCTCTATACTCATTATATTGCAATTATTATTATTTTCTATTTATGCCATGGACTGATGAAGATTGTTTAGTTGATGTGGCCTTTTCCCAATCATGCAGCAATGAAATAGCAGCAGTGGGAGCCTCTTGTTCTGTTTTGCAACAACAGCACCAAAAGCCAAACCTAGACTAATACTAGTCATGAAGAATCTAAATACTTGTACAGTGGTACCTTGGTTCTCAAACGCCTTGGTACCCAAACAACTTGGAACCCAAACACTGCAAACCCAGAAGTAAGTGTTCTGGTTTGCAAACTTTTTTCAGAAGCCAAACGTGCTCCGTTTTGAGTGTTATTCTTCCAATTTGAGTGCCACACTACCGTTTTGAATGTTACGCTGAGGTCTGTCTGTTTTTGCTATTTATTTTGTGTTTTTGTTTTTGCAGGTTTTTTGTTTTGCTTTTGTGACTGTGTGGAACCCAGTTCAGCTACTGATTGATTGATTGTGTGACTGCAGTACATTGTTTATTGCTTTCATTTTATGGAACAATGGTCTCGTTAGATAGTAAAATTCATGTTAAATTGCTGTTTGAGGGGATGTTTTTAAAAGTCTGGAATGGATTAATCCATTTTGCATTACTTTTTATGAGAAAGTGCACCTTGGTTTTGGAACTGACGCCTGGAACGGATTAAGTTTGAGAACCAAGGTGCCACTGTACCTAAGTGAAATGTGGAAGCAAATAGTAACATTTGGTTATTCTGTTGCAGAATAGAGTGCTCACCTAGAAATTAGTCATTGTGAGGTTTCCTTTATCAATGAAAGTGGGATGTTATATAGTGGATTGGTTTTTTTAAAAGCACTAGTCATGTGACATCCACACCATACATTCAAAGCACTCTTATACTGCTTTAATGTAAGGTTACCAGACATCCCCGTTTCCCGGGGACAGTCCCTGGATTGACAAATCAGGCCCCATACAAAATCAATTGAAGTCAAAAAGTGTCCCTGGATTCATTGAAAAAAATCTGGTAACCTTACTTTAATGGCCATGGCTTCCCCCAAAGAATCCTGGGAACTGTAATTTGTTAAGGATGCTGACCTCACAGAACTACAATTCCCAGACCCTTGAAAAACTACAGTTCCCAGAATTCTCCACAACTGTTAAACTAATGGAAGAGTGTTTTAAATGTATGGTGAGGATTTATATTTCAGATTTATTGGAAACCTTAGCTAGAACAGAAATGGGTCTTGATTGCAACTTTAACGTTTTATTGTCATACATGGGTAAAATATTTCAAATCTGGGTAGAACTTTTGAGAAACTTGAGGTTTTTTCAAGTGTAACTAAAATCCAGATTTCCCTAATATCCAGATTCAGAAGAAGCACGTAAATTCATATGTTAAAAATTCCTAAGTAAAAAAGAGAAATAGATAAGACATGGAAACTGCAGACAAAAAATATCCCTTGCCACATATCCCTGGCAGTGATATAAAAATTGTTAATTAAGGGTTACCTCTGGAGTGAGCAAATGTTTTCGTTTTCATGCCATTTGAAGCCATTTTGCCAAAATTCCTAGGAGGGCTGCTAATTATCAACAATGCATTTGATTGGTTTGAGAAACAACATCCTTCCAAGTACCGAACTGCGTTTTTTTTACATCAGAATTTTAGCACAAATGACCTCTGACAGTCAATCAAGTAAACAAACTGGCAACTGTCTTTCTATATCCAGCACGAAAGTACTCTATTAATGCTTTGTCTCTAATTCTTACTAAACCCCAGTACCTCATATAAACCTTGCTTTAGAAAAGAAGCCTGCAGCAGTGTTTTGTTATTGTTGCTTATGCCTTTTTATAATTTTGCGCAGTTTCATTTGAAACATGATATATGCAGTTATGTGATCACCTAGTCTGAATGCAAAACTGTTTTGTATGCAGATTTAAGGTAATGAGCATTCAAGTTTAAAAAATGGCTCCGATATCCTGTAGCTTCTCAATAATAATATACTCTTACAGTCCAACAGAGAAGGATGGATTATGGGTTTTTCAATTTGTCTCGGGCATATTAATTGCTGAGTAGGGTTTCCACATAAAATATCAATGTACTGGAACAAACTGTTAATGTACCAGAATATGAAGACTCACATTCATTTCTTGAAATTTAAAAGCAATCCTCATTCTTCCTTAATACATCTGAATGCTGCTGAGGATTTTTTAAAATCGGCTAATGAGGACGATATTACTGGGGTTTTTCTGAAAATCTTAATTAGCTTAAGTGTTAATAGTGCTTTCATTGTATCGGCAAACAATACAACAAGCCATTAGGGAAATAAAATAATTTAGAGAAATGGTGGGGGGAAAGAAAATTAAACGTTTAGACTAGGGTGGCTTTTTAAAGATAAACTTTATGTTGGTATAAGAAGCAAAGAAGTACTTTGTTCAACTTTTATTTTTGCTGAATTCCTCAACTATGGGAGAAAAAAGAGACACCTTAGCCAAGTAAAATTGTGACTGAGAAATGCAAGGATGATATGATCTTCTGAATTTACAAACTTGATTAAGGCCCAATTCACTGCAGTGCTGTGCTAAAGAACCAATTTATAGGATCAAATGTAGAAAACTCTGAGCAATCAGAAGAATGTGGCTCACTGACATTCTTGGCTCCCTTCTTTTCATACAGTGGTTTGGTTGCCACTGAATCTTGCTTCCTTGCTGTATCACAAGGGTAGGCATGAGAATCGTTGGGCCACGCTGAAGGAGTCTACATTATAACAGTGTTGTCCCAGCTTCTGGGAGGAACAATACCGATGTGGGGAGGAGCCATGATGTGGACTCTTCCCACATCATCCAGGCCTTCTCATGTTATCCAGGTGGCATGGTGTGCGAAGGAGCCACACTACAGTGCATCTCACTCAGCCGGTGTAGCATGCAGACAAAACCTTTCACACCCTAGCTACAAACAGTACAGGATGTACAAGGTTGACAAAAATCTCAGATGTCTAGGTTGTGTCCCATGTTTCTTTAACTTTTATACAACAGAGAGGCATGCCAAGCTTTGTCCCATAGTGACTACAGGGTGAAAGCTGCAGGCAGTGCCATCGGAATAGCTTATCTCAAGCAAGAATCATTGTGCCCAGTGGCCCACCAGACAGTATATAAATGAGTTATTGGTGCTCAAAGTGATGCTGAAACATCAGGGTCTGGGTTCAACCTCCTGGAGTAGCAGAGCTGGCAGCTGAAGAAATCTCTGCAACACTACACTGTGCCACCAGCATCAGAATCTAAGAATGTTTTTAATTATAATTTTTAAATGATAAAAGTTTTTAAGGTCATCTCTTGTCTTTTTGACAGCTGCTAAACACCTTCCTCTTTCAACAAGCCTTTTAAACTGAGATCTTTCCCCACCTGCATCTTGTTTGGATTAATTTTAAGATGTTTTTATTGTTTTATCACTTGTGGTTTGCTGCCCTGGGCTTCTTTGGCAGAAAGGGTGTGATATATAAATTGAATAAACAAACAAAAATAAATCAGTGATATCGCTATTGGTGCGTTTGCTGATCTGGGCTCCTTCGGCAGTACGGGTGGAATAGAAATTGAGCAAATGAATAGCTACATTTTGATCTCTCACTGTGGCTTTGCCATTGCAATATATCATCCAGCCCCAAAGTAGCCATGTTGTTCTTTTTGAAAGTAGTGCATCCTTTTGACCCCAGGAACAAATGTTTCATCCACCAAAAAGTCTCTTGAATGTATTTGAAGCCTATTTTAAATAGCATGAGGACTTCTAAAACTCTGACATAATGAACCTCTGTCAACGGAAGTGAGAACTGTTTAAAAGTAAAGGGAAAAGGGACCCCTGACCATTAGGTCCAGTCATGGACGACTCTGGGGTTGTGGCGCTCATCTTGCTTTATTGGCCTCTGCCTCACGAGGATGTCTTGTGGGAATATCAATCAATAAAAATGCCTATTTTAAGATCTAAATATGATTTGGAATGTATAAAGGTAAATGGACCCCTGACCATTAGGTCCAGTCGTTACCGACTCTGGGGTTGCGGCGTTTATCTTGCTTTATTGGCCAAGGGAGCCAGCGTACAGCTTCCGGGTCATGTGGCCAGCATGACTAAGCCGCTTCTAGCGAACCAGAGCAGCGCACGGAAACGCCGTTTACCTTCCCACCAGAGTGGTATCTATTTATCTACTTGTACTTTGACATGTTTTTGAATTGCTAGGTTGGCAGGAGCCGGGACCGAGCAACGGGAACTCACCCTGTCGCAGGGATTCGAACCGCCGACCTTCTGATCGCCAAGCCCTAGGCTCTGTGGTTTAACCAACAGCGCCACCCGCGTCCCAAGAACTGTTTAGGGCTCTTCAAATATAAGGCAAGACAGACAGATGGCTTAGCAGTTGCTACTTCCCAGACCAAGAATGTGGCAGTTCAAAGGAAAAGGGAGGGATGAGGACCACATGGACCTGCAGCATTCTTCCATTTCCCTCAGGTTTTCACTTGAGAAGAAAGCCAAAAGTCCATCTCCTGCCCAATTACCACTCTGCTCACAGAACTATATATCATTAGCACAGCTAAGGGTAAGGAGTGAAGCTGCCATGCCACCAGTTTTTGAGGGCTGAGTTAGCATTGCTCTAAGAGATAAAGTAGACCTTAGATGCCAATGCATTACAGTATGTTATCAACCCTATTTTAAAAGGAAAGGCTGCTTTTGATGAATTGGGAGCAGAGAGGTGGAGGGGGAAAGGAAATGCATAGCCTTACCCCCCTTGCTGTTCTCCCACTCCAAAGCACCCGCATCCCCAGGAACTTTATTTTGATTAGGGACGAAACTTGTTTTTCCTCTGTAAGATTGGAATGCTGCAGGAACAATGCTCCATGTGAATGATTTGAAATACTGAAATTGTGGCAAGGAAAAGGATTAAACAACCCCTTCTCCCCGCCACTTCTCTTTTTATAAGCATCCCTCGGACATTCAGTTCCTTTATTAAAATGGCAATTAGGGCAATGCACTTGCGTGTATCACCTAGTTCATCCATTTATATACACAGCCAATCATTTGTGAAGGGTACACAGATCTGGCAGGAGTTTGCACCAAGAAGGAAGCAGGATACCTGAAGAATTCTTGATGAACTGGAAATTGCTGGAACGGCAAAGACTGTTACTGTGTTGGGTTGTGTTAAAAAGTGTCATTGCGTGCTTTGATGATTTGGTCATATGCCTTTACTAACTTTGCTGCTATGTATTTTGACAGGAGAGCTATATTTTTCCTTTTCTTTTCTTTTTAAACAATTTTTATTAAGTTTTCCATTTTTCCAATATTACATCATAACAAATAACATAATTCACAATTCCAAATTTTCCCCATCCCCCCCGGACTTCCCTCAACCTCCTTCTCTGGTTTATCTATCATTTCCTGCATATTTCCTTTTTCACTATTTTTGTATTTTAACTTATAAATTATATTTTTGCTAATTGTAAATGATTATTCAAAACCTGCTAATGAGTCCAATTTTCTACATTGATTCTTTATATAGGCCGAAAATGCTTCCCAATCTTTGATAAAGGATTTTTTGTCCTTATTTTGAAGTCTTTGTTAGTTTTGCCATTTCATCATATTCCATAAGTTTTTCTTGCCATTCTTCTTTGGTTGGTATTTTATCACTTTTCCATCTTTGTGCCAGTAGCATCCTTTCCACAGTTGTAGCATACATGAAAAGTTTTCGTTTGCTTTTTGGCAAATCTTGACATAAAATTCCTATCAAAACACTTATGAGCTTAAATTTATGAGTGGAATTTTTTTGGTCTTCTTCTTCTTCTTCTTCTTCTTCTTCTTCTTCTTCTTCTTCTTCTTCTTCTTCCAGTTATTACACAGCTGTGGTCAGATATATTTTGTCTAAGAGGGGGATAATGTTAAGGTTTTGGGGAGCAGATTTCTCTAAATTCCTGGGTGCCAGATTCTTCCTATAATTCATGGATTTAGTAAAAAATAATAATCAAGGCTTGATGAAACTTGGCCAAGCACAGTAATGCTTTGGATTTAGTTATGCTAATGAGCCAAGCCTGCTTGGCAGATCTAGCTGGATGGGCCATTGTTGTTGTTGTTTAGTCATTTAGTCATGTTGAGAGCCAGTGTGGTGTAGTGGTTAAGAGCAGTAGACTAGTAATCTGGTGAACCAGGTTCACGTCTCCGCTCCTCCAGATGCAGCTGCTGGGTGACCTTGGGCTAGTCACACTTCTCTGAAGACTCTCAGCCCCACTCACCTCACAGAGTGTTTGTTGTGGGGGAGGAAGGGAAAGGAGAATGTTAGCCGCTTTGAGACTCCGTAGGGTAGTGATAAAGCTGGATATCAAATCCAGACTACTACTCTTCTTCTTCTTCTTCTTCTTCTTCTTCTTCTTCTTCTTCTTCTTCTTCTTCGTCCTCTTCATGACCCCATGGACCAGAACAATGCTGCACCAGCTGTACTGAATCAGTGACTTCCCGATATGGGTTTTTTCTTTGCCTTTATTGCCTTTTCTAAAGGGTATATGGAGCTCTCTGTAGTTGTAGTTGTTGTTTAGTCATTTAGTCACGTCCGACGCACTCCTGTCTTCCACTGCCTCCTGCAGTTTGGTCAAACTCATGTTGGTAGCTTCGAGAACACTGTCCAACCATCACGTCCTCTGTCATCCCCTTCTCCTTGTGCCCTCAAACTTTCCCAGCATCAGGGTCTTTTCCAGGGAGTCTTCTCTTCTCATGAGGTGGCCAAAGTATTGGAGCCTCAGCTTCAGGATCTGTCCTTCCAGTGAGCACTCAGGGCTGATTTCCTTCAGAATGGATAGGTTTAATCTTCTTGCAGTCCATGGGACTCTTAAGAGTGTCCTCCAGCACCATAATTCAAAAGCATCAATTCTTCTGTGATCAGCCTTCTTGATGGTCCAGCTCTCACTTCCATACATCACTACTGGGAAAACCATAGCTTTAACTATACTGACCTTTGTCGGCAAGGTGATGTCTCTGCTTTTTAAGATGCTGTCCACGTTTGTCATTGCTATTCTCCCAAGAAGCAGGCGTCTTTCAATTTTGTGACTGCTGTCACCATCTGCAGTGATCATGGAGCCCAAGAAAGTAAAATCTCTCACTGCCTCCATTTCTTCCCCTTCTATTTGCCAGGAGGTGTTGGGACCAGTGGCCATGATCTTCGTTATTTTTGATGTTGAGCTTCAGACCATATTTTGCGCTCTCCTCTTTCACCCTCATTAAAAGATTCTTTAATTCCTCCTCACTTTCTGCCATCAAGGTTGTGTCATCAGCATTTACAAAGATTGAATTCCTCAAGGATTCTTATTAAAGTGGTGAACAGCCAAGAATCATTCTCTCCCCTCCCCAACTTGTGTGTGTTTTATAGGAAATTTGACTTCATATGTATAGCTGATGGACTATGGTGTAATTTTTCAAAGTTTTATTTTATATTTTTTCCCCTCCCCCTTGAGCAGCTGTACTCCAGTACAAACATTAGGTGAGAAGGCACCCTCAGACCTGGAGCTGCTGGAGGTTTCTGGGGAATCCATTGCTGTTCCATTGGCATATGCATTGTTCAAGAGGCTTCCCTTTCGTTTTAATGACTGCTCTGTCTCACATTACTCAACTTTAGTGTCTCTGCAAAAGACCAGCAGCAAAGTCGGGTGCCTTTCTTTTGAAAACCAAACAGAAAGAGAAAATATTTGAGTTTGCATGCCACAGCTGCAGGCAGTGAATTATCACACCAGGGAAGAGCGGAAATACCACCCACATAATCCAAGAGGAGGCCTGATTCATTTTGTGTCAGAAGCAAACACAGCAGCTCGACAAATCTGAAGCATCTTTTTTTCTGTGGGATTTCCCTCCCCCCCCCCCAGCCCCCAAGGTAAAAAAGTGGGACAGTACAATTTTTACTAGTTTTTAAACAAAAGTTTCATTCCCTCACCCCAACAGCCATTATTTTTCTGTTCTATTCCAATTCTTGTTTCGACATGATATATAGTAGGAAAATAAATGTGAAATGCAAATGTCTCAAAATGGGGAAAATAAATGTGAAACACAAATGTCTCAAACTGGGAGGCCTGCATGAATTTCATGATAATGTGCATCTCAGTTGCAACAACAATAAATAATGTTTGGTCTATTTTTATTTTTAAAAACAAACTTGTGCGCTCTCTATATAATAGTACAATATTGTTATGAGTCTGGGGAGTTAAGCTGCATGTGAGATCCTTCAAACCCCTAAATCCAACAAGGGCTAAAATATAAACTGAGCGCTATGAGATTCCAGGGGTTCCAGGATTTATGTTTCCTTTGGGAATGAGGCACAGTGGAGACTGTGGCGTTTTTATGATATATGGTTTATTTACACAAATATACAACCTGAGCCTACGATGGAGGGGTTCATAGCATTAACACTCCAAAAGGGTCTTGTTTCTCCCATAGCCACAGCCTTGGATTGAAACAGACATCAAGCTTTGCTCTCTGGTTCTCTTTCTG
This sequence comes from Podarcis cretensis, assembly GCF_951804945.1. Lineage (NCBI taxonomy): Eukaryota > Metazoa > Chordata > Lepidosauria > Squamata > Lacertidae > Podarcis > Podarcis cretensis. The sequence continues at coordinate 38,388,569 of NC_137170.1, forward strand.
GCTTGCTGCTTTCCCCTCTACGGCATCAATGCAAACTCTGAGCTCTGGCTTTTGTCCTTCTAACTAACCTGGGACATGACCAGAGCCACTCATTTACCGTCTTACACAGAGCACCTTTCCTTTTTTTTTAAAAAAAAATAATTTTTATTAACTGGCCAATCACATCAAATTATTATTTTTTTTATAAAATTTTTATTAGGTTTTCACATTTTATACACACACACACAACAAAAACAAAAACAAAACATATATAATTTCATACTCTTACTTTCTTTACCCTCTTTCCTTGACTTCCCCCCACCCCCTCTTCATACATCCCAATTCCAATAATTAATTCAGCAAGTTCTTATCTCTCATCTTTAACATATTATTATTATTTTTAAAACTTAACTCTTTTTACTTATCCACATTTAACTTATCCAATTCTCTTATAAACATTAAATCTTTTTTCTAAGGTCGACCTAATTTCTCTCCCACGAATTTCTCCCTTTATAGTTTAATTAATTATATGTCATAATGGCCAAATACAAAAATCATAAAATTTTAAAATTCTGTTCTCCCCTCCCTCCCTACCCCGGTTTCCATCCCTTATGTCCACAGAAACAGTTCCTAGCCCGGATTCCTCACATCCGAGGCCTTCAAGTCTCTGTCAGTCTCTCTCCGCCGATTTTGTTGGTAACCCTTTTTGTTGGTCCTCAGGTCTCGAAGGAGTTCAGTCGCAGTCACACCAAGTTTTCTTCCATCCAAAATACTTAAAAGCAGTTGCTGCAAAAGGTCAGCTGCTCTCCCATACTCAAAGAGGAAGTCCCAATCATATTTCTTTATTCTTTTAAATTCCAGTCTTCCAGGGACTTCCTCCTTCATCTTTCTCATCTTTCGCAGATTTGTAATCCGAAGATCTTCTTTATTTCCTGACAATATAGGCTTCTGATTGGTATTTTCCTTTTCCGCTCCTTCTTTCCTCTCCACCTGTTCCAAAAATGTCTCTTTTGGTTCAGCTGCAGATTTCTTATTAGTCAAATCCTTTATGCATTCAGCAGAGTTGTTTGTTTTAGAATTCAAGGTCATAAGTTCTTTGTTCATAGCCGTACTCTGCTCTTGCAGGATTCCCACGAGAAAAAACATTTTTTCTATCTCTGCCAGTAATTTTCCCTCTGCAGCCATTGTAATGTCTCTAGTTCCCCCTAGGGGGATTCCAATTACTTGATAGTCCTTTTCCAACAGTCCGTTACTTATTGTTTATAGCTACATTGTTTCCAACCACCTCAGTTCAAATGCAACACTTTTAATTCAGAGAGTTATTAAGTAACAAAGTTCTTAACTTTAACCGCCCGTTTGACAGCTCCTTTGACAGCTGTCAAACTCCTTATTCTTTTTCCTCCGGCTTACGCACAGGACACTCCCGGGTTCGGGGGGGGGGGGTTTACACAAAAGCTTCCAAAATTCCCCACTTTCTCTCCAGCACAAAGACTTCTTCTGTCAAATTCATTGAAGTATCTTTTATCTGACACCAAAAACAATACTCTCCACCTTAGTTCTCCAATCCTTGCTTTAGATCGTTTGTAGGTAGGGGGGGTGCGGACTTCCCTTTAGCACATCCCCCGATTGTACCGAATTCAAAGGTATAAATTTTAAAGTCCAGATTCCAATCTACTCACGGGTTGTTTATTTTCCAGTCCGAATTTTGGGAAAAAAGTCAGCGCTCTCCGGCCATGGCTCGTGGCTACGCTCCACTGAAGTAGCGGTCTACTCACAGCACCACGCCGCTCCCCGTACCCTCTCCGTAGCCTTTAAAAAGGCTCTTCGTGGGTCAGGGAAGGCGCTTAAAGGTGCCCGCCGAGTCACCAAGTCCGCAGGCTTCCGCGCCTGCGGTTTCTAAGGGTCCCCGCGTCGCCGGCGCGGTAAGACCCGTCCTCAGCAGAGCCAATTCCCTCCGGAGCTTGGAGGGAATCCGCCATTAATCCGATCGCGCTAAGTTGCAGGGAACCAGGCAGAGGGCCTTCTCGGTGGTGGCGCCCGCCCTGTGGAATGCCCTCCCATTGGATGTCAAGGCGATGGACAACTACCTGACATTCAGAAAACATCTGAAGGCAGCCCTGTTCAGGGAAGTTTTTAATATGTGATATTTTAGTGTATTTTTTATCTCTGTTGGAAGCCGCCCAGAGTGGCTGGGGAAACCCAGCCAGATGGGCGGGGTATAAATAATAAATTATTATTATTATTATTATTATTATAACCCGGAAGTCCCAATCACATCAAATTAAATCACATCATATAAATTCCGAATTACAAAGCAAAATTTTTAAATTTTGTTGGGGGAACCCATACTTCAAGATCCAAAGGGGAATTCAGATCATCTTCTTATTACTGCGTTAATGTCCAAATCAGTCCCAATCAGTCCAAACAAAGTTCATAATTCTATCCAGTCTTATCTTGGTGTTGCCACATCATATCTTGTTCGTATAATTTCTCTTTTTCCTTTACGATCTCTTCTGTTAGTCTCCTTAAGCCGACAGCAAGTGTAATAATCCTAGGTGATCACCTCAACAAAACAAACTAGCCTGGCTTATATTTTAACATTTGCTGGATCCAGGGATCAGAAGTATCTCACTTACAGTTTACCACCCCAAACTTACAACAGTATGCATTTTGTGGTGCCTGACATATAATCCAGGCATTAGATTTCAATAATTCTGGACACTGCTTTTGTACCGCTTGTACTCATGTTAATATAAGTACTTTTTAGAAATGGTGAAAAAGGGAGAGACTGGATCATGAATGTTGTTTATATATATTGATAAGTTTATGGGTGGTATTCAGCATCACACCAAGACAATCATTCTGCCAGGGTAAACATTTCAGCTTGTCTGATGGAACAATCTCCCCTCTTCTCACCCTGAGCACGGTTCTAGGGGTTCCAGAGCCCTCAAATGTATTGGGGAGGAGGAAGGAGCCCTGTTGTGTTTGTGAGACTCATTACACTGGCTCCCAGTAGCACATATGCTTAGCTGAACCCAGACCCATGTGTGGAGAGCTCTGTGCTCTTTTCCAGATATCTGATGGTGGCCAGCCAACAGGATAGATGATGTTCGGTGAGGAAGCAACAGGAATCCTTTCCCCTTTTATTTTGTGTAAATATGTGTGAAAAGGGGCTAATACTGCAAATAGACATACGTATTCTGAGAATGAATGATCTTCATTGCTCAGACTAGGAACTCAAAAAGCCATTGCTGTATTAACTGTTGGGGCATGTTCATTGGTTCCTGAAATTGACTTGAACTTTCTAAAATAGGTATGTAATTGATCTATGGACCAATACTCTGGCTCCAGAGTCCTGAATTGAGCAATCAGTGTTGCCAGAAATCTCCAAGTTAGGGAAACTCAGATACACCCCAAAGGCAGAACATATATCCTGTAAATCTGACCTTTTCAAAAGCAAATGACTATTGGAGAAGCAAGTTTCCCTTTCATCTGCATTACACATCAAAATCAGTACCATATCATACCAGTCATGGCTTCCCCCACAGAATCTGGGAAGCTATAATTTGTTTGGGTGCTTAGAGTTTTTAGGAAACCCCTGTTTCATGACCTGAGAAAAGATTTCACCGATGACTACTTTGTCAATAAATGATTGTATTGACTATGTAGAATTCATACACCATCAGTTTTGACTTACTACGTTTAAGAAAAATAAATCCTAAGATTCCTGTGCTCAGAATGTCATGTGTGGTGTTCACTTTTCTCCTCACAACAATCCTGTGAAGAAGCTAAGCTGTGAGAGAGTTTCTGACCCTTGGCCACCCAGTGAATGCCATGGCTAAGTCAGGATTTGAATCTAGGGCTTCCCAAGCCAAGCCAACTCTTGGTATGCTATACTGCACTGACATATATATAACACACACACTGCACTGACATTATATATATATATATATATATATATATATATATATATATATATAACCCCTGACAGTTAAGTCCAGTTGCAGACAACTCTGGGGTAGCGGCACTCATCTCACTTTACAGGCCGAGGGAGCCGGCATTTGTTGGCAGACAGTAGTTTTTCTGGGTCATGTGGCCAGCATGACTAATCCGCTTCTGGCACAACAGAACACCGAAACCAGAGCAGCATGTGGAAATGCTGTTTACCTTCCCACTGGAGCGATACCTATTTATCTACTTGAACTTTTTGACATGCTTTCGAACTGCTACGCTGGCAGGAGCTGGGACCGAGCAACGGGAGCTCATCTCACCGCGGGGATTCGAACCGCCAACCTTCTGATCGGCAAGCCTCCCCCCCCCCATAAAGCTTTCCTCAGGCACTCCCTCAGAAACAACTGTAGCAAGTCTTACCTGCTAGAATCACATGAGCTTTTGTTTTCAGTTCATATGCATGAGAAACACCCGCATGTGCCTCAATTTTTTAAATCAAAACATACATCTATCAAACTTAATATATATGTTAACATTTACAATAATTATTTTATTCCTCCAGGGGACATAATCTTTGAAAAGGCTGACAGCCTATGCTCGTGAACCCAGGCTAACAGGCGATGGAGACCAAAAAGCTCTCAGAGCTTTTGCATGGTTCTTGTTGCTAAGGAAACCACTTCTTTGTCTGTACGTGTTTAGAATGACTGCCTCATTAAGGCGCTTACTTTGAGCACTGCTTTAGAAGAAAATTGAAGAAAAAAACTATTAATAGGTTTGCCAGAGATTAGGAGATTCGTAGCGGGGAAGTAAACTTTATTCTCCGTATTATTATTATTTTTGCTGATATTTAGGTTTTGGGAAAGCTTTTATAATTGCAGGAGCCTGTTTGTTTTGTGTGGAAATGAGTGATTGGAAGGTGTATGAATAATTCCCTTTTCCCCTCTGGTTGTGATTCAGTGCTCTTAAGAAATGCAGTCACAAACAGTTGAGAGGGGGTGGAGTTAAAAGCCAATACGGCAGTTATATATGCATTTTTGGTACGCTGCAAGCCAAAGATCTTTAATCGCCTTGCGGAGAGTACATTTATTTCTTTCGGCTGCGCATTGGGCATGCATGTATGACAGTGCTGCAACAATGTGAGAATGTGGCTTTATCAGTAAATGTAAGAGTCTTAATACATGTGCAGGGAAATTCTCTGTAGAGACGTTTTCTTGCTTTTATCAAAATATTGAAATACTTACCAGAAAGTGTCCACACCGGCAGGCCACAGCAACGATGGCAATTTCCAGATTTAAACTTGGATGCTAAAGCTGGATGAAGGTGAGAAAAGCTAGTTGGTGCTTCAAGGCATTATCCATTAGCAATATAGCTGTAAGCCCACAGTCCCATGGGAGCTCAGCTCCCAGCTTCGAGTTATAAGAAAATCCTTTGAAAATAGGGGCAGAGCTTAACCTTAACCCTGTGCTTATAAATATCAACACAGGGATGGGATTTTGCAAGCCACAGCCCTTCTCTCCCACTTGCTGAAGGACACACACACACAAAATCCAAAAGAAGGGTTAAGAGGCACTACACATGCATATTCCTTGAACCATCAATCACATGGGCTGTTGGTGAGTTCTCCTCAAATACATCTCACACGCGAGGAAATCTGATATAGAGGAAAGGGCTTTAAGTATGCACAGCTTGCACATATATGCAATGTGTAAGGGTACCTATTGAACCAAATTACAGTGGTAGCTCTACTTACAAACTTAATTTGTTCCGGAGGTCCGTTCTTAACCTGAAACTGTTCTTAACTAGAGGCGTGCTTTCTCTAATGGGGCCTCTTGCTACCGCTGCGCCACCGGCACACGATTTCCATTCTCATCCTGCGACAAAGTTCTCAACTCAAGGTAACTCTTCTAGGTTAGCGGAGTTTGTAACCTGAGGCATTTGTAACTTGAGGTACCACTGTAAAGGAATAGAAGATCCCAAATATCTGTGTTTGCATGGCACTGGGACAAGTATGTCGGTTTGTTTCATTGTTCAGGTCATTGGGCCTAGTACAGTGGTACCTTGGTTCTCAATTGCCTTGGTACTCAAACAACTTGGAACCCAAACACCACAAACCCGGAAGAAAGTGTTCCAGTTTGTGAACTTTCTTCAGAAGCCGAATATGCTCCGTTTTGAGTGTTATGCTGACGATTTGAGTGCCATACCTCCTTTTTGAGTGTTACGTGGAGGTCTGTCTGTTTTTGCTATTTATTTTGCGTTTTTGTTTTTGCGGCTCTTTTGTGTGTGTGTGTGACTGTGTGAAACCCAGTTCAGCTACTGATTGATTGATTGATTGATTGATTGATTGTGTGACTGAATTACATTGTTCATTGCTTTCATTTTATGGCTCAATGATCTCGTTAGATAGTAAAATTTCGTGTTAAATTGCTGGTTTAGGGGTTGTTTTTAAAATTCTGGAATGGATTAATCCATTTTGGGTCAGAGTAATGAGAGCTCACCCCATTGCATGGATTCGAACTGCCGACCTTCCGATCAGCAAGCCCAATAGGCTCAGTGGTTTAGACCACAGCGCCACTGGCATCCACTCTATCCATCCAGATCACAATTATTCCATAGAAGCTAGGCTCTTTGAGGTGAAGACACATGCTCCTTACATTTGCTACAAAGCTACATTAAAAAAAGGCAATAAGACCAATCTTTTATTTACAGATAGGTAGCCGTGTTGGTCTGCCATAGTCAAAACAAAATAAAAAAATTCCTTCCAGTAGGACCTTAAAGACCAACTAAGTTAGTTCTTGGTATGAGCTTTCGTGTGCATGCACACTTCTTCAGGTATCTGAAGAAGTGTGCATGCACACGAAAGCTCATACCAAGAACTAACTTAGTTGGTCTTTAAGGTGCTACTGGAAGCAATCTTTTATTATTCTTATTCTGGGTTATACTGAAAGAGCAGTAATAAACAATGGACTCTTTCTAAGAAGGTCTGCTGCTGCAGGATACTCAGACAGTGTGAATAAATTGTTTTACTTTTCAGCCACTGACTAGGCAGGAACCTGTTAGTGATTTTTAAAAAAAAAAAAAAAGCAGAGGGGTTTTTTAATTTATTTTTTTCCCCCTTTGAGCAAAGACATTCAGAGACAGCACAGTTTGAATAAGATGGTTTTAGAAATGCCTCCTGAATTCTAATGTGCGAGCCTGCTTGCCCATGAGAACTGTTAATTAATTATACGACACAGTAGAAATTGGGTTGCTGTTATTGCGTTCCTAGCACAGCTCTCAATAACTCCACTGTATGCAGAGGACTCTTTTGGTTACTCTGCTTGTGTTGGAGATGTTAAAACCTCTGTATACAATCTTTTCCTATGTAGGTGCAGCTACAGCTGCATGTAGAAGAATCCCCATAGAGCTCCACAGAGCTCTGCTCCTTTCCTTCCTCTTTGGCATGTTGATAACGTGCATGAGCAGGGAGTGCACTGAGTAAGTCAGCTCTGTGTGCACTTTGTGCTACTCCTACTCAATCGAATTTCCCTAGCTTGACTGCTTAGGGCTGGGTGAAATTACGGGAGTCATGCAGTGAGTGAAAATAGCCTCCCTAAATACTCTGCACTGTGAGCGCTGATACCATTTTACCAGATATAACTGACTTCTTAAAAACTGTTATTTATTTTCAAGGGGAAGAATTATAAACAAGAACATAAACATCAAAACAATGGGTTTCCCAGTTCCCTTCCTGCAGAATAGACTAACACATCAAATTTTCCCATAAGTCTATATGTGTAGTTGGTGAATGGCAGCCATCAAGGTGTTCATCTGAATATTTTATAAAGGACTACCAAATTTAACAAAATCATTCAGAGTGTATACTCTCTCAGTTAGTTTGTCAGATAAAGCAATTGTTCCAATGTTCTGCTTCCATTGTGTGATATGTAGGTGATAAAGTCCTGGAATGACTACAATTCTCCTCCAATACTTATTTTTAATGTTAGAAAATTATTTCCTGAGACATTTCAAATCAGTCCATTTCATATAAAAAATCCTCTTGTACTCCCTGCACTATTTCCATAGGCTGTCCACTAATTGTATTTTTCCATGCACAGAGGCTGCAACTTTGGAGAAGGGGTGGGTGTCATGTCCTCTATTAAAACCAAGTGACATTCTGTAATGAAATCATGCTCAGTACCCCAGCCATATTCTGATGGATTATTTAAATCTTAACCAACTGAAACTTTTCCTGTTGCATTACTGCAAGTCTACAAAAACAAATTTGTTGCTTTTGGAATGTCATTCCCTATTCACTGTAGATGCCTGGCTGCTTCAATTAAGAAGGAGGGTTTCTGTTCACTCCATTGGGAAACAATATTAGAAAACATTTTTCCCTATCTGAAAACAGGCATGTGCTTCCACAACCAGCCTAGTGAGTCTGCACGTTACAGCTATGATGTCAATGCTGTATGAAATGGCAGCAAAAAATAACTGAACTGTACCGAAACACACCTGACAAAAGCAATGTTGACCTACGATATATATGTGGCTGTACCTTATGTACATTGGCTCCCAGTACGTTTCTGAGCACAATTCAAAGTGTTGGTGCTGACCTTTAAAGCCCTAAATGGCCTCGGTCCTGTATACCTGAAGGAGCGCCTCCACCCCCATTGTTCTGCCCAGATACTGAGGTCCAGCGCTGAGGGCCTTCTGGCAGTTCTCTCACTGCAAGAAGCCAAGTTACAGCAAACCAGGCAGAGAGCCTTCTCGGGAGTGGCACCCACTCTGTGGAACGCCCTCCCATCAGATGTCAAAGAGAAAAACAGCTACCAGACTTTTAGAAGATATCTGAAGGCAGCCCTGTTTAGGGAAGCTTTTAATGTTTGATGGACTATTGTATTTAATATTTTGTTGGAACCTGCCCAGATGGGCAGGGTATAAATAATAAATTATTATTATTATTATTATTATTATTATTATTATTAAGCTTTTCATTTTATCCTACTGAGCATCTGTAAGATGCTCTAGCCGTGGGGCTTCAGTCAGCATACTAACCACATGGAAAGGTATATGTATTTCTTAACAGGTACAAGGACACCTGCAGCTGGAAAACCTTTGCTTCTTCTGACTTTCAAAAATAGCCTCCACATTTTCTTTGCCTGTCCCTTCCTGCCAACAACACACTGCTCTTCCTGTCCTGTGCTTTCGCACAATCATTTTTCTAGCCCCACCTTCTCCCTGTTCATTTTCCTTGATTTCATACCTGTTACCAATTTCTGACTTTTCAAGCCATTAAGGTAAAGGTAAAGGGACCCTTGAACATTAGGTCCAGTCGTGGCCGACTCTGGGGTCGCGGCGCTCATCTCACTTTATTGCCAAGGGAGCCAGTGTTCGGCTTCCAGGTCATGGGGCCAGCATGACTAAGCTGCTTCTGGCGAACCAGAGCAGCGCACGGAAACGCCGTTTACTTTCCTGCCGGAGCAGTACCTATTTATCTACTTGCACTTTGACGTGCTTTCGAACTGCTAGGTTGGCAGGAGCAGGGACCAAGAAACGGGAGCTCACCCCGTCGCGGGGATTTGAACCGCCGACCTTCTGATCAGTAAGTCCTAGGCTCTGTGGTTTAACCCACAGCACCACCCGGGTCCCTTTTCAACCCATTACAAGCCATCTAATTTCTTTCCAATGATTACAATCTTCTGTCTGTCTGTCTGCCCTCTAACTTCTTCCTACAAATTATATATAGCTTCAACTGTTGTTTGGCCCTACACCCAGTTTATACCTAGGTCAGCATGTAGATTGTGTGTCATTGGTCTTGGAACAAGGCAAGTGTTTGCACCCAGAGATGAGAACAATTCGCTTATTATTATGCTGCACAGGATCAGAAGAAATAAATTAGCTTTTAAATGTTTGGTTGGGAATGCTGCTGCATTGGTAGTTTTGAAACTGAAAATATGTATCATGAACCTGAACCTTTGAGGCATCCCTAAGGAACCCCCATCTTTGAAAACCTGACCACATATATGTCATTCAGTACTCATTCATCAGCGCTTCCATAAATCCATAACTCCTTTGAAAGGAAACTTCATATTCACATATGAGAACAGTTGTGCATGCATTTTCTTCGTTAATGTAGTATCTTAAAATGAGGAAGAACTTGTAAACATGCAAGTTAGAAATGAGCTAACAAATTTCCATATGCTACAATTCCCCTGTGCACATTTCCAAAACTTTCCATCTCATCTTTAATCTGCTTTGAGTATAATTTCAGCTTTGAATGGAAACTTTGCAACAGATAAATCAGTATTCTCAGACCTCACAACATCAATGTCGGATAAGAAGAAATATAGTAGCATGAAAGGCTACTTTATCTACTCAGAGGTGCAGGAATAGCAAACTGATACAGATTTCAAAACCAGTTCTTTTCTCATTGGAACCCGGGTGGAAAACAAAATGCTTAGGTTGTGCTAGAAAACAGTTTTGTTGCTTTCTGACATTGCGACGGGGTGACTATGTCTCTTCTTCTCTTCTATTTGAAAAAGTAACTAACACTGAACTCCAAAGTCAGTTTATTTGGAAGCAGGGCTGGCAAAATCTGTCAGTTTCTCCTCTCCATTTCTCATTATTCTAGTCTTAAATTCAGTTCTCCACATTTCCACAGCAATCTGCAACCTAAGAAACAAAAAAACAAAAACAAAACAAAACTCATGAAAATTCAACGGCAATTTAACATATAATGTACCTTTTTGTACAAAGCTTTGACACTGTTTTGCAAGTATGTTTCCATAATATAACTTGTTTTTTATTTTTATCAATATATGTATTTTTACATACACTTTCCCCTAATATATGCATCCTTGCACACCTTGTTTTGCATTGCAAAATTCAGAGAAGAGTGAATTTTGAAGGATAGCTGTATTTTGGTTCCAAAGTCATGCATGCAGAGACAATACACCTCCTCCTCCTCCTCCTCCTCCTCCTCAATCTGGCCCCTCCCATCTTGTTTTTGAAAGTGAAAGTCCTTTGCTCACCATATGCTCCCTTCAGAGAAACCCCTACTGGATTTAAGAGAACACACTTACAACAAAAGACATAACGAATTATGCTGCACATTAATAAATTTAACAAAATCACACATGGTTCAAATGCATATGCAAAGATGTGTTAGGCAGAAGCTTCGGGATTTCATACAAATGTATGCTGTATAATGTTTCCAGCATGCATTAGGAACATAGGAAGTTGCCTTATGCCAAGTCAGACAATTGGTTCATCTAGCTCAGTATTACTGCACTGACTGGCAGTTGCAGTCCAGAGTTTCAGTCAAGAGCCTTTCCCAGTCCTACCTAGAGATGTCATGGACCAAGCTTGTGACCTTCTTCATTCAAAGCAATAGCTCTACCCCTGGGCTGTATATTCTGTTTATGCAGCTCAAGTTAATGACAGACTGGCTTCCACAACTTAAATAAACTTTAGAGTCCTGAAATGGCATGCAAATAAAGCAACATTGCCCATTTGATGAATATGGGGAAATATAGAGCCAAAGTGTCCTTTTGCAGGAATCACCTAGCTGGCATTGTATTGTGAACACATTATAGCAGTAGATTCATTTATTTGTATCTATTCATCAGTTCGTCACAAAACCAACGTTTATATTATGAAAGTTACACAAAGCGACATCCGTAAAAGTTACCTCAGACCCCCAAAAAGCTACAACATGAACAAACTTAAAATGGCCAATTTACCTGGCAGATCACAACAGGCTGCTTTCAGATTGTTCCTCTTTTAGAAAACACTTAAATGAAAAATGTAAATGGGAGATGGGATAAAATGTATTTATACAACTCTGATTTATGCAACTCTGAAAATAATGCAAATAAAAGCATAAAAGAGAATTAACCTTCTGAATCTCCCTGACAAGCCACAGCATTTTCTCTTAAGTATTTTCTCCTCAAAACAGTCAAAGTAAACAGAAAAGGTGTCATTGTATATTTATCTTGTCTATCCCATCCAAGAGATAAATTACAGACATGCATCAAAATTTATCTACTTATTAATGCTATTTGAACAAAGGTAAACATCATTTGAAAAACCCTAGGAATTAAAAAAAATAAAAAGTTGAAAGTATCATTCCACGTCGAAGAATGATTGCAAAATGCAAACTTTTGCCAGTTTCTTAAGCCAGCCAAAAAACAACTCTCCCTCACACCTTTAAAAAAAGGGTCTTATGAAGTGAAGCTGTACAAATGCACAGCACAGGGCCAAATTGTATTTACCACGGCATTTGAAAAGGGAGCAGCGATGGCAAATTAACAGCAGGTGTAACAATTACCAAAAGCAGGCTGCTTTCTCAGAAGCACGCGCAGGCCTCAGAGGCATGCACAGACTAACATCTGCCTGCTGTGTTCTGGTTTCTGTCATCTCGCTGGGTTACAATGTAATTTTGAGAAACACAACTTCCCTAAGAAAGTATTTCTGAGTTGCTTCGTTGCCAGCAAATTAGTTTTACTTTCAGGTACTTCATCTCCCCTGCAAGAAAAGTTCTCTTTGAGTAACTGACTCTGCATCACAGCACAGCGCATGGAAATGGAACATAATGTCATGACTGCAGATAACAAAATATCCGAACTTCCCCATCCTGCTGCCCACTGGGAACTCCCATAGTCAGAGATGCAGCACTGTACATTAATCTTCCCAGCATTACACAGGACATCTGTAACTCAATTCCCCTGCATGCTCAAAATCTAATATGTCCAATTTCGGAAAGATAAGAAACAAGGATGATATTGTTAATCAGTCACATATTTCTCACTGGGAGTCAGGTTCAGGGAACATAACATTGTAGCACGGAGGATAAAATAATAATGCAGGGTGAAGTCAGAAATGTATTAAGGACAATAACCTTCTTCTAATTGAAGAATTGTTTAGGGGAAAGAAACAAGAGAAATGTTTCCTGCCAGGTTCTCCCCAGAGTTCCAGAATATTTGACAGCAGTCAAAAAAGTGGTATTAAAAATGATTCAGAGATGCATGTGCACATCACTTGATAACTATTCACTTGCTCCATCATCCTCTGCCTTATGATTGAATAAGTGCATTGTCTTCTTTGAAAATTTATGCAGAACCCCCAGAACAGTGTGGAAGGTAGCACTGGGGGCTGGGGAAAGGGCGAGAGAGATCATCATCATCATCTTCTTCATCATCATTTTATTTGTCTGCCGTCTTTCCATAGTTGTAACTATGCTCAAGGCGGCTTACAACATGACAAGATTTACATAGTTACAAACACAACAGAAGTCATAAAAAATAAATAAAACACATCAAAAAGTACACAACCAAATGGAAACAATTTCCATGTAAATCCTAAGATCTAAAACTAAAGATACAATAATAATATCAATAACAGCAACAAGCTCTCTCAACTCCCCATAAACAATACTCTAGCCCAAGAATCTGTTCAACAGCTTCAGCTTTTGTAGCTGGAGTCAGTCAGCACTCCCCTCTCCCAGGCCAGATGGGAAAGGGCCAGCAAGGCAGGATGCAGGTCTTCCAGGGCTCACAGCCAAGATGGTCTCATTTAAAACAACACGGATAAAAATTTAAACAGTTTAAAAGCAGCTGCAGTCCCTGCGAAGCCTGTGAAGCCCCTCCCCAAGCCAGGTGGAAAGAGGCAAAAAGGCAAGGGCAGGGTCCTCCAGGCCCTCAGCAGGCATCTTCTTGGGCAGCAACAGCAGCAGCAGTTCTTGCAGGATCTCCCCAACTTGCAGGATCTCTCCACTGGATCAAGTGCCTTCCATGGACAGCTCAAGCCTTTCCATCTGCAGATGGGATGTCTGGAGCCAATCCAGTGTTTTTAGGGGTGGGGGTGGGGAGAGAATACGTTTAATTTTGTTAAAAGTTAGTCTAAGGTTTCAAAAACTAACTAAAATGTTGGGAAGGGACACACATGTGGGGGACTCTTCACTGCTCTATAAAAACACCCACCACCATATGAGATAAAATATTCAGCACAAAACATTCCTCGGTGTATGACTGTTGTCCCTTTTGCATGTTGTTTAGTTATCAACATTAAAAAAAACACTTGACTATGTAATTTAATTTGTTAATATAATCAGGTGATTCTTCTCAGCATCGATCTGTGTAATTTACGGGTTAGCTTAATTGTCGAAGTTTCTGAACGCTTTCATGTTCCTTTCATTTCTGCCCCAGTCAGCTATCAAAGACATTTTCTTCCACAAATACATTAAAATAAGCTGCCTTCTCTAGTTTGCCACCCCTTTCACATCTCCTGTGCTTACAAGAGCACACTTGCTTTCCTCGGCTATTTTCCCAGTGGTATTGATTGCCATCTTCCCACTTCTGTCATCAGTTTTTGCTTCATGAGCATTAGATGGTGTCATTATTTATGAGTCATCAGTTGAAGCATAATCATATCAATTCCTGTCCAATGTACTCTGTCCTCATTTAAATATAACACCCTCACCCCACCTGCTCTACATGATGGTGAACTACCTAGCAGGTCTATTTTACACACTGTATATTACAATGAAGTCTAAAACCATTTGGGGAAGGGCTGTAGGTGGGAGCATCTGCATCGCATGCAGAAGGTACCAGGTTTAATTCCATATGACATCTCTAGTTACAGCTGGGAGAGGACCCATCTGAAATCCTAGAAAGCTGCTGTCAGTCAGTGTAGACAATGCTGAGCTAGATGAACCTATGGTCTGGCTCAGTTCAAGGTGGTTTCCTGTCTTCCAAATGTCCTTCCTTTCTCTCTTCAGCCTCTTCAAGAGGCCTATCTGGTGCTCACAGTTTTCAGCTCACTGAATTTGGTTGAGTTATCATTATTTCACAGAGGAAAGAAGCCCATCTGCTCCAGCATCCTGGTCCCATTGTGGCCAACCAAGTCACAATGGGAAGTCCACAAGAGCTAAATGTTACATTCCAGGTGAAGAAAGACTTTGTAAAACTCAGCATTTATCTTATCAAGAGCTCCTTCAGTCTCAAATATATTTGAAGAGGCTTATAAGCACGGTGAACCTGCAGTTCTTTCCCTTGGTTTGTCTCAGAACTTCCTATAAAACTTCTGTGGCACCAGCTCATTTCTTAATGATGCAGCAGTGGGGCAGCAACATTCACCTGATGTCAGGGACTCAGTGCTGAGGAGGGCTGCACTGAGGAGGAATGGTGGGAGCCACCAACCTGAATCTTCCCAGGAGCAGGAGGACAGTATAGATTTGGAACAGTGTTTTGCAGTGGGGCATAGTTCAGAAGGCCGAAGCTGGGAAATACTGGATGGGGAACAGGAGAAGAAACACTGGAAGAAAGAGGGTTAACAGATTAACAATCTCTGGACAGCATTCCTCCGCCCAGCCCAAGGTCAAGAAGAGCTCAGAAAGTCTCAGAACAGAAAGCGCAGAGGGTACAAACTCAGATTACAAGATGTAGATTAATAGGGACGGAGGGGTGTAAACCTTAATTGGGAGCACCTCCATTCTGGGCTGACACTTTCTTTTGTCCTTCACTGTGTTTATTAAAGAAACTAACTGGTCAGAACGCCTTTCATTTGATCTGCTCATTTATGGCCAAAGGGGAGGAAGCCGATTCCTTGAACCCTGACACCTGACCTCTACCCATCCCAATTTGCCTTGTCACAGAAAAGCCAATGACACATGCCTAGGGAGTAATGATGCCATTGTGTGCAGGCTGGTTCCAGGAACGTGAAGTAGCAGGCTCCAAAATATTCCTGTATGCAGCTCAACAACCAGAGACATTTGGTCCCGATTTATATATTGAATACCTGGCATGGTGCAGTGGTTAGAGTACTGAACTAGCACTTCAGAGACCAGGGTGCAAATCCCCACTCAGTCACAATTCCACAAAGCTCACTAGTTGACTTTGGGGCAGTCACTGCCTTTCAGCCTAACCTACCTCACAGGGTGGTTGTGAGGATAAAAATGGATAGGAGGAGAACCATTCACACCTCATTGAGGTCCTTGGTCGAAAGGCAGGATACAAATCTAGCAAGACATGCATACAACATGGGAAACCAACTGTATGAAGAGCTTTCTTGTGTCATTTGGCCAATTTCAGCTTTGCCAGAAAAGCCTTGAATTGGGCCCAAGGAAAAAGTACAGTTTCCAGATTTTATATATCAACATAAGTTTATATAATGAACAGTTAAGTAGATTTTTATGGTATAAACCTTTAACAGCTCTTTTGCCCTCCTTAGCCATTAATCATTGGGACGAAAACCTCATAAACATAGTGACAGACTTAAAGCAATCGTTTTATTTCACAAAAGGTCAATCAAAAATAGACTATGGTAGAAACGTCTAGTCAATAAATAATCTCACAGGCTAAACACTGCACTTATTCTTTTCCAGGCATCCATTAGTCATGTCCTGATCTTTCAATGATATTTTCCCCCCCTTAAGAGTTGTGTGTGTGTGTGTGTGTGTGCACGCAACAGAAAAATAAAGAATGTAAGGAGGGCTAGATTAGTCTATTTCCGGCCTAGGTCCCATTTGTAAGTGCTCTTTCTTGAGTCTGTTCCATTTTGTTTCTTCATTAATTAGTTGGCTTTTATTTTTTTTAAAAAAGCAGGTTTAAATGAAGAAATTTTATTAATTGTATTATTTTACCTCTAGGTATGCATTCCAAGAGACGTGGGTGGCGCTGTGGGTTAAACCACAGAGCCTCAGACTTGCTGATCAGAAGGTCAGCGGTTCGAATCCCTGCGACGAGGTGAGCTCCTGTTGCTCGGACCCTGCTCCTGCCAACCTAGCAGTTCGAAAGCACATCAAAGTGCAAGTATATAAATAGATACCACTCTGGTGGGAAGGTAAACGGCGTTTCTGTGCGCTGCTCTGGTTCGCTAGAAGCGGCTTAGTCATGCTGGCCACATGACCCGGAAGCTGTACGCTGGCTCCCTTGGCCAATAAAGCGAGATAAGCGCCGTAACCCCAGAGTCGGTAACGACTGGGCCTAATGGTGAGGGGTCCATTTACCTTTATACATTCCAAATCATATTTAGATCTTAAAATAGGCATTTTTATTGATTGATATTCCCACAAGACATCCTCGTGAGGCAGAGGCACATGATTCTACATGACCAGAGTTCTTTCTGAAAAATATGGGGAAATGGAGAAGCTAGTAGCCTTGTTCAAATAGCCGTCAACATATATTAAATGTGTTGAGGGGCGCATAAATTGTGGCTGTCTCTGATTCCAACTGCAATTTCCACATATTGAGCTGAAAATCTGAACAAATGTTATGCACACAAATATATGCACAGCGAAGGGCTCTTGTCTTTTGCAAAATTGCTGATTGTATGGGGAGACGGTATGTCCATAAATTCTATGTTTTTTGGATAAACACATGAAGGCTGGTACCTTGGATGATGAACACAAGCCCACTTTTTACACACACACACACACACACACGGGATAAGGATTACAGTCAAAATACAAGCAGAAAAAAACAAAAGGTTGGTCTGCAGCGGTGGGGGTGAATCTGGATGGTCTTATTACATTCAAGACTTTTCATTACCAAACATCACTCAAAATGCATTCAATAAAATTGACAAACTGTGGTTGTCATATTCATCATATAACTTCTCCAGTGGAAAAATTTCAGATTTGTCCTGTATAGTAAATCAGCTTAATATCACTAAAACTGCCAAATCTGATCTTCATTAAAAGTGCTGAATACTTTTAACAGAGGCCTTCCTTTCCAGACATCTTCCATGCCAGAAGCCAATTAGTGTTCTTCATTTCACTTTGCCAACTGCCACCGTCTATCTCAGCCTTCCCCCAAACTGGTGCACTCCAGATGTTCTGAACTACAACCGTGCACAGCATGCCAATGGTCAGGGGTTATGGGAGCTGTCCAAAACATCTGAAGGGCCATGGTCTAAGGGAATCTGATCTGCATACCGGTGGTCTAGTTCAATTTTATTAGATGGGCAAGACAAGCATTATGCCTTCATGTTCACCTTCCCTTTGCTCCTGCACATTAGTTCAACACTTCCAGTGGTTATTGAACCAGATTCTCATGACAGGTGAACTGGAAAGCTGTGCCATAAGCTCTGTTTATAAACTAGGATCTGAAACTCAGATCTGATATTGGTTTGACATCCTGGTTTATAATCAGAGCTGAATTCTGGTTCAGGTGTTAATAGGAACATAGCAGCCAACTCCTAGAGGCAGAGGTTCCTTTGCCCCCAAAATAATAATAATAATAATAATAATAATAATAATAATAATAATAATATTTATACCCCACCCATCTGGGTTTCAAATGGTGTGCATGCACTAGGTTTTGTGTTTGATTGTGTAGGGCCTCTCCTCAGTATTTTATTCAAGTTGGAACCCCTCAATAGGAAACTGTGGTTTAAGAACCATAACTTGAACTGTCAAGGCCAGGGGCAAGGACAGAGTGTGTAGAATCAAAGCCAGTTCTCAGTTTAATAAACCATGGTTATTATCCACGACTGACTGATAATTATTACTATTGAATTAATTTTATCATCTGGCCTGTACAAGAATGGTTTGAGAACTCTCTGTCTCAAAAAAAGGGAAAGTCTATTCTCACAAGCCTCCTCAATGTGGTAATAGAAACATCTGTTTCCCTTGCCATTCCACTGTTGTGCTCCAACAGTGATCATGGCAAAAAGGGAGAATACCTCGAGAATGTAAGGAGAAGCTTTGCACTCACCAGATCTGAAGGCCTCCCATTCCTCACTGTCCTCACTGAAGGCCTCCCATTCCTCACAACCCAATTGAAGAAGATAACAGTGGTTACCCAGAATTTGCTGCTGGTTGTGAAGGGGCCCCCATAACAGTTCAAGCTTCAAGGCCCCAAAGATGTAGGTCCGCCACTGCTGCTTCCACTGCTTTTGTGGAAGGAGGGCTCTTTCAGGGTTCTCTTTGGGCTTGACATGCACACCTTGGTGAACATTGAACAGGAGAGCCATGGTGTGCATGTCAGGTTCACATATCCAAGGTACACATAGCAATGAGGGAGAATTTCCTCCCAATTTGCCACCCTTCCTCCCTTCGCCACACAGCCACAGTTTCCAGCTGTAAACATGTCCTGGAGATGGGAAGAATCAAATCCCTTCTTACTGGACAACTGTCCTACCCAGATTACGTTTATTTGGCTAATCTGACTATTGGGTTTCTGCAGGTCTTCAAATTTGTTCTATTTGATGAATATAACCTGTTTTGCCACATATGTTGCATCTTGAGACTTCTTTATGGGCGTGATGGCAATACATCGACAACACCTAAAAATAAGCCACACATGCCCATTGGCTTAAGGTAAAAAGCAACACAATAATATAAAAGAGTTGCTAGATTAGAGGACACCAAATCAAATTTGGGGCTGTCAGCCTTTACTATATCTATGCGAAACCACCAAAAGTGTTATGAAATTGCTCACAAACTTCTGTGACGTTTGTTGAAAAACAGTATGGAACTATATTGTGTGGGTTGCTGTACCTGGTCCTAATTTAGAGAGGATTTGCAATTCAGGGCCATTTGGCCAATAATCTTTACAGTAAAGCTTTGATCCTCTCCCTGATCGTGCTAACTTTACTACTGATTCTCTATTATAATTTATTTAATGCAAGGGCAGTTCTAAAGTGTTTCAAGTTGCTTAATGAGGTGCTTGATTAGGCAAAAATGTTTGAGATCACTTTGAACCCACTCTAATTTTCCCGGGGAATCAGAACTTTTGAGGTTTAGGGTCCTGGAGGAAGAGAGCAGAAACCAATGCCTTAACTACAGTACTAGCATATCAGGAAAGAAGACGAATTTTCTGGTGTGATATTATTACATGACTGTGGCTTCACTGGTGGAGTTAGAGCATAAAATTGTGCTTTCCGATTATCCATGTAACCGCATAATACATAATCAATGTTAATGCTTGTCTTCAAGTATATTCACAATTGGGTTATAATGTGCTCCCTTGCTTCACAGGAGAGCAGACATAAGGATATCTCAGAGAGTACACCTCAGGGCCACCCTGAAGACTCTCAGAATCACTAGGGAAGGAAATGCTCTCGAAAATAGTTTTATTTACTTAAAACATTTGTATAGCACCCTAACATTCACTGGGCCATGAGCAATAACCCCATAACTATTACAGCTAACCTTCATTGGAACACACATGCACATATCTTGTATCATTAGTTTAATTTTTTTAATGGTATCATACTTTCTTTACACTTTTGTTTTGTTTTCTATTTTCAGGGGGCCTAAAATGTGCTTTGATAGAAATGAAACAACTTCCATATTCAAATGGCACAAAGATATCTTACATTGATTTTTTGAAGAAGTACTAAGAAGATAGAAAGTGCCGGAATTAATCGATCCACATAGAAAATTGTTAAGATAATGCATGTGCTCAGCATTTACCGTTTTCAGCAGTAAAGTTAAGCATTGCTTATTGAAAGCTCCTTCAATAAAGAATGATGTTGGCTAGGATTTGCTGTAAAAAAATGGTAGACTGTGCAGTGAATCGGAAGGCGACTTCAGTTAAAGCAAGAATAGCACCTTAGATTAAGAAAGTGAATGACATCTTGGAAAACTAGGTTGTTGGCTATGCCACTCTGAGTTCTTGGACTGAATTGCTAGGCCTGGGCATTCATTATTTTCTTAGTGCTTTCCTGACACAGTGGGAGTCTGATTCACAGAAGTGCTGAGTGTTCACAATTGCATTTGAATCCAACAGGAACTTTGTCCTCAAACTACACAGAACTCCTGAACTATATAATATACAGATTATCTCTCCATACAAATCTAACTCTGTCCATCCCAATGAAAAGGATCAAATTTCATCAATTCTGTTTCATACATGTATTTCTTTTTAAATTAAATATGTCTACATTTGCATCTCTATAAATTAGCAGATGCAGATCTTATTCAGATCTGTGTCTTCTTTTTTCAATAAAGCATTTCCTCTTTTTTTAAGGTACTTTAATGTCCACCCTGAAGAAACCACTATGACATGACAAGGATATAGAAATCTATCCATCAACATTAAGAAACAATCGTCTTCAATCCAATCTACATTATTTAGTCTACTTTTTGCCTAAACTCCACAGAACAGAAGGAGCTCACATTAGTGTTTTAATGACTTAGACCCCAAATATCTGAAAGACCACCTCCATTCCTTCAAGCTTTTTCAGGTATTAAGATTGGCAGATGGAGCTCTCTTCGTAGTTCCACCATCATCAGAAGTACAGGGAATGAGAGCTCAGGAGGGGGCTTTCACTGTGGAAGCTCCTAAGTTGTGGAATTCCCTTCCCACAGAGGTGCATCTGGCTTTTTCACTCTTTAGCTTTTGGCAAATGCTGAAGATGCACCTCTTTGCCTTTGACTCCTGAGATGTGTATTTTCAAGATGGTGGTGCTATTCCTGAGACTGTAACCTGTTTTAAATTTTTAATTGTAACTTACCCTAGGAGCTGCTAGTGAGGGCGGAGTGGTGGTGGATAAATTTAACAAGGGCAACAGTTTATATATGATGTGGGTCATCTCAAAGCACAATGTTCATCTCTGTAAAAATATGTGAACAAACTTCAGATTGCTCAGTGTGTGTGTTACAGTTTAGTGTGCATGCCTTCTGTGTTGTCGGGTGCTTATTGCCCTTTGTCAAGAGCTACCAGTGATAAACTTAAGATTCAGCATTCTTCAGGACTACCTGAATTTATGAGGATCTGAAGCAGTCTTTCACCCACTCTTGACCTTGATAATGGCCTCAATTTCCTGGACAATCACAATCACAGGATATGTGGCTGTCTCACAGCAGTACTGTGATCCAGTGTCAGCTATCGCTAAAACATCTGGGATGATAAAATAGGCACAAGGTCCTGTTACTGTTTATACTGAAAAAAGATGTTATATGAAAATCAATGAGAAATGCTATCAGGGGCAAGCAGATTTTATAGATTTTTTTCCTCTCTCTGTCTCTCCAGACACAGCTCTATGTTACTTTTTCTTACTGAAGCTATTTAAAGGCCATTTCTTTATTTATGTATTTAAAAATGAATGACACATTTTGGACTGGTTTTCATTTGCAATATAAAAACTTTTAGAGCTCATGCTCAGATCAGGAATTAGATGTTTCGGCAAGAGAAGTGAAGCCATCTTCATGTTATGATGAGTTATTAGTGTGCATTGTTATTAATATTTTTGTAAATGAGTAGTGAAACATCTCAGTTATATGAGCGCATAATGCTATCTTAAAATATTAGGCGGCTTTTCCTTTCCACACCTAATTGGTAGTTCTTAGTGAACTTTGGTTTCACCATCACTTGCACCATGTCTAGGGCAGGAGAAAGAAAGAAAGTGTTTTCACGGAAACTTTCTCTCCCCCCTCCCCCTGATCTTCTTGAGGCACCTTTACAGACAGGAATTGAGAAGGAACAATGGAAATAATTCATATAAGTTAAGTGACCAGCATGGAATACTATGTAAGTGTAACAGGAAGATTTCACGGTTACTTGTTCATTGTCAGAAGAGTTATATAAGCTTATTAAAATAAAGGGTGTGGGTTCTCCACAGCACAACAGGACCCTGTCCCAAGTGCAATCAACTCCTCTTATGCCAGAAGACAAGGTTTAGAGTTGCTTGTGGTCCTAAAAGCTCCAACACTTCATAGAAGAAAACTGAGGAGAGCCTATCCCACCCCACTCCATCCCACAAACCAACTGTACTTATCCTTTTCCTCTTCAGTATTTTCTTCTATTCATTTTGCTCCCACACAACCTTCTACTCTCTGGTCCTTCTGATTTCTTCCACCCTTTCTCAACTTTTTATGCATCTGAAAAAGCAGTTGCTCCCATGTTTCTACCACTGCACTCCTTCAGTACACCTGAGCCTAATTCCAGACAGGTGTTGTCATTGGTGAGCCAAATAGCACCTGTGTCCCTGGGACTGGAGTGGTCAGTGCAAAACCAGTTTCAGGATCAATATTTGATTATTCAGTGGTGAGCTCCATATTGCAGGGTCAGAGAGATTCTATATTTAAATAGATGCAAGCTCTCTCTCAGTGCATTATTTACTTTTTATGCAACTCTGAGACTCATTTCTGATTGCAACATGCATAAGGGTTTAGGTACAGAACAACATCTTAATGCAGTGGTACCTCGGGTTAAGTACTTAATTTGTTCCGGAGGTCCGTACTTAACCTGAAACTGTTCTTAACCTGAAGCACCACTTTAGCTAATGGGGCCTCCTGCTGCCGCCGCACCGCAGGAGCACAATTTCTGTTCTTATCCTGAAGCAAAGTTCTTAACCTGAAGCACTATTTCTGGGTTAGCGGAGTCTGTAACCTGAAGCATATGTAACCTGAAGCGTATGTAACCCGAGGTACCACTGTAGACCTTTAGTGGGGAATGGGCTGACTGTACTCCAAGGTGGCTCCTGAATCCACACCAGAATAATACCATCACTGAATAAGAATTTCAAGGGTTCCAAATACACTACTCTATCCATTGGACCAGATTCAAGCCTAATGATACAGTTACTGGTGCAAATAAGTCAAGTAGACTTGACACATTTCAATGATACAGTATTGTTAAGAGTACCTTTCTTTTTTTTAGTTATGGATTAACATCACTGAAGGAACAGATTGACAGCATAAAAACAATGAAATGGAGTGAAGAATGACTGTCTATGTTCCTATAGCAATGATAGGGTTTTTTTTTATCTCCACATCTTCAATGTAGTGTTATTTTCATACACAAAGAGCAGCATGATTCTCCAAAAAGTTTAGATAGTCTACATGAACAGCAAGGTATTTCACATCAGAAACAGTGGGTGGGTGAGATTTCTAATTCAGTCCATTCTGTGGCTCACAGCAGTAGAAGTTCAATTATTCCAGGAACCTAAATGGAAATATCAACCTTTAGATAAACCTTTTGCACATTGTTTCAGCTCTAGTACATGAGCATAATGATCAATGATTCCCCTTGGTACTGCCGTCTCAAGGAAGAAGCTTATAAATATGATAAAAAGTATGTACTGAATAACAGAAAATGGGGAGGAGATCTCAAGCTGCTTTTCAGAAACTGAGGTGGCTTGTTAACGTCTCTTCTGAATCAAGAGATAAACCTTTCGAAACAAAAGCATGATGAACAGGAGCCATTCTAAATAAAGTGCAGAGTGTTAGGAAAAATGAGATTGTCCAGCTTTCTACTACTAATATTATTCTGCCCTGCCAGATACTGTCAGGAAACACTTTCATATATGCACTTCTTGTTACTGTCCCACTTGGCATCCGGGATTCATGGTTGACCTGACCAGTGGATAGCCTGGTCAATGGGCCAGAGTAAGATATCTGTAGGGAGAGACCATGTTTGCCACTGGAAGAGTTAGCTGGAGTGGAGCTGAGAGCTGTGAATCTTAAGGCTCTTGAAAAGTTACCACCGAAATGAATACATGAATTTATTAAGATTGTCCCTCGAGTAAGCTCAGCACTGTGTGTCTTTGGACTTAAAAGCTTTTAACCACAGAATGTGCCTATTAGTGAACTTCTGAAGGTTTATTTCGGCCCCCTGGGAAGCTGCAGGATTTTATTGTACTTCCTCAAGCATACCTCAGCCTATGAATTGTGTTCTATGGATTGCTGAACTTTTGCATGGAAATTGAATCTTGATGAAGATTTCTTGAAACCGGTTAAGTGACCAGCATTTTTTTCAGGTTACAGATTTATCTCCTCTGCAGTTTTCATCAAGCGACCCTCACGGTTTGAGCCCTTGACTATCACTTGAATTCTATGTCATGTTACCACACTGCTTTGATATTTTATTTACATATTGTTTCCTGTTTTAGGAACACGGGGAATTTGTCTACATTGACTGTTAGAAGCTCTCCAAGGTTTCACAAAGGGGCCTTCCTCTGCTCTACCTAAAGATGGCAGTGACTGAGCATGGGAGCTTTATTTGTTTATTTAACAACATTGATATGCTGCTTGCTTGTAAGAGAGCTTCTAAGCAGTTTACAAAAAGAATGAAATGGACTAGATTTATTCATAAAAAATGGTTAATAATAGGTACAGTGGTACCTTAGGTTAAGTACTTAATTCGTTCTGGAGGTCCGTTCTTAACCTGAAACTGTTCTTAACCTGAAGTACCACTTTAGCTAATGGGGCCTCCTGCTGCCGCCACACTGCCAGAGCACGATTTCTGTTCTTATCCTGAAGCAAAGTTCTTAACCTGAAGCACTATTTCTGGGTTAGCAGAGTCTGTAACCTGAAGCATATGTAACCCGAGGTACCACTGTATTCGGAATTATTGAAAAGTTCATTAACATCAACAGTATCTAAAAAGAAATACAATCCATTGAACTTCTACATGACTGCCTAAACAAAAAAATGCTTTAAGTAGACACCAAAAGGAATACAGTGAAGGCACCTGTCTAATATCAATAGGCAAGGAGTTGCAAAGTACTACCCCACAAAAAGATCAATTTCTTACAAGTGCAGAACAAATATTATGTGGCACCTGTAACAGCACCAGGTCCCCAGGTAAGTGGTTGAGCGGGCATATATGAAGTAAGGTATTCCTGCAAGTAAACTGATTTCAAGCTTTTAAGGGATTTATATAGTAACACCTTGAACTTGGCCTGGTAGCAAGTGGGAAACCAGTGCAGATCTCTGAGCAGAGGAGTTGTATGTTGACAGGGTCTTACACCTGTTAAGTGATCCTTCTACAGCATTTGGCGATAACTGTGGCTTCCAGATCAAATGCAAAGGAAGCCCTGCATAGAGTGCCTTGCAGCAATCCAGTCTTGAAGTCACCAATGCATGAACGACTGTGGCCAAGTTCTGCTGTCCCAGTAAAACAGCTGCAGCTGTGATTCCTGTCACAGCTAGTGAAAAGAATTTCTAGCCACTGAGGTTACCTGGGCAGTTGCATCAGCAAAATGTTGGACTGACAAACCCTATAAATATCTCTATTGCTACTAGCTTGGTGACATTATATCCTGGCTTGGTGACATTTTCAGTACCAACTAAGTATAAGCACCAGTTCTAGAAATCCGAGAAGCCCAAGTACAAGGAAGTTCTAGAGTTGTCATATCTGGAATACTGTATATGGAAATAGTGTCCTGGCGGAAAACGCTAAAAATGTCTGGGAAAATCTGGACGTACGGCAACCCATGTTGACAGTGTCGTTTTTGGCAATTTTCTTTAAATGTAGCTCAAAAATTCTGCTGTTGTGAATTTGTAAAAAAAAAAAAAATCAACAACTTTGGGCAAAACTAAAAAATGCTTTTCTGTCTGGATTTTCACTGCTTGAAATATGGCAACCCTAGAAACCACAATGCTTGAATTTAAGCCAATGTATCTTCATTCACTTACAGTGCTGTCTCAGTTTTTCAAGTTTGGACCAGCCTGCTATCCTATCTCCAAGTAGTACAGAGCAGAGCACCTGATTTATATATAGTTATCATATTGGTTCTATCACAACAATGTCTTTGTAAATCATAAATCAGAAGTGAATGTTTTAACATGCGCTGGCTGTTTATTCTTTTGTCACAATTTGGGTAAAATACCTGGCACTTATATAAGAAAATTAAGCATATCTCGCTTAGCAAAATGAAGAGGAACACCTGGTGCTTACTAGTTGAGAATGCTACTTAGAGTATTGCTGTTCCAAATAAGTCCAGAGTATATTTTGCTTGCTTTTTTTTGCTGCTGTTAGACAATATGGTTAAATACAAACAACAGTATATTTACTATAAGTTTAGAGCATTCGCTCCCTCCCTCCCCTGCTCCATATATATATGCAGAGAGGGAGTGGTGGTAGTGTTTCTTATGTTTGCATAGATGCTACCCAATCTCTGGGTTTCAGATAAGATTGGAATCAATGAGAGTTCTCCAATTTATGCTTATTTAGTAATAAGCCATATCATGTTTAGTTGGACATGCCTTAGTAAATGAGTTCAGGATTGTAGTCTTCATTTCTGAAAAATATAAACTCCACTGGTTTCAGTGGTTCTGAAACAAGCTAATAATAATAATAATAATAATAATAATAATAATAATAATAATAATTTTTTATTTATACCCCGCCCTCCCCAGCCAAGGCTGGGCTCAGAGCGGCTTACAAGCAATAATAAAAACAAGATGAATGATTACAAAAATAAAATACAACATTAAAATAATGGAACATTAAAATATTAAAATGTAGCCTCATCGCAGGAGGAGAAGGAAAAGAAAAAAAAAAAGAGAGAGGGAGGGAGGGAATCAAATTGTTTCCAAGCCAAAGGCCAGGCGGAACAACTCTGTCTTACAGGCCCTGCGGAAAGAAATCAGATCCTGCAGGGCCCTGGTCTCATGAGGCAAAGCGTTCCACCAGGCCGGAGCCAGAGTTGAAAAGGCCCTGGCTCTGGTTGAAGCCAATCTAACTTCCTTAGGGCCAGAGACCACTAGGGTGTTGTTATTTATGGACCTTGAGGCTCTCCGTGGGGCATACCAGGAGAGGCGGTCCCGTAGGTACGAGGGTCCTAGGCCATGAAGGGCTTTAAAGGTCAAAAGCAGCACCTTAAATCTGACCCTGTACTCCACCGGGAGTATGTAGACCCAAACAAATCAAATGCTAGGGATACGTGAGTACCCCTGTGAAAGCAGCTTAATCTTTAATCTCCATTTAAATGCACACACAAATAAACGAAAGGAGTTGGGTGCATTCATTGAAAGCATGGCGGTACTTAACTGGGGCAGGAAAAGAGAGAGGCGGCAGTGACAGAGTTGGGTGTTCTAGAGGCACATCTATTTGCATTAGTGAGGGGGCAGTGACTACAAGTCCCAGCATCCCCAAAGGCATGAGAGGAATTGGTGACCCTCCAGTTGTTCTTGGATGATAACTTCTATCATACTTGTCCATTAGCCAGGCTGGTTGAGGATGATGGAATTTGGAGTCAATCAACATCTGGAGGGTCCAGGTTCTCCACAGCTGCCCCAAGGATAAAGGTAAAGGTAAAGGTAAAGGTACTCCTGACTATTAGGTCCAGTCATGGATGACTCTGGGTTGTGGCATCTCGCTCTATAGGCCAAGGGAGCCATTGTTTGTCCGCAGACAGCTTCCGGATCATGTGACCAGCATGACTAAGCTGCATCTGGTGAACCAGAGCAGTGCACGGAAACGGCATTTACCTTCCCACTGGAGTGGTAACTATTTATCTACTTGCACTTTGATGTGCTTTCGAACTGCTAGGTTGGCAGAAGCTGGGACCGAACAATGGGAGCTCACCCCATCATGGGGATTCAAACTGCTGACCTTCTGATCGGCAAGCCCTAGGCTCAGTGGTTTAGACCAGGGTTTCCCAACCCTGGGTCTCCAGCTGTTTTTGGACTACAACTCCCATCATCCCTAGCTAGCAGGACCGGTGGTCAGGGATGATGGGATTTGTAGTTCAAAAACAGCTGGAGACCCAAGGTTGGGAAACACTGGTTTAGACCACAGCGCCACCCGTGGATAATCACATATCCACCCAAGGATATGTGATTATATTTGTATAAATTTTCTCCAGGGAGAAGGCCTTCCAACTCCAGCAAAGAAAAACACTTTAATGAAACTATCTTCATGAGTGGCACCCACTCAATTGATTTTCTATTAGCTTAATACCTTTTAACTTCTCAATGTAAAAAGAACAGGAAGGTAGGTTCATAGAATCATAGAGTTGAAAGGGACCTTGAGGGTCATCTAGTTCCACCCCCCCCCCCCCCGGAGCACAGTAATCTCAGCTAAAGCATCCATGCCAGATGGCCATCCAACCTCTGCTTAAAAACCACCAAGGAAGGAAAGTCCACCACCTTCTGAGGGGGGTCTGTTCCAATGTCAAATAGTTCTTACTGTAAGAAAGTTCTTCCTGATGTTTAGTTGGAATCTCCTTTCTTGTAACTTGACTTAAAGTTGATGTGGATGGGGTTGATGAGGTCAGATGTTAGGCATTTTTGAACTGTTGGGGGCATTTTAAGTGCAGAACAGCTATTTGAGCATGAGGGGGAAAGTGGGTCTACAGTCTACACTGGGTTAGCAAAAGTAAGTGGCAAAGGCTGGTTTAAAGTGATGAAATCATGGTTATTAAATATGCTTGTATTTTCATTCCCTATTCATTGAATCCTTGACTTAAATGAGATTACACATATAATTAAGAAAATATTTGGTAGATCTGACTCATCTGTCTCGGGACTAAAAGCAGGCTGCAAGTCTCAAGCCATCCATAGTCTAAGTACTTAGATTCAAGCTCATCATATGCCCTTGCATTCTGTGATACTTAATTGATTCAAAATCGAAGCAGTCTGACTTAAATGCATTGTAAAATGGCTGCACATTCTGTGTATCTTAGCTTAGCCTCAAGACATGCACAAGAGATCACACTGCACTGCTAGCTTCCATCTTTAGTCTGTGAACCGCCCTGAGACCTCTGAGTATAGGGTGGTATATAAATTTAATAAATAGAAATAAATAATAAATAAATATTGGGGCTGCCAGGTGCTAGTTCACAGTTCGTTTTGGTTTCCACCAGTGCAAATGATTTCTGCATTCTGCAATGCAAGCCGATAATTTTACTGAAGATTCAAGCCTTTGCCAGTTACGGTAGGCCTCTGCAGTTGTGCCTCTTTCTTCAGTTATACCTTCCCCTTCTCTTTCCCCACCGTGCGGTGGAGGCCTGTGGAATGGGCTGTGATTCACTGTGCTTCAGAAATGCACATTGAGTTCTCCATCCCCAGCTAGATTGTATATATACTCTTACCATGTGACATGAGGTGTTTTCAGGCATTCACCTAAACATATTTGGGCTGGAATTGTGGATGAGTGGGAGCAGGGGCATGCCTGCAAGCCCCACCCCAACTTCCTATTTGCATTTTTCCAGACATGCACTGTCCTCTCTCTCTCTCTCTCTCTCTCTCTCTCTCTCTCTCTCCTTAAGTATTTAAGTTTAGATTATACCTTTTGCAGTATTGAATTATTCCATATTTGTTGAATTGCTGGACTCCTCTTATTTGGATTTATGGACATGCTTCGCAAGCTGATTTCTCTGCCTTCTCCTTCCTGTAATGTTCTATATTAATTCATGGGTATCCGTAGCAAGGCACGTGGGTGGCGCTGTGGGTTAAACCACAGAGCCTAGGGCTTGCCAATCAGAAGGTTGGCAGTTCAAATCCCCGCGACGGGGTGAGCTCCCATTGCTCAGTCCCTGCTCCTGCCAACCTAGCAGTTTGAAAGCACGTCAAAGTGCAAGTAGATAAATAGGTACTGCTCTGGCGGGAAGGTAAACGGTGTTTCTGTGCGCTACTCTGGTGCGCCAGAAGCGGCTTAGTCATGCTGGCCAAATGACCCGGAAGCTGTACGCCGGCTCCCTCGGCCAATGAAGTGAGATGAGCGCCACAACCCCAGTCAGCCACGAATGGACCTAATGGTCAGGGGTCCCTTTATCTTTACCTATCTGTAGCAATCCACTTTGGGCAAAGCTCACTGTGGAAAGGCAACATGCAAATAAATTAGATTAATCAATTAATAAAACAAATCACTCGCTCTGTTCCATGGTGAAAGGGAAAGGTCTGCAGAGGGCTTTTACTTGCATTTGTTGAAGCACAAGGAGAACATCAAGTGTAGGACTCCAATAGCACAGAGGAGTCTACTCATGAACACAGAGAAAGTCAGAGACTGAGTGGGTAGGGTAACATGCACTGTGTGCACGCGCAAACCCTCAATCCTTCGATGCAGCATTCACATGCCTATGGGGTAATCAAATTGTGAGCATCCCCTCTTCCTTAAATCATCAGTGACATTGACCTGCTAGGGCAGGATCACTCATCATTATTTTGCTGAATGATGTTACCAACTAGCTATCCATCTTGTTTTCATTTTTCAGTATATTTTACACTGGGATATATCCAGAGAACAGGGCTTTCCTGGCTCCTGCTCACCTCTGTTCCCCAAACCACTCCTTCGGTTTGAGGAACACTTTGGAACAATTGGTATGAGTTCTGGGTAGCTTCAGCAGGACAAGACTGTCTGCAGTCTTGCAATTGTGCCTTTTCACTTGTCAAAAATAATCTTTTGAGCCATGCCACTGTGTTAATGACAGGCTGCTTTGAGCAGCTTTTAATATATAGAAAAGCACAATAAAAAATATCTTAACTAAATGTGAAATAAAAGCAAGCAACATTAACAAAGCCTGTTGCCGAAATCAAGTTTTTTGTTACTTGCTTTGCATGAAAAAGATTTTTGGAAGAAAGCAACCTAATGTATTTGAAAGCCTATAACCAGATACGTGACAACAAAATGAAAATGTGGAATTATTACAACTCTTGCTTTCAGATTCTTATATTGGTTTCCGCTTTTTAAAAAGGAACAAGTCCAAACCCATTGTTATTACATTCACAAAGTAATAAAGCATAATAATAATCTCCAAAAGTATTTTTTTCCATTAGAATAAAATATGCTATTCTCTTTTTTGCTTCCTGGGCTAATTTGGTTATATTTAGTTTAAATTATACAAGAATTCTATATCACAGCTTTCTGTGGCTTGTGCTAACAAAGATAAATGAAAGCAGGAATTTTAATAAAACTTTGCAAACAATTCCATTATGACTTGTCAAACGTGCACCCAATTTCAGCTATAAGTCCTTTCATTTATGTGTCACCTTTTTCAACACTGGTGAATGGAAGGATGGACTTCTGCATACAATCTGTACACAAAAGAACAATAAAATGACAATTTGAGCCATGAGCTTTTAACTATGTCTTTAGCAATGACATTTCTTCCTCTTACAAAAGATCTGGTTTGTAAAATATTACAATAAAATTCTGTCACATCTTAGAGCTGGAATGAACTGTATTAGCTTAAACTCGAGAAGAAATTAAATAACCTATTAACAATATATCTGCCTTAATCTGCAGTAAGAAATTTACTTTCCTGAGCTGCAGTGTTCTTTTTTTAATACAATAGACAGCAGTATTGTTTCTAAAGGACAGTGAAGTCGTATGCACACTACTCAAAAGTAAGTCCTTTTAAACTCAATGAGGTTTACTCTCAAGTAGAAGGTAGAGGATTGAGGCTGAAATTACTTTCTCCAGCACTGTGGGGATTTTTGTATTTGTGGCATACAGGTTTTATCAGAACCCCAAATGTGAGACAACAATTCTAAGTCAGCTGCAGGTTGTGACTCATAAAATCAGTGGGAATCAGCACAATGAACACACATTAATGGAATGAAACACAAATTTTGTGTAACTTGCTATTGGAATGTCATTCCTAATTGGTTGGGAAACACTCAAATCCCATGTGGGAGTTGATTAACATTACATCCCAACGTGGTGCAGACCAGGCATTAGTTGACCCACTGGGCAAAAAGAAGTATTGAGGCAATGCTTGTCCTCTTCTGATCTAGGACTTATGCATTCCCTCCTCCCAACCGCTTCTGGAAGGGTTCCCCTTTATATTTGATCCTGCTCCATGCCGCTTTGTACAAAGCCAAAACAAAGTTATGAGCACCTAACAAAGAGTGATGGAATCACTGAGGGAAAATCGAAACTAGCCAATCCAGAGTCAGTTGAATGTTGGCAGGCTAGGGGAAGCTTGCAAGGCAAAATGGCCCCAGCCAGAGCTACTTTTTAGCTGGAACTCACCGGAACTCAGTTCAGGCACCTGTTAGGGGGGCACTATTGCCATTATAAGAGAACAAAGGAGGCATTAATGGTGAGTTCTGGCACCTCTTTTTCTAGAAAAATAGCACTGGCGCCACCCATCAGATGACCAAGACTCATAAGTTGTTGGCCACCACTCCTATCAAAGGCTATCATGTGATCCCACATCATTCTGTGGGATCTTGTGAGAGCCAGCCAGCATGATCCAGAACCCCTCCTCTTGCATCTCAGAGCCACCATGCTGCCCTCATGCAGAGGTGGGTGGAATGATGGTTTGAGGGAGAAGTGGGCATTTGTGGGGAATGATTTACAATTAGAACCAAAGATATGAATACAGTCATACCTCCTGTTGCGTTTGCTTCAGGTTGAGCGTTTTCAGGTTGCATCCCGCGGCGACCCGGAAGTACTGGAAAGGGTTACTTCCGGGTTTCACCACTCGCGCATGTGCAGACACGCAAAATTATGTCACACGCATGCACAGAAGCGGCGAATCGTGACCCGCACACACGTGGGTTGCGTTCTGCTCATGTTGAGAACTGGCCTCTGGAACAGATTCCGTTCGCAACCAGAGGTACCACTGTATAGTGTTTGTCTGTGTTTCAAAGCAAAGGGTTTTTTGAAAAATTGAACAAAGTGAAGTTTCAGTACATGGGAATGCTGGTCGGTTGGCATCTGTCTGTCTTGAGATACAGTGGAGGAGCGCGCCTTTGGAGGTGAAGCCAAACTGTAGGAAGATCACAGCACCTGCTGTGACTGTAGAGGCCAATATGGGAGAGACATGTTTTGTAGCCACTGGGGCAGATGAAGGCCTCAAGTTGTGCTGCTGCAGATGGGAACGCTAGATAAAATTATTTCATTAATATGGGCACAATCTGCAAGTTGACACCCATAAGCACACAACCCTGACTTGAGTTGGAAAAAGCCCAGCAAATGCAAGTTACAAAATGCATTGGGTATGGGGCATAGAGGCATAGGGTGGTATTCTCCACCAGCCCGCTTCAAGAGCAGACCCACTGAGGTTAATGGACATGGCTAAGTTAGGTTCATTAATTTCAATAGGTCTACTCTGAGTAGCACTTACTTGAAAACAACCCATACTTAAAAAAATTCATTGGCCTGGATTCTCTGCCTGCCCGCGCAAGGGTTCTTGTGCTACCGTAAGGGTGAGAATAATGGTTATGGAATCCAGCACAACAGTTGCAGTTCCTCCTACTTAAATTAAGCTTGAAATACACAGTCTGTTACAACCGACAGAGTAGGCTGAGAGGAGTGCTTGCTTGTGATGTGCTTATGGTGCACACAACAGTTTTCCCACAGACCCCCAAAAAGTTGGCAACCCCTAGGATACTTCAGTATGATAATATTATTTAAGTAAGACATTATAAATTATGCAGGTAGAAATGTTCACAGTAATATGTCCCACATTTCCTTAGAAAGGCACCAGCTATATTTCCCCCTTCACATTCCCCATATGAGGACTTGTAAGCAATATGAGAATTTTTCTTGTTAAAAAGTGGGGAAATCCTTAAGCAAATTATAGGGCACACATTGTTCTGTCACCTCTAAAGCAATTCAGATCAATGCCCCCTGGATCCTGCCTAATATGCAGCCAAGCTACGAAGAAAGATGAGGCGGATTTGCACTTCTAGAGGAGAGCGCCCTATTTAAAAGCGTGCTTAATAGTTTTGTCAGTGAACCTCAAATTACAATGAAAATGAAGGACGAGTAATCTTGGTTTGTGAAAGAGAGCCAGGTTCTTATCCACTCTAGCCAAATTCTGTAGGGAACAGTAGTTCCTGTGAATATTGGTCTCTGGGTAGTCATTCTTTTCAAGGATATTAAAGAAAGAATGACTGCCTCTTGTAGTGAAGAATTATTGGGACTCTTCAAGGTTGAACATTGTGCAGTAATGGAGAGGCTAGATTGATTTTGACGTAAAGTGCTCAAGATATGTTGCGGATTTTGGGGACAAGTGCACCTTTGAATGGTGACACTCCATTTCCTTCATTTCCAACTAAGTTATCTTAAATTCTTATTAGTTAAATGTAAGGCTCCTATCAGACTACAAAGGGCATTCTTATACTCTGAAAGCACCATATAATATGTTGTGTCAGGATTCAGGCTACGAGCCAAGCAGCTGTTGTTTCTCATTAAGCGAAACAGTACAAGGATTTTATGATGATAACATAAGAAGAGCACTGCGAGATCAGATCAATGCTCAATCTTGCCTAGCATCCTCTTTCCTTTAGTGACCAAGCAGCTACTTCCGGGAAACCCACAAAGAGGCCATTAAGCTCACCGCGGTTGCTCCTCGGCAACTGGTACTCAGTAACACACTGCTTCTGAATCCCAGATATTGCATGCAGCCATTGTGACTTGTAGCAATTGATCACCAGCTCTCATACTGACTTGTTTGTTTGTGGCAGCATTGTGCTAGTCGCATTTATGGCAGGGGCTCCAACATCACACCAGTAGAGATTACAAGACTTTCCCTTCCTCTCCTCTTGCCTGCAGTTCCCTCATACCACTCCATCCTGCTCTGGGGGGTCTGGTGCTGAAACAGATTTGGGGGAAGGTGTTGGGGGACTACACAGGGGAGGAGAGGAAGGGGAAGTCTCATATATGAAAGCCATTGTTCAAGCAGGAGACCACAACTGGGGTGATTGTTTTAGTCTTCAATGGCCTAAAACAAGATAGCAAGTAGTTAGGGGAGGGGGCATTTCAGAGATCTCTGCAGGTGTGGGAATGACAAAATCAACAGCAAGTTTCAAAGGTATGTTTTTGATATGTTCAAGATTAAATTGCCAAGTAAATGCAAATCTGAAGAGCATTTTTGCTGTGGTTATGATTTTATAACAGTTATAATGGATAAGATGCTGCTGGATAATAATGGCATGTGGGCTGAAACATGGTGGGTGTCAAACATAACCACCTCTCCTCTGCCATCCTGAAGTGAATCTCCCGTTTGCCTTCCCTATTTTGTATCACCAGCTACATTGTATTAGGGCTGCAAGGATTAACAATTTGAATCTCTATTCAAGGTTGTCTGTCAATATAGATTTATGAGAGGCATGTGGGGGTGGAGTGGGGGATGCAGGAATATTAGTCCTCAAAATTGCATCCCTCCCCTATTCCACTTCCAGATTTCTTCCATCTATAGATAACATCCTCTGTTAGTTATTCCAAGGGGGTTGCATTCCACTTGCTGGGGAGTTTATATAATCTTGGTTATGGTCACTGAATCCTGGAAAGGCAAAGGCTGTGTGGGTTGTTGGTTCCTGGATCCAGGAGAGAGGCCAGTTGCCTGCCTTGGGTGGGGCTGCTCTCCTTCTAAAGGAGCAGTCTGCAGTTTGGGGGAAACCACTGGAACCATCTTAGTCACTTGAGGTACAGGTGGACTTGGTAGCTCATAGTGGCTTTTATCAGCTTTGGCTGTGGCCATTCCTGGATAGGGACAACATGACAACAGTAGCCCATGCACTGGTAACATCAAGCCTAGGGGAGGAATTCAATGCAGCACTAAGGTGATCATTCCATTCTGGCCTATCAGGCTGCATGGTCTACCTTCTCCTCACCTTGTGTGCTGTTCTATGGATTCTCCTGCACCTTGACCACCAAGCCAATTTTAGGGGGCATGAAGGGAAAAGGGGGAGGAGTGGGGGACAGCTTCATTGTGCAAGTGGAAGTTCTAGTGCAGAGCTTCCATTGATGGGACTGAGTAGTTGCAACCTGCCCTTAAAGTGCAGCTGCCCTTGGGTTTGGTCTGGAAACATCAGCTACATACTACCACCAAGATAGGATGCATGGTATCTGCACTGGCTTCCTGTCTGCTTACAGGTCAGCTTCAAGGTGCTCGTGCTAGCATACAAAGCACTGAACAGCTCAGGTTCCAGATACCCTAAGGACTGACTTACTGTACCTTGTATGTCCCAAATTGATCACTGATATAATCTGAGAAAGCACTGTTAGTAGTTCTGAATCAACCAGAAACATGATTTATGTCAGTGAGGAGCCGCATCCTCAGTGTAGTAGGTCTGACTCTATGGATGGCTCTCCCGTTAATGACCAGGCAAGCACCATCTCTGTCAAGTTTCAGCTGCCAAATTAAAACAGTTTCATTTCAGGAGGCCTTTGCACTGTGAACATTGTTCTAATGTTCTATTTTCTGGTCTTTTAATATCTGTTTAAAATTTTGTATATTGTATATTCTGAGATATATTGAAAAGTGGGGTGTACACTTCTTAAATAAAACAAATACAGTGGTACCTCGGGTTACATACGCTTCAGGTTACATACGCTTCAGGTTACAGACTCCGCTAACCCAGAAATAGTACCTCGGGTTAAGAACTTTGCTTCAGGATGAGCACAGAAATCGTGCTCCAGCGGTGCAGCAGCAGCAGGAGGCCCCATTAGCTAAAGTGGTGCTTCAGGTTAAGAACAGTTTCAGGCTAAGAACGGACCTCCGGAACAAATTAAGTACTTAACCCGAGGTACCACTGTACTAGACAATGGGGGGGGGGGTGTCACTCATTCCAGTAATGACCTTAAGATTATTAAACTGTAAGTTCTCTCACAATTAATCCAGTATCTCAAAAAATATGTAGAGGCAAATACATGTAATGAAAAGGCAATGTAAACACTGGCCAAAGTTACTTAGACGTGTAAGCCAATATGAAAGGCTCAGACACTAGATGGAGGAAGTGGCTATCAAACAAATAAACTATGCACTTTGTAGCATTTATCTTTGTGTCTATAGGAATACAGACAAGAAAATATCAATTCTGGATGGATGTTGAAATTGCAGTAGCCCGTGCACAGCGGAATGATGAGGAGTACGTGCCACATACTCTATATTACTTTATTTACACTTCAAAGCTGGTAGATTACAGAAAAACATCTTGCCTCTGCCGGAGCAGAGAAAGCAACCTCTCTCCTCTGAAGCATGGAGAGAACACT
Organism: Podarcis cretensis; assembly: GCF_951804945.1. Classification (NCBI taxonomy): domain Eukaryota; kingdom Metazoa; phylum Chordata; class Lepidosauria; order Squamata; family Lacertidae; genus Podarcis; species Podarcis cretensis. The sequence goes on from NC_137170.1 coordinate 38,426,101, forward strand.
GTGAAAAACAGGAAACCAGTGTACGTCACATCCAGTCTCCTTTCCCGTGGGAAAACCCAACAGCACAGACTGTGGAATGTAAACACCTGTCTCGTGACAAGCACTTCGCTGCACAGTGAAGAGAGCAGAAACCAACATCCTCCCCCTTTCTGTGAACATCACTGGGCAGCGTGTTCGTACAATATCAGTACAAACCCAACTACTGCACATAGGTACAGTGTTGATCCCTTGATACAATCTTGGACAATACATCAGCAGGAATTTCATTACCTGGCATATAGGACACCGTTACGAGTCCCTTCTGAATACGTTCCCTAGCATGTTGCACCTTCAATTGCAAGTGCTTCGTGCTTTGCTTACAACCTTCAGAATTCAGCAAAGCCAAACATGCTTTCTTGTCCTGGTAAACCTGGATTGGACATTTGACAGGAATTTTCATGTCTTTGCACAATTGTAACAACCATTCACAATCTTTGAGTGAATAAGACAGTGCATTCAGTTCAGCCTCACAAGTACTTAGGCTAACTGTTGTTTGCTTCTTGCATGACCAATCAAATAGACCCTGATTGTACATGTAGCAAACTCCAGACGTGCTTTTCCTGTCTGTAGTGTCACTTCCAAAACTTGCATCTGCAAATATCTCAAGACCACCAGACTTCTGATTGTTAAATCTCAGTCTGTAATGCATAGTGCCTTTCAAATAGCGCGCTATACGTTTCAGAGCTTTCCAATCCTTAACAGTAGGATTGTCGACTTGTCTGCTTAGCAAATTACAGCTAACAGCAATGTCTGGTCTTGAACATCTGGCAATGAAGTTTAGCTTGCCTAGCACACTTCTGTACAGTGTAGTGTCAGAAAATGTTTCTTCAGTGTCATCTACCTGATAACCTGTTGTCATCGGTGTGTCTACAGGGTTAGCATCCATCAGGTTTAGTTTGCTTAACACATCAGCAATTTTCCGTGACTGGTGTACTAGAATGTTACCATCTTGATCTCTCTCTATTTCCAGAGATAGGTAGTTGTTTACCTCACCAAGATCTTTCATGTCAAAGTGTTCTTTCAGTTGAGCTAGGGCGTTATTGTACATTGTGACATCATCCCAAAAGAATAAAAGATCATCAACATAAAACAAACAATACAATTTCTTTTGCCCCTCCTCTTTGACAAATACACATGGATCAGCTTTCCCTTGCTTAAATCCTAGAGAAAACAATACTTCAGTGAGTTTTGTGTGCCAACACCGTGCACTTTGTTTGAGACCATAAAGGGACTTTTTCAGAGCACAAACAAATCCCTGTTTTACCTGTACGCCATCAGGTGGAAGCATATAAAGAGATTCACCTAGAGATCCGTACAGAAAAGCTGTATTCACATCGTGGTGACTAATGTGTAAATTCTCCTCTGCAGCTAGCTTGAGCATAAGCCTAATGCTCTCATACCTCACTGTGGGTGAGTAGGTCTCGTGATAGTCTTCACCTGGTACTTGTGCAAAACCTCTGGCTACCAATGTGGCTTTGTGTCTGACTATCTTGCCATTTTGATCTGTCTTCGCTTTGAAGACCCATTTGCTTCCAAGCAGTTTCATTCCTGGAACTACTGGAACAAGTTCCCACGTTTTGTTCCTTTCCAAGGAATCAAGCTCAGCTTTCATGGCATTTAACCATGGCTCAGCTTCCTTTGAATCCAAATCCTGGATTTCTTGGAAACTTGAAGGTTCAAATACCTTCTTGGAGCTTTTAACAGCTGTTACTGCTATCTTAGCAAATTCATCAGCAAATCTCTTTGGAAGTTTGCCTTTTGTGGCTCTTTGTGACCTGCGAATTAGCCTTAGGTCTTCAACACTCTCCTCTTCCTTCTTGGGAGAAAAATGACCTATTGTGAACAATGGTTCCTCCAATTCTTGATCAGAGCTTTCAGAGGGTCGCATAGAGGCTTTCGCACTCTTGAAATCCTCTGAATCACCCGATTCAGTTTCAGACTCAGAATCAGAACCTTCATCAGTGGGTGTGGGTTGCTGTGGCTGCTTTTGACTATCCTCAGTCTCATCACTGTCATCAGGATAACATTGGAAAATTCCCACATTCTCCCCCCACTTGGCATTGTACTCAACACTTCTTGTGAGCTTAATTGTCTTAGAGTCAGTCATCATTATTCTGTAAGAACCTTTCTGATAACCTAGAAAGATACCATGCAAACCACGCTTGTCTAACTTGGAGTTTTGTGGTGAGTGAACCCACATGTCAGAACCAAAAATTTTCATGTGTTTGATGTATGGCTTCTTGCCAAACATCTTCTCATAGGGGGTACAACCAATCGCTGAAGATAACCTGTGATTATAACTGTAAGTGAAACATGAGAGAGCTTCGGCCCAATAACTCTCTGGAAGATTTGCATCATGCAGCAAGGTTTTTAACCCTTGAAGCAATGTTTGATTTGCCCTCTCGCAAAGTCCATTCTGCCATGGCGAGCGAGGACTAGACAAATCGTGTTGAATTCCTTTCTCAGACAGAAAAGTTTCAAACTGCTGAGAAGTGAATTCCCCCCCGCGATCAGTGAAAAGAATTTTTATCTTCTTACCATGCACATTTTCCAACCAAGCACAGAATTCCTTGAACCTTGGAAAAGCCTCTGATTTCTGCTTGAGATTGTACACATAAATATACCTGGAAAATGCATCAATGAGAACCATGAAGTACTTGTTTCCACCCAAAGAGGGCGCTAGTGGTCCAACCAAATCAGCATGAACAATTTGGTATGGTTCTGTAGCTTGCCTACTAGACACCTTACCTTTCGCAGCCATTTTCACCTTGTTTGCTGCGCATGCCTTGCACTTCATGTGGTACCTGCAGGGTTTAATAGTCATACCTTCAACCAAGGCAGGCATTTTAGATACTGCCTCAAAATGCAAATGACCAAATTTTCGATGAAAATCATGAATACATCCTGCATGCAAACTTTCGTTAGTACCTGCAATGCAACAAGTGTCATCCTGCACAACATCATCATAATACAAAACATACAAACGATCAACATATTCAGCATGCAATACATAATCATTTTTCTTTGTGATGATGCACCTTTTGTTCTTAAAGGAAACGTCAATTTTCCGCTCATTCAGCTGTCCAACGCTGAGCAGATTATGTTTGGCATCTGGTACGTAAAGCACATCTTTTATCGATAAGTCCAAACTGTGAAGAACAACAGTTCCGTAGCCTTTACTGGGGATTGTGTGGTCATCCGCCTGGTGAATCGCACCTTCCTGCGGTGTAAAAAGACACGAACAGTCGCTTATCGTTGCACATGTGATGCGTTGCAGCCGAATCAAGAACGAAGAAAGATCTAGACGTCTTCTGGACCTTTGCAACCTTTGGAGCGAAGCGTGAGACCATTGCCTTGTGCTGCGTTGTCCTGGACACCGGACCTTTGCCTTTGCTCTGGCCTCTTCCACGCGATGAGCTTCCGCTGCGCTGCTCTGTCTTGGCCCTGGGATATTTGCATTCCCTCTTCATATGGCCTAGACGTCCACACGAGTAGCATTTCACTGCCTTCAAAGCTTTGGCGCCATCTGGTGGTTCCACTGCACTCTGGGATGACGTCTGTGAAGACTCCCCCTTACCCATGCAGCTATCACCCTGGCGGTCTGCTTCATTCTGAATCACGGCAGTATCACAGGCTACTCTGAGCTGAGCATGTGGCAGATTGGCATCAGATTCCCCACTTGCATCAGCCAGCCTTCTGCAGCTAGCCATCATGACTCTGGCATTAGCCTTCTGCATCATCTCTGCTGCTTTAAATCAAGCTGCTTTATACAAGCTGCGTCTCTGCTGCCTCAAACCTCATTCCAAAGGCACTTTTAAAAGGTACTTTCGATTTCCCCCAAGCCTAGGAGCTTGTGCCTTTGAGCCTTTGCCTGTGCCCGGCAAACAGCTCTAAAAGTTCAAAGTCCAGCCATGAAGCCATTAATTAGGAGCTGGCAGGCTGCCCGGAGCATGAGCACATACCTCATCAATCATCTTGATGCGCAGAGATATCGTCCGATCCGTCCCTCTGCATTCCTTTGCATTCTTTGCCGGCATTCTGAAGTCCATCCGTCACTTTGACTGCGTTTTTCTGGGCCCGGAACCAGGAATGTTGATTTTGCAGTGTCCCAAGCACAGTGGAATGATGAGGAGTACGTGCCACATACTCTATATTACTTTATTTACACTTCAAAGCTGGTAGATTACAGAAAAACATCTTGCCTCTGCCGGAGCAGAGAAAGCAACCTCTCTCCTCTGAAGCATGGAGAGAACACTGTGAAAAACAGGAAACCAGTGTACGTCACATCCAGTCTCCTTTCCCGTGGGAAAACCCAACAGCACAGACTGTGGAATGTAAACACCTGTCTCGTGACAAGCACTTCGCTGCACAGTGAAGAGAGCAGAAACCAACATATTTCACACTTTTTGGTGTTACTAGGTGCTTTTTTTCTCTTTCATTTTGAAATGTTGGATCAGAGAGTCCTTTGATCTATTTTCTTATCAAAAGAATATACCTTACAGAAGCAATGTCTATTTAGCTACATTAAGGTATTAAAACCACGAATGCAACATAGTGGCTAGAGGAGTCTTGTGTACGGATGTGAGAATTTGTGGTTCAAATCCCAGATCAGCTATGAGCTTCATTTTTCAGCCTTCGATCAGTCTTATCTCAGTCTAATGCACTGGGTTCTTGCGAGGCTTAGAACTATTTTGCAAGCACATATTGGTCTGCTAATAAGTGAACACATGACTGAAAGCCAGGTCCACCTCCTTGGCAACTGTAGATCTAAGATACGTGAGTATATTGCCTTCATATTTGACCTGTCCAGGTGTATACTTGAATATGTTTTATGCACACCCCAACCTTCTTTGGGTGTTACAAATATGAGGAAGGAAACACATGAGGTGTTGTAGGCAGTGTAAGCTAATGCCTGTAAAAGAAATTATATGGCTCCAGATCCTTCTCCACATGCTGTACTACAAAAAGAAGTGAGGGTGAGTCTGCTTGTGATTTTACGTATGTTCCCGTTGTACTATGGGCTGGAATTTCAATAGAGGAGTAAGAAAGCAAAAGCAGAGAGCTGCAGAGAAAGCGTACAGGACAGCAGCCTTGAGAAACGTGACCCACTAGCTGAAATACTGCCAATTAATTTAGCCCTGCAGGCAACCTGGTTCAGGTAGCCAAACAATGTCCACTGAGGTGGAATGAGAAGGATGGAGCACTAAGTCCAGGTGTGGGAGTTATTACTAGGGCAATGAATTATAAAGCCTTGGACAGCAACTGAGAAGGGTAGGGAGAACAGAGAAGGCAAACCAAAGATAGTGTATTTAATGAGTAGAAGCCCTCACTTCCACCTCAGGTAGAACCATTAAGAGGCACCTTTCATGTAATTCATGAACAAGAAATGTTGCCATCATCCACATTGGGCAACCTTGGTCTGAACATGTGGAAATCCAGACTTGTAGGATTTTTAATGGGAAAGGGCAGATATTTTAAGATATTTTTTTTAAAAAGCAGCCACATCCGGGTGAGTCACATCTTGTGTTTGGTTCAATGATTTACATGAAGTGTATCAACCTTCTACACATCAAGGCATGGGGCCTCCTCCTGGAAAGGAACAAGCAAAGACTCCTCAGGCCAACAAGTTGGGCTTTGGTTCCTTCACAGTGGGTTTCTAGGATGAAAGAAACAACAGTGTTGTGTTGCTGTTGCTGTTATCTGCCCTTTGCTAGCAGGTCCCAGAATGGGTTACAATGATTGAACATTCATTACTGAAAGCATTTAAAACAAACCATAGTCACAGGAATAGGCTGGGTCTTGAAAACACGTATCTCAGGAATCAAAAGACCAGGGTAGAGAGCTATCCACTACAGCACGCCCAAAGTAAGTTACAAGGGAGGATTTATCTGAAAGAAGTCTTTGTGCGTTGTTTGTTTGTTTGTTTGTTTGTTTGTTTGAGACAGTGGCAAGAAATGTCAGAGTGGCACCTGAGAGATAAATGGGATTCGAGCGTAGTTGAAAGGTCAGGAGTGGAGTAATGAATGCTGTAGTCATAAGCGAAAGGGAAGCAGCTGCTTTATCATAGCCATTTTTTCAGTACTGCCACAACCCTTGCATTTTGGCATGGGAGAAACATCCAAAGCCATTATGCTCAGTCTCCCTCTCAGCCACCACTCTGCTTCTTTACCTCTCCTCCACCTCCACCTATTCTATGCCTTGCACATTTAAAAGAGTAAGAGAGGTTTCACCACTGCTAAGAATGGTTCTAGGGTCTGCTCCATCCATCCATTTCTCCGGTCTTCGAATTACAGTTCCATTTCACTCTCTACAATTATAAGTCCCCTCTGTGATTTCGCATTGGTTCAGGATTGCATCCTACAGCAAGTTTTCAAAATACATTGCAAAAATGAATGCCTCTTGGATGGCGTTTAGTACAAATATTACAAAGTAGCACTACTAAACACACCAACACAACTCCCAGGAAGAGAGTTTGTGAGTCAGACTCATTAATTCAGGATGAAGATAAAGTTATCAGAGGGCAAATGTAGCTGCGGCAAGAAGATCAAACTCCAGGGTTATATTCTTTTATAATAGAGGCAAATGGGAACTGGAAAAGGAATGATTACCTGAAGCCACGGGAAGCTCCATTTGTAGTTTCTTTGTATGCATCAGTCTTTGAGTGGCACTTATTTATAGGAAGCATGATTCTCGACTATTCTTATTAGAATTGGACATGCAGGCATGGAGGCTTACCATAAAGCTTGCTACTTAAATCCTACTCAGGCTAAATAAGCAGTGCTATATATTTTAAATGTCAATTGTTTTTCCCTCAGCAAGGCAACATTTCTTTTCTATAGCGCTTTTTTTCAAGTGTGCCCTTCACAGGATTTCCTATTTAAATTAAAGAAAGCTTGTCAAGGAAGTATTGCTCTCTAGAATTGTTATTCACAGTTGGCTTCCACATTGTTAGGAAGCGTGCAAGCTAAGGCCACGAGATTGAGTCTGTAATAAAGGGGATATTGATGAGCTTCATTGCTTGCCTGAGATTTCTTTTAAGGACGGTTGAAATCTGAAAAAGATCTGCTCTGTGGAGATCCGAAAGAAAACGTATACCAGGAAAGGAAGAAAAGAGCACCTGCCAATGTTGATTCAAAATGGACTGCTAACATTATTATGTTCATTTTTAAACAAACAAACAATCATGGCCCTCCATTGTGAGCGCCATTTAACTAAGGTGGTGGGGAGAATCAGGCTCTACTTTGGGTTGGGCTGGACTGTAGCTGAGACCACCAAACCTGCAGTTCCACACACAGACCCAAGTGTCCCTGTTTTCCATGGATGTTCCGGATTTACAGAAGCCATCCCGATTTCTCATCAGATCCTGGAATGTCCCACTTTTCCTTAGGATGTCCCTATTTTCACTGGAAAAATGTTGGAGGGTATGGAGTTATCCAGACCCTGAGACATCTGCAGGCAATCCTGTATATGAAAGTTATACAAAATGTTTATTGTTTTATTGTGTTTTCATATATGTTGGAAGCTGCCCAGAGGGGCTGGGGCAACCCAGTAAGATGCGTGAGGTATAGATAGTAAAGTTATCATTATGGAATGGGATGTCCTTATTTTCATCGGAGAAATGTGGGAGGGTATGCACACATTGCACCCTGCAAAATGGTGTCAAGCACCTTTTGTGCATCTTCTTTAGAAGTGGGTGTCCATGTGGCAGTTGCACACTGTATTTACATTTCACATTTTCAGCACATAAGGGGCGCAAATCAGTCCTATCAGGCCTACTCCTCAAACATTGTATTTTTAAAGGCACTACTACAGTTTTAAAAAGTGAAGCCAAGATGTATGGCTACATCATTAGCTCAAGTGTGGCGTGATTGAAGGCATGGGGGGAATATTTTGTTTTGATGGACAGGTCTAGGCTGTAATTACAGTGAATTATTTTCCCAGGGCACTACAATTACAGTGATTTGGAAAAAAGGAGGTTGTTTTGCATGTGAAGCCATGCTGTTTCTTATTTCCATCACCAGCCTTCCCCTACAGAAGTCAACAGAGAGGAATCCTCTTCCAGGAGGAAGAGGCTGTGTTGCCCCAAAATGTCCATGGAGGTCAGAAGCCCAGCTTATGCCTGGTGCTCAAGAAGTAAAACTGGCATGTTCTGGAGAGAACCTAAGAGGGTAAAATTCTAGCTGATCAACTGTCCTGATTTAATCAAATATATCATTGCAGACACTGACTGGGAATTTGTTATGAATGCTCAACCAAAATAACATACTGTATTTTTCTGTGTATAAGATGCCCCCATGTATAAGAGGCCCCCTATTTTTGGGGACTCCAAATTAAGAAAGCACCCCTCAGCACTACCCGTGTATAAGATGAGCCCCAATTTTTAACCTGATTTTTTGGTTTAAAAAACCTAGTCTTATACATGGAAAAATATTGGTATATCTGTTATATACATGTTTAATTCACTGACATTAAAGGAAGTTAAACAACAACTATAACTGACCAAATTTTTCTTGGGATTTAATATAGACTGAGTTCCCCCAACCTTTCTGGTGTCATGGGTGTGTGTGTGTGTGTGTGTGTGTGTGTGTGTGTTAAATACAGTCTTCTGTATTTTTGATGTGAGGCTTTAAAACCCCATCAAACATATGAAGAATTGCAGGAGTCTTAAAGGAATTCCTTAAGCCAGCACTTCATGTGCAGGAAGAAGTGATATGGGATGGTATTCCAGAAATTAAAAATAAAATAAATCAGTTTATTTTTTTATTAAGTTCAAAATACTGATGATGCCAAAGTTCATAAAATGAACTTAGTCAGCTCATTTTGTTCAGCTCCATTGCAAAGTTACCATCTTATCATGAAGTTATTTAAAGGTAAAGGTAAAGGTACCCCTGCCCGTACGGGCCAGTCTTGCCAGACTCTGGGGTTGTGCGCCCATCTCACTTAAGAGGCCAGGGGCCAGCGCTGTCTGGAGACACTTCCGGGTCACGTGGCCAGCATGACATCGCTGCTCTGGCAAGCCAGAGCCGCACACGGAAACGCCGTTTACCTTCCCGCTGGTAAGCGGTCCCTATTTATCTACTTGCACCCGGAGGTGCTTTCGAACTGCTAGGTTGGCAGGCGCTGGGACCGAGCAGCGGGAGCGCACCCCGCCGCAGGGATTCGAACCGCCGACCTTTCGATCGGCAAGCCCTAGGCGCTGAGGCTTTAACCCACAGCGCCACCTGCGTCCCATTTTGCTCATTTTGTTCAGCTCCATTGCAAAGTTACCATCTTATCATGAAGTTATTTACCTCTGCTTAAAACCAAGCTTGAAACACATGTGTCTCCCTCCCTGTATATAAACTGTAATGGGAACATCGCATATTCCGGAGCCTTGGGAAATAGAGATTCAAAGGTCAAAGTCTCAGGCTGTCAGGGAAATCTGCATTCCTTCAGTTGTCATTTCAGCATATAGGTTGCAAGGAAAGTGTGTATGTGGGCGTCCGGTGGGTGGGAGTGTCTAACTAAAAAACCTCTAGTGAGACATCACTGGTGCAACCACTGTGGCTGTCTTTGAGAACCTGTTCATTCAAAAGCCAGCCAGTTTCTCAAGGCAATTGTGTTTCAGGCTGAAAAGCCAGATCAATATAGGCTTCATTATGCTTCTAATTTACAGCTCCACTCCTCTTATGTCAAAATATTTGGTGCTGCACATTGCAAAGCAATTACAGAGTCATCATTAAAATGCATCTTTCATTGTTCTCTGCCTTCTAATTCCTGTAAGCGAAATCCATTTTGTATTTTGAAAGCACTATAAACCAGGAAGTGCATGTAGAACTTCTTTCTGGAATCATCTGAGTAAAAATTTGAAACCTTGTACATTTGAACAACTCGGGGATGATTCACTGGGTGACGAAAGGGAATAATTCATTGCCCCCCAGCTCTGTGAGAACCCATCCACGTTTCTGGACCAACATACTTTTCTAACCACACTGAGATCAGCAGAGAAAGGAAGGATGGGGAGGAACTGATTGCTGTCTACTAGTCCATGGCCTAGTCCATTTAGCAAGAAGGAAGGAACTTCTGTTTCTCCTATGAAGCTTAAAATTGAAGAATCCTGTCTCAGGAACTCCGGAAAGGATGAAAACCAGGAAGCTGCAACACCAGGCATGCTGGCTTCTTTATAGGCCAAATGCGTTCCAAATGGTGCTTTTAATCCATCTCTTCTCTTTCGTCAACCTTTTAAGCAATACAGCCAGACTCTTCTAGAATTTCACTGCAAAAATTTAATAACTGCCAATGCAGTTCCTTATACACTCTCTTCCTCTCACTGCATTATTTGTGATACCAGTTACACCGACTGTTAAGTACTGTTGAGTGAGAGAGAAACAATGGACAATACACATTTAATTCCGGGGTGTTTCTTTGCACTGATAGGTATCATGTGGAGTGCTTTTGTTTTTCCCTGGGACTTAGCTTTAATCTATTCAGACCCATATGGCAGGTTGTTGTTTTTTAAGCCCACTTATTTTTCATATAGTGGTTTGAAGTTCCTTGCGGGATGAGGGGGGAGGGATCACATTAAACATTGGAAATAATAATGAAAAACCCTTATGCATCAAAATGGTGGCTTTCCTATTGAAAAGCAAGAATATACACGGAAAGTCAAGAAAGAAGGTGCATGAGAAATGGATACAATACAAGCTATCAAACCGGTTTTCTGTGCCATTTATTTATTGAATGAAATCTGAGCAGAGCTAATTTAAAAATCTTGTATAGATGAGGTATATTTCTTTCTTGTATGTAACAAATGACAAACATATTACTGGCCGCATCTTATATACAAGATGCTTCAAATCTGATTGCAAGCAGAGCTATCTATCTCCCCAACAGAATATGTTTCTGAAAGGGATTGCTCATTCTAACTGGGGAAAGGGAAAGGAGGCGGGGGGGGGGGGGAGAGACTTTGAGAAGTTTTGCCTGCAGGGATCATAACCATCATCTGTGCAGAAGGTGAGGATTTTGTGTGTGTGTGTGTGTGTGCTCGGAATCCCAAATAGGTAAGTCATCATTTTTCACAGAATTGTAAAGCATAGTTGCCCACCAGGCAAATGTATAGAAGGATTTCAAATGACAGTGTATGCAAGAACTTCTACCACACTTTATGGATTTCTGCACTGGGTCTTCTTTGTAGTTAGTTGCAAAGACTTTTTTTATTATTTTTTTCTGAAGGAAGGCAAAAAGACACTAGAGGATTCCAGTGAAATGACTGATGGAATTCTCAATAGCGATTTGACAATAGAAAGCCATCAGAGCCATCTGAAAGTCTGGTAATAGTGTGCTTGAAGTAATGTAATATTTGCATTTCTCTTACTGGCACAGATGGGCCTCTCTGCAGATTTGTCAGAGATTCGAAAAGGAAAAAGTGAAACAATAACCAAAATGAAGGCTTCATTTCTGTCTCTGTTTGTCTTCTCTGTCTCCCTGGAATAAAACATATTTTCAATTTTTCGTGAGCCGGCGCTGGACTACAATATGAAACTGGGGGATTAGGGACGGAGAGGATTGCAGCAGAGGAGCGCCTGAGGAAGGTGAATGGTTGCCGAACAGATAAAAGTCCACAGCAAAGGAGAGAGGTACAACTAGGGGTTTTATAATGAAGATACAGCAGGGCCTGGGAGCAATTTCTGTTGCGGAAGCAGAGATATATGAAACCTCAGAAGGTAAAGACTAAAGAACCTCTGCCTGTGACTGAAACCTCCCAATCCAATCACAGATGTGCTTTGAAATGCGGACAGCTTTTCAGGATGTGGCGACTACTTGTATCCCTGTCATAGCTCAGAAAGGGCAAGATCTGGATCAGGATGGCTTTGTTTCTGCATTAATCCTCACACTTCTACGCATAACAAAGCCCTCAAAAGGGGGTGCATGAAGCATGCAAGGTCTCTGTACTGAAGTTCAGCTGGACCTTCTCTGTCTCGTGATGGGATTCCATAGTGATGGGTGCCACACGAAGACAACTTTAGAAATCTCCCTATCTGGAATGCCCAATGCTGTGCCACAAGAAGGGCTCTAAAATCCATTTCCCCATAGGAAACCACCTACTCATTGCTATCAAGGTTTAGGAACTCTTACCCTCCGATCCATCACATGTGAGTGATCCCCCTCCCTGCCTTCTCTGATCCGCAGCTTCTTGTGAGCATAGGAGGCTCTCTTGCACAATGACCGGGAGGAACTGTAGCTCAGTGACAGAGCATGTCGAAGGCTCCACATTAAATGCACATGGCGATCTAGGTAAACCTCCTCCTGAGTGCAGGCTCTGAAAGTCAGGATGCAGCTACAGCTGCTACAGTTGGTCATCCAGCTCCTGCTTTAAAATACCCCTCACAAAAGACAGCCCACCATCTCACCTAGGATCCCCACATTTTCTAGGATTTCATATTGCAGGGCCTCTGCCACTCAGAGTAGACAATACTAACCTAGAAGAATGCTTTGACTTAATTTTTTTCATCTGCCATATACCTGCTACTGCTGTATTTGCTTGACGTTGTTCTGGGGCAGCAGGTCCCATTTTGCTTCTGGAGGCGAAACAGGAAGTGTGCCCTATTGCTGCTGCCGCAGCACTGCCTGCCTCCAGCAATGGCAGAAAAACAACCCCAACGTCAGTGCCAATTTCCAGCGAGATCTCACTGATTTCCTGCAAGATCTCACTCACTCTGCAAGCTCTCATGAATTCTTGCCAGAATTGGGCACCACTGCTGGCACCGCTTCTCTGCCAGCGACGGAGGCGGCCAGGTGGGCGGAGCACCTGCGGAGGCACTGCCTCAGGGTCTTCTGCCACCTGAGGCTGTAGCTTCATCCCATCTAATGGGTGGGCCGGCCCTGCTGCTGTTGCATTAGTATGAAATTGCAGAGGGAAAGTTGACTGTTGTAAGGCTCCTATATGCAGTGGAGCAAAAATCCTCGTGTGAATTAATTAAATAAGTATGAAATAAATAATCTATGGTTTTCTGTGAATGTGCATGGGGGCGGGGCGGGGGATCCTGCTGTTGTCATGCTTCATCCCCAGCCTTATGTTCACAGAAGCCCCCTTGACAGTTGAAAAGGGTTAATTAGTGTATGAAAGCATTGCAGGGCTTGTTCTCTATGTCTGAACTTTCTACAAGGATATCTTTAGGGTGGCATCTCTGTCCATAGCAAAAGTAATATTTGCTGCAGCTCTGAATGTTTTGGTGCATTGTGGAAGGAAGATGCCTCTGAGGTTTAAATCTCTCTTTTCCCCCCCAAAGGGTGATGAAGACAACAAAAGCTAGATGCACCTAGATATTTCCCCCTTTTTATTTGAATTGTAGTGTATGTGCTTTAATTCACTTCTCAGTTATTAGACACCTTCTCCATATCTCTGGTCACTGCAGTCTTCCCCGAGACACCATGCTAAGTTATATCCACAATCTTGCATAACAGAAAACCTGATTTATGGCATCCAATCATCCAACAGCCTTGCATATATATTGTACATCTTTGACAAGCAATTAGATGTTTATGAAGACACTTGTTGCTTATAATTATAATCCTGCTAATTTCCTTCAGTCCCCAAAGCAACATTAGTGTTTGCTAATGAACTGCAGATTAATTCACTTTGAATTAGCCTCCTTCCCTGCACCCCCCGCACATACAAGACAGCACTAATTTTGCTTTGGGGACCTTAGGTTGCTCGGCTATGAGGGGAAGCTCAAATGGCCTGTGCTAGAATTATTTAAGATTTTGATTTCCCTTAATTTGAAATCAACCACTTTCCAATTTCTTTACCTTTTCAGTAAAGAAATCCCACTTTTTGAGTTTTGGGAAATGCCGGGATGTTGTTTTGTTGTGACATTGCATTCTTCTGCATTTTGTTGCACTGTTTTTGTTACTTTTAATGATTTATGTCTGTAAACAGCCCTGGAAACCATTTCAGTAAAAGGGAGATTATAGAAATGTTATAAATAAATGACTTTTTTTTAAAAAAAGTAAATAAAGTATGCATAATCTAGACTACAGGTTCTATACAAACACAAATTGTAATTTATTAATATTTAAAAGGCTAAGTACAGTGAGCCACAGGTCTGAGACAACCATTATGATTTAAAGGCACGTTGATGACAGTAGCTAAACAATTCTGCACTGATGAGAGCAAGTAAGTTCTTGGGACATTGCAAATCATTTATTCTTCTTCAGTCAATATCAACAGTAGACATGTGTATTAACCTTCCAGGTCTTAACAAAATTTAGTTTGTATGCCCGAGGTAGCTTCTGTCTTTACCATACATAGGAGCACCTGTATGCTGCTGTTCAGTGCTGTGTCACTGAAGATCCGTTATCATTAACTGCACACACACAGTTGGGAGTTCTGTATAGGAATTATGGCAAGCAGTAGGACAGAAAACAACACTAGGGGTATGATAGGTGAAAGTATGAGTCCACCCACAGGCACAATGCTTGGAGGTTAATGTGCCCATAACTTTATGAAACAATAATCTGATAAAAGGCCGATGTGGTGTAAGCTTACTTGACACATGCACTGCATTCAAGCCTCTGACCCCCTCCAAGGTCAGGTGATGTCACTGGTGCTGCCAACATCCACAGATTAGGCATGATCTGCACATCCTGGAACTTTTGACCATGCAGAGTTCCAGAATGTATGGAAAGCCTATGCATGTAGAGGCAAGCAATCCTTTTGAAGATCTCCATGCATAAAGCATGGATGTCAGAGGTGGAACCAGTGGTGCTGCACCATGAGGTGAGCATATGGATTCATGGGCCTGTTCTATGTGTGATGTCCATTCAAATGATACGATCATTTGTGTGGGCAATCTATCCGGAAGAGAAATTTATATCAAGGAGTTAGTGATCTGACATGGTTACCCTCTTCCTGCCCCCTCTCCTTGTCTCTTAAGTTATTTGATGGCATGAGAACAGCCTTTAATGTCCTAATCTGTTGGAAGAAAGTGATAGTGCTGGGTACCTTCTTTGATGTTGGACATTGTTTTGAGAAGGTGAAGCATTAGGAGAGGGTGGCTAATGAATGATCTGCACATAGCCAGTAATGTATGAGCTGCATGTAGCCAGTTGGGCAAACCACAGCCACACAGGTTAGGTATCTATAAATCAGATGGTTTCAGCACAGTTTCTTAGAAGCTCGTGCATGGACTGATCGGCCGCAGGGCCATGCAAACTGAAGCTACCTGGAGAATCGCTTTGCCACTTCTTGAGGGTTTCCAAGTGGCAGATCAAAGTGCTTGCTTGGTATGTATATATTGTTTGCTGTTTGGAATAAAATCTTTAATCTTCTCACTCACTTGTGTTTTGTATTACTTCTGAATCTCATTTTTAAAGAACCACCTTGCATTTGGCAAGACAGCATTAAAGAGGGCATTGTGCTCAAGCAACAAGTCTGCAGGTCAAATTTCAGCTGCGCAAGATCACAATGCAGGTTCATCTCAACTCCACATCTGTAGTATGGAGATCACATTGTAAGCATTTGTAAGGATTATTGAGTAGTCAAAGTACTACGAGCACTTGGGGGGAAAGGGTGATTGACGTTGCCAATTCACTACATCTAAAATAATAGATCAAGTTGGTAATCCTCCATGTTTCTTCAGGTACATATGATGTGAACATCTATTGATTATCTTTATCAAGAACTGAAATGTCAGGTTGCAGCTGCTGCCACTGCCATCCTACATAGACTGGAGAAGATACCAAGAGTGGCGTACATTTGCTGAGTTTTCATCACCTAGGCTAGCATTCCACACAGATTCTGAGAAATCTAGCAGGCCAATAAAATACAAGCTATTTGCCAACCCTAATTAATTCACTAAGAAGAATAGTGATTCAAAAGAACTACAAGACATTGATGGATAGGGTTAGGATAGTGAAATAGCATTTGTATTTCTTACCACTAAGAGACCTAGCACATGTGGCATATAAGTCAGAGAAAAAAACTATTGCTAGTGTGGACATAGTTCTCAGTAACTTTCAGAGTTACTTCTTGCTTGTCTCTATTTTTCTCCTTTGTTATATGTGTACAGATGCACCACACTTGCTGGTAGCTAACATATTCCTGGCTATAGGTAGAGAGACAAACCAGAAAAAGTGATGTTTGTATACGCTGCTAATTGAGCTTGCCTCAGTTCAGCTGCCCAATGCTGGGTAAATCCCATCGGCTGGAAATACCGAAGAAGTTGTTCAAAAAGGTCAAGGCATCATATATATGGCATAGTTTTGTGTGGTTGCACAGCTACAGCTGCATGTCTTTAGAATGATGTGAGGGAAAGCTAGCAGTTAGCGATACATCACGTTCAGTGGTCTCCCAAATTGCGACTGGCTGCTCAGAGAATCAAGTTGGATACTGACTCCTGTGGGGACTTGTTAGGTTATATAAAAGAAATCCTGAAATGGCCCTGAATAACAAATAAGCTTGATAGACAGAAATCATTATTATGTCCATGGATGCTTTTGCTAGTCTCTTCTTGCAGGGTCACTTGATGGGATAGTGTAAAGCGTGTGGATAGGATTTAGGAGAGCAATGTTGCTTAGGAACTGACAGAACCTTTTAGGCAAGCAGAATGTCTATGCTCAAAACCTTTCAAATCCTTTGTTTCTTTTCTGATACGCTTAGGTTCTTTGTGAGCTCGGTGGCTATCTCAGGAGAGGAGCTGTTTATAAAGCGGGCGTGATACAAATTTCATGAATGTAAAATCCATTGATTCCAGAAGTCTTACATGAAAGGCTTGAAAAGAGCAACATTTCTACATGCATTTGATGCTCCCTTTCTAAATCTGATTTGTGCTCTCTGCATCATTTTTATCATTTGTCAGTTTAAAGGCCTGCATCAATGATTCAGCCATTTGCAAGCTGACAGGACTGACACACAAATACATGAATAGATTAAAGTTTCGGTAGCTAGCTAGATATAGATTAATGAGTCCTGTGTCTTTTCTAAATGTGCTCTTGACAAGACTTTCAAAGTACAGCAAACATTAAAAAAAATATGATTTGTAACAAGCAGGGTAAGATAAATTAAAAAGGTCTGCTGAAAAAAGAAGACGAAACTTGCTGAAATATAAAATATTCAACTGTTTTCTTAATTGTTGAGGCTCACATACACTGAATTATCTGAATGGTGAAGAAAGAAAGTACAAGTCTCAAGGAGAAGCTTTCTTCCACACCTTTAACAGCCATATCCTGAGCAGTAGCTTCTTGGATAGATACATTCCAGTGTCAGTTTGAGGGTGCAACTCATCCTTCTGTGTCTTGGGATCCATCAAAAGCTAAGGCATTCAAAGGGTGTTTGGGTCTGGGACAGAACAGATACAAAGGTAGGTGTATTGAAGACCTGTATATCATATGAGCACCTAGGATGCTTCAGAAACACATGCGAATGTCCTGTGCTGCAGCCTCATTCTGTTGATCCTTGTGAAGATCATGAGCCGAACCTGTCCTGCTGAAATTAAGGATCGAATTGACTGGAATTAGATCAGGCGCTCCTGCAGAGACCAGGACCCCTCACCATAGGATTTTCACAGGTACATGCAGTGTGTTTCTGCAACATCCATACTTTTCCATGTATGAATATTACAAATGACTTGGCATCCAATTAGATCCCCAATCCAGTTAACTCAAAGACTTTACATTTGCTTTGTTTTGACCTGCTTAGTTCCATGGAAGCATTGCAACTGGACTCCTACTTTGACTCTTCCTACCTCAGGATCTGTGAAAGCACACACAAAAAAAGTCTGAAAATGAAAACAGTATGGCCCAGGGCTGTTTGCTCATATTCGGAAAACAACAAAAAAATTAAAATGTTTTTGCCAGGTGGGATTATTCAGAAACAATGTGCTGTTCAGAGGCATCATAATATCTAAGCAGGTGGGATGGGATGAAAGTGTCCCATCTTTTATCCTGAAACACAACAGGTTCTCTAAGCACCACAGGTAGCAGTTTATCATTCAAATGCATGTAAATGCCAGAGGTTTCGGAAATAAGGAAAGTAGCTAGAGAAGAGAGTTTAAAGGAAGCTGCAGGGGGACAGAAGAATGCTTTCAGGACCATTAAAAATACTTTTCCATGAGCTTTGGTTTCTTTAAAAGAATTGGGCAATAAACCTATTACGATTTGAGGCTATTATAATAGGAATTATTTCTGAATTTGTTGTTGCTCCTGAACACCCAGGAATGTGTTTTATCAGCTTAGTTTTGTATGCCATTTATAGCAAGTCCTGGAAAACATGTCACTTCTGTGACAAATGTATTGATAACTTCTATCCGGAATAATAATATTCCTAGGGGTAAAGGACAACTAAAGAAATGTGTAAGATTCAAATGCTGCCGCTGACTTAATTGCAAGATGAGCTGAAGGAAGCTCATTACACAAGTGGTGAAACACCTGCAGTGGCTCTTACTTCATTTATTGGTGCAATTCAAGATGCTTGTTTCAAACTCTTTAAAGCTCTACATGACACAGGCCTAGATTATTTAAGGAAACATATCATTTCCATTAGGCTCCAAACAACAACAACAACAACAACAACAACAACAACTTATTATTTATACCCTGCCCATCTGGCTGGGTTTCCCCAGCCACTCTGGGTGGCTTCCAACAGAATATTAAACAGAATAAAACATCAAACATTAAAAACTTCCTTAAACAGGGCCCCCTTCAGATGTCTTCTAAAAGTCAGATTGTTGTTTATTTCCTTGACATCTGATGGGAGGGCATTCCACAGGGCGTGCGCCACCACTGAGAAGGCCCTCTGCCTGGTTCCCTGTAGCTTCACTTCTCGCAGCGAGGGAACCACCAGAAGGCCCTCAGCGCTGGACTTCAGTGTCTGGGCTGAACAATAGGGGTGGAGACGCTCCTTCAGGTATATACATGAGCAATGACCATCATATTTGCTTCTGACCTTAATTTAGCACTTTTTAAAATAGTCCATCTTAGTCCAGGGTGCTTGATTTGGCTGATTCAGCTCGTGGTCCATCCAAGACTGCTTTGTTTGCCTATAGCTTTTCCCCCTTTTGACAGAAGTCAATGAAATTTGCAAGCATACAAAGTGGTTAAAACCTGCCAAAGGATAGGCAAATAGATCAAGGGCAAGGGTGCCAACTTGAATAAAATATTGTGGGGTCCCAGGAAAGCCCCACCCCACATAATCAATCACATGATGCAGTGCACATGCATCATCTGAATGGAATGCCCATCTATTTTGTGGGGGCCCAGGCCCCTCAAATATTTTATTGTGGGGGCTGAAGCCTCCAAGGTCCCTAGGACAGGGGTCGCCAAGGTTTACCTCACCTGGGTGGAGATCACTTTGTGGGCTGGATTGCATCTGCGCAGATGCAATTTCTGGTGCTGCAGAAGCGAGTCCCCACTCTGCGCTGTTCCAGTTTAAATGACCCCTGTGGGCCGCTTGTGACCCCTGGGCCGCAGGTGGCCGACCCCTGCCATAGGAATTGGCTCCTATGATCAAGGATCTTATATGCTGGAGAACTTTGATTGTTTTAAACAAGAAACATATATAACTTTTTTGATTTGCGGGCATAATTTGATGAAATTTGCATGCAAGAGCACCCCTTCTGAGGGCATGAATCCTACTAAATTTCAGAAAGATAGTTGCAGTGATTTTCCTCTAAGGGAAATGTTACACTTTTAGAATCCACTCATTTTCCCTACCCTCATTCCTACTGGGAGATCAAACACTTTAACTCTCCCCCCCCCCTTCAACAGAACTGGGTTAAATTTGCAGGTAGACTACCCTCTCCAGAGGGAACAAATTCCATAAGTGAATAGGTTTAAGGGCTTTTGTGCCAGACTGCTCTAAAGTTTGATTATTATTATTTTTTAAAAAGTAAACTTTTCTACTTCTTGGTAAAATTGAGTGAAACTTACTAGCAAAATTGTGCCTTCTGGGTGCATGATTTCTGCCAAATGTCAGAAATTTAGCTGTATTATCTTGAGTGTGTAAAATAAGTAATACCTTTAAATCCCTTTTGCAGACAATTGGTGTTATGGGCAGACCTTGAGTCATTCTTTTGGAGATCTTGTAGTCAATCATGGTCGGGTAGAAAAATAACCAACCGAGAGGGAGTGGAGAGTAAAAAGGCAGAATTTGTCAGTTCAGTGGCCACATAGGGCCTGGCTAGGGAAGTAACTGGATTTTGATGGGTTTGATAGGTAGGGCAAACCTGATGAATTTCCTTAGGGAAAGGAAAAGAGCCTGGAAAGGGGCTAGATACATTTTACAGGTGGGATAAAATATTTTTAATTTTTTCCCCCAATTAGAGAAATAAGTGGCCACAGGACCCCCTCAGCAACAATGAGGGTCCATGTTGCTGAATTATAGCAAATGTTACCACACCAACAAAATCTCTAAATTCATAGTAGTTTCTGGCAGGGAGAGTCTAAGTTTAAATCACCAAGAACTATCAACATTACTTCACTCCTTTCTTTACCAAGGGAGTTTGCCACAATTAGTCCCCAAACTGCAGACTTCAGGTATGTGGCCCTGTGTAAGAAATGTACCCAAGAGTAGACAAATAGGTCTAGAGGCTTTTGTGCTAATTGCATTTGAGGTGATAAGAACATAAAGGGATTCACTTTCTGGGTAAAATAATTATCTCTGATTACAAGATAGATGCATCAGTCACAAAGAATCACTCCCCTCTTCTTGTCATCTTCCTTAAGCATAGACACACGAGTTTCACTCTTGCAAAACTGCTTCCAGCCCCAAATCACTGCGATTGGAGAGCTCTGGTAAAATCATTCCATCTGATTACAAGCCAATGTGTCCATCACAACCAAGCTCACACTTCCGTCTCCTGATCCTGGCATTTTTCTTAAGCCATAAGTTTTGATTTTGCAAAGCTGCCTTTCCTCTTTCCTCCCACCACAACCTGGTGTTTTCATTCTATGGTAAACTTTTTCCTTGCATGGTAGAAAATCACTTTTAGTAGAGACTTATCTGCAGCATTTTCTAATGTCCAGATTACAGGGGTACCACAAAGCATTTCAAAGTTCCCAGCTTCAACTCATGCAGCCTCATACACATCCTAGCTCACCCCAGATAAGCGAAGAAGCCCTCCATGACACTCTAAGGATACAGGATTCATCTGAGTCTGATGTACAATTATAGAAGATATTTATTCAAAGCTGTTCCACAATGCCTCCTCTATCAAGGTAGAGGACAAGAACTATAGCCCTTTTAAGGGTAGCAAATACTCTCTGGAAGTTGCTCCCTAGTGAAGCTCGCAAGAACTGTGTCGTCTTCTAAAAATCAGTTAAACCATTATATTGCTGCAAAATGTTCTGTGAAGGATTGCCTTTGAACAGTGTTTGGGATTGTCAACTGTTGCAATCAATATTTGGCAGCGAGAGGTAAAAGTTTATGCTTCATTCTCCAAGTCACAGGGCCATAGGGTATTAGATTGCTCAGTTCTCTTTTGCACTCTTATAACCCCTGTGAGGCAGGTGACACTTCCAGAGAGTTCTCTTCATTGTTTGAGCTTGCCTTGGCTCCCAATAACAGTACTAAAAACTAACAGCTGTGATTTTACGACATTCTGCTAAGGATCCAAAACTCAATTGAAAGCAGTATTATTGCTTGTTTTTCAAATGTATTCAACCTTTACGTCTCCTTTATAGTTTCTATAACATAATATGGGGGCTAGCCACATCAATCACATTTTGACCTAAAAACTAGTAGAAATATAATTTAGCTGCAATACTATTTGATATGTTAGTCCAAACTCTCATATTGCTTGAGCAAAGTAGTATATCCTCCGCTCCTTAATAAGTCATTAGGCATACCAAATTTTCACTGACATCTAACGGAGATCTTCCCAAGGAGAGCTGACTGGATTTGGTCTCTGTTTAATTGGCTAACTCTTATTATTTGTTTTTGTTCTGTGGTAGTTAATTGCTTCTGGAAATTAGGATGCCTGCATGCAATATCCAGAAGGCACTTTATTATATTTAGTGCAATCAGCCAGCACTTAAATATGGGATTCAGTCATTTTCTTGCATTGCCCTCTTTGCACCAAAGAGATTTTAAACAAGTATGGGAACTAAGAAAGGAATGCATCCTCGAGGCAAAAGGATATTTAGCTTCCTCTGCATAAATGATTTTGTTAAATGTCCCTTTCCTATCTGAATATGTCCAAAGAAAGAGAGAATCGTGTAATCATCACATTTCATTTTGAAAAAGATTTCACTCCCTCTCCCTCTCCTACTCCCTCTAAATGTTTGGTTTCTAGTCTGCAATAATGTCGGCTGCTTTGTGCTTTCTGTTTTTCAACAATTAAAGCCTCTTGCTCTAACAAAGCTCATGCCTGTTGCAAAGTGGGCTGTTGCTAGGACTTTCGACTTAACCAAATGCAAGAAGCATTCATAAAAATCAGATGAGAGAGGTTTTATTAGGAGAGCATGAATAGTAGATAATGAAAGCGGTTCTGCCCACTTGCAACAGAAGCACCAAAACAACAACCGAAAACGGCTTTAATGATGTTGATGGATAACTAATCTTACAGCATTCTTGACTCTATAAAAATAATGGAATTTTTAATTTTGAATTTTATATCAACAACATGAACTTAGAGGAATATGGCAGGTTGTGGGGCTGGCCTGATGATAATCAATGGACTTTCATCTCCTAAGAAAACCAGGGCAATATTCTATTTGGAGCTAGATTGAGGTAGGACAGACACAAATGTCATAAACAGATAGGTAGAATTTCTCTAGAAGTGCTCCATGAAAGGGTTCTTTGCAGTCAGTGCCAAACAAATCATCATATATGGCGGTCAGAAAGGAATTTGCCTCTAGGACAGTTTAGCTAAGGGAGGTTCTTACAACAGCCCCTCACACATTGAAAGAATACATGCGTGAGGCAAGGGCTGTCTCCTCCCTGTCAAGCATGGGGACTCCTCTCCCCCTCCGGTAGCATCGAAGGCAAGAATAACAAGCAGTTCATATTTTAGTCCTTTTTATTCAGTCATCTGGTTGCAAGACAAGAATCCATGTCCCCACACAAAGAGAGACATTGGCTAATCTGCGCCCCTCCTCTTCCATTCCTAAGAACATCCTGAGCGCCAACGGGAAGTCCTAGGACTCCCACCCCTCTGCCAGTGTGTAGTAGTTAAGAGCGGTAGACTCGTAATCTGGTGGACTGGGTTTGTGTCCCCACTCCTCCACATGCAGCTGCTGGGTGACCTTGGGCTAGTAACACTTCTCTGAATTCTCTCAGCCTCATTCACCTCACAGTATTTGTTGTGGGGGAGGAAGGGAAAAGGAGACTTAGCCACTTTGAGACTCCTTAGGGTAGTGATAAAGCAGGATATCAAATCCAAACAACAACTTCTTCTCCTTCTCCTTCTCCTTCTTCTACTTCTGTTCTAGGATGCGGAGAGACCAAGGGGCCCGTGGAGATGGAGGATCCCTAATTCTTTCCAGGGAGGTCTCTGCCAGCTGTGCTCTCATCTCCCCTTCTTCCTCCACTATCCCATAACTAGGCAATTCCCCCTCAAATGGTATAGCATCTTTCTCTCCTCCTCCTGAAACTGCTGGAGACAAGTGAGGCGAAACTTTTCCCTCCTCTGATCAGACTGAGTGCACACTTCCAAGTCTTTCTGTTCTGACCATTCCCTGACACTCCCCCTGCAAGTAAAGCTTTGAATAATAATTATGGGTCTGGAGAATTGTTATTCCGAAAGGGTAGAAGAAGAAGAGTTTGGATCTGATATCCCACTTTATCACTACCCAAAGGAGTCACAAAGCGGCTAACATTCTCCTTTCCCTTCCTCCCCCACAACAAACACTCTGTGAGGTGAGTGGGGCTGAGAGACTTCAAAGAAGTGTGACTAGCCCAAGGTCACCCAGCAGCTCCGTGTGTAGGAGCGGTGAAGCGAACCCGGTTCCCCAGATTACGAGTCTACCGCTCTTAACCACTACACCACACTGGCTCTCCACACTGGCACACTGGGTATCCATTTTATTCCAAAAGGACATCCATCCTACACTGGGCGTGTATCTGTGCTTCATTAAGCAAGGGGCCCTCTGGCCCCCTCATGCATTCTTTCAGTATATGGGAGAGGTTCTGTGAACCCTTGTCTAGAGAGCTTTTAAGGGTGCTTGGCTTTCCCACATGATTGGAGTAGTTGTGTGGGGTGAGAGGGTGCCACTGCACTCCCTGAAGAAAGAGATGGTAAGATTTTGATATCATGAGTGCATGTAGTGTCCTCACGCAAGCAGCCATGCTTAATCCCAATGTGTGGGGATTTTCAACAGGATCATAGTGAGGAAGGTTAAAACTCTCCTCCCCCTGTGCTGCTCTGATGACTGGGGAAAAGAAGAGATAGTGAAAGGAGGCTAAACTGCAGAAGAAAGTTATTCTTTATCTGGAGTCCTAGACAGTGGTCCAGGGACACAGCTTGTACACATCTGAACTGCAGACAGAAACCAAAGGCATGTTTCTTGGATACTATGCATACTAATATGGGAAAGTACAAAATTCAATATATGCACAGTTGCCAAGGCCTGTTGGAGATTAGGTGTTTGGACCAGGAAATGTGTACGATTCCATGTTCACTGACAGATTATGTGCACATATTCCCTGAGGCCCATGAATATGTGCAAGAGCTAATTGTTATGAATATCAACCTCTTGACTTACATTACCCCTAACATATATGTTATCTTAAATGCATAAATAATATGGGGTGCCTACACTGATAGAAAAGGCTTCTTGCTTCAGAAGCTATCCCATTGTTGTATGAAGTGCTGGGAACTTTGCACAGCCTTGGGATGGATTTAGACAAATGGCCCCACAACCTCCTTGAATCAATGTGCAAAGTATGAAAAGTTTGATGTGGACTAAGGAGAAAGGGTTCACTTTTTGTTCAATTAAAACAATATTATTGTTTCTTTTTAAAAAAAGAAAGAATAGATATAAATATTTCCAAGGTTAAAACCAAGTTTTACATGTCAGACACAAGTAACAATTTAAAAACACCTTAAAAACAAAATGTAGTTTTTAAATGGAATAGTTATTAGACATATTCTAGCACTGCTATCTTGCTACTTTAAATTTTTATTTTATATGATAATTTTAATAGTGAATCAGCAGACATCCCGTTACTTTAGCATTTTATTTTATATGAGAATTTTAATAGTGAATCAGTAGTAGGCTGTTTGAGTAATAAATATGTTATTGAAGAACTTTTATGCTTTGCATTTTTCTCATGTGTATTGTCTGCATCTTAATTAATGAGGCAATAAACTATAAACATGATAAATTTGACTGCTTATTTTCCTTTTGTCTTTTGCTGTCTCTGCAGTTGTTCATGTAGAATTTATTTTTTAAAAAAATTAACTCCTATTGAGAAGTTCCATAAGAAATACATTCTGAGCAAACTGCAATATGTGTTATGCACACTAATAATGATTCTAATTACTAGAACTGTGCAAAAGAGAAAAGAAAAAATGGTTGCTGTTTTGGCATTACTTAGGGGCTATCTTATAAGGTCAGCTGTCGTTCCACAGACACGTCCTCAAAAACATAGAGCTGCAATGCTGTGGTCCTAGGGTGGGAGTTCTGGGGTGGGGCGGGGGTGCTGGTTTTGACCTTTAAAGCCCTATGCGGCCTAGGACCCTCCTACCTACAGGACCACCTCTACTGGTATGCCCCACGGAGGACCTTAAGGTCCATAAATAACAACACTTTGGAGGTCCTGAGCCTCAAGGAGGTTAGATTGGTCTCAACTAGGGCCAGGGACTTTTCAGCACTGGCCCCGACTTGGTGGAACACTCTGTCACAAGAGACCAGGGCCCTGCGGAATTTGACATCTTTCTGCAGGGCCTGCAAGACAGAGCTGTTCCGCCTGGCCTTTGGCTTAGACTCACTTGGACACCTTATATGGGATTTGGTATATAAATTTTCCCATGGCTTTTTTGGCTGGCCCATGTAGGACCAACATGGATAGCTGGCTCGTGTGAATATCTGATGTTTCCTCCCTTTATGGTCTTGATGTATGAGCTACTACTAAAATGAGGCTGCATTTTAAGCTGTATTTTAAGCCATATTTTTCAGCCAGTTTCGCTTCTCCAAATCATCTTACAGATCACCTTCAATCCCCGTTGGACCTTTGTTCCTGTTCTCTTAGTCCCACCTCCTCAGTAATCTTCACCTCAACCCGCATCTTCAACATCATAATGTCCATGCGAAGGAATAAGGCCCCCGGCCCAGACATGGTCCCGTTGGACCTTTTCCTGACTGATCCTCTCTGGTGGAGTGAACAGCTGACTCCTGTATTCACCACTATCTCCTCCGCCTTAGACATCCCCGACTCCTGGAGAGAAGCTACAATAGTTCCGATTTTCAAAGGCGGCCAGCTAAACATCCCTAGGAACTATTGCCCCATCAGCTTATTATCTATTCCGGGGAAAATATTTGCCGCTGTTTTACTGGAAGAACTTCTTTCATGGATCCATGAGAGGAACATTTTACCGCCAGAACAGATTGGCTTCCGAAAGTCAGCATCAACCATGGACCACTGTCTAACTCTTTATCACCTTGCCAGTAAATACACTGCACCAAGGCAAGGCCACCTGTTTGCCGCTTTCATGGACTTGGAGGCCGCCTTTGATTCCATTCCTAGGCAGAGATTATGGTCCAAACTCGTCCATCTGGGAATTGATCCGCACCTCCTCTCCCTAATTATTTCCCTTCATTCAAACACCACAGCTCGTGTCCGATTTGGTCCCAACGGCTCCCTTACCGCTCCATTCCCAACGGCCAGGGGCGTCCGACAAGGTTGTCTCTTGGCCCCTTTACTGTTTAATCTCTATCTTCATGATGCTCTTTCCCCTTTGAAGCTAGCAACTAAGTATCCTCCTCATTTAGCAGGCCACCCCGTTGCTTCCCTTTTCTATGCAGATGATGCCGTCATCTTATCCAGAACAGCTGCGGACCTAGCAAATGCAGTTAATGCATTTATTGCCTATTGTAAGGCGGAAGCTCTTAATATTAATTATAAAAAATCAAAAGTCGTCCACTTCACTCGTTCCCACAAACTCAAGCTGGAGCCGCTTAAGATCACAGGTGGCTACTTAGAAAAGGTAAAAGCCTTTAAATATCTAGGCTTAATATTTACCTATAATCTCTCCTGGACCACCCATCTACAATCTGCCTCTCTTGCTGCAACCACGACCTCTAATGCCATTGTCCGATTTTACCACCAGAAGGGCGGCAAACACATTCCAGCAGCAATTCAAATATTTAATGCTAAAGTTGTCCCTAAATTACTATATGGCTGCGAAGTATGGACTACAGCAATATCAGGTAACTTGGATCGCCCACTTCACATGTTTTTGAGATCTCTTTCCGGTGTCCCGAGATGTGTCTCAGGTGCAGCCCTACGACTTGAGTTCGCCCAGCCCTCAATTGAAAAACGAGCATGGAGTCGAGCCATTTCCTATAGCTCCCACCTATTAGCATCAGATGCTCGAATTAGAGGTGGTTTCTCCAACCTGATCCTAAGAGATATTCATAATTCTCCTTGGAAAACTACAATTAATCTCAAATTCCGCTCTCTTCTCAATCTGACCCGCAAAACTGTTTTTAACTTAGAGTGTATTAGCCCGGCGGCCCTACCTTCAATCAAAAAGAAGTTACAGCAACTTGATTTCTCTAACACAGCTTCCCATGCAAGAGGGCTGTGTTCAGGCTTAGCCCTAGCTATTCCACCCCCCCTTTACAATTCCTTCGGAGGCTAAGCGAAGGGCCTTCACCTGTGCCCGTCTCAACTGTTTCCCTACAGCAGTTTTGTTGGGTCGCTATTCCAGAGCTCCCATCGCAAATAGAACATGCACCTGTAACAACACGGCTCTGGAGACTATGGAACATGTAATGCTCTTCTGTACCAACTGGACAGATGAAAGATCTCGGTTTCTAATTCCTCTCGTGAACAAGCTTCATCTCCCAATCCAGCCCTGGATAACTGTCCCTTCCTCTGCAGGATTCTGACTGTTGGATTACCAAGATGACAGCTAACTTCCTGCTTAGTGTGATGAAGAGGAAAGCGGCACCAACTTCTTCTTTAACACCACAGCCGTAGTCGATATGCCGCACAATCGAACCTGTTTTTGCATTCTCTGTCACTCGATGTTTTAAATCCCCTGTCACTTTTGTTATCCTCGTATTCGCCTTGGACGATATCTACCTGTCAGGGGCTCAGGAGCAGAGGCACAGGGAAGAGAGGAGATGGAGAGCGAAGGGGAAGAATCCGAGGGGAGCGTAGGAGAAGAGGACAGTGGACCGAGGGATTCCATGAGCCTCTCCAGCGAATCGGAAGATTCACAGAAGGGGGCGCCAGTGGCCAGGGGTAGGGGGTTCCCAAGGGGAATGCCCCAGGAGCAAGGGGGCAGCAGGGACTCCCAGAGCAGTAGCTGGAAATCAGGACCAGCTTCCCCACCAGAGCAGAGTGGGGGGGAAGAGTCCCAAGGATCGGGGCCAGTGCATTCCCCACCAGGGAGAGAAGATAAGGCAGGGCTGACCACGCCTCCATCAGAAAGTCGGACAACGGAGGAGAGGTCAGATCCGGCCAGTGTCCCGGAAGAGGGAAGCAGTGACCGAAGTACTGTAACGGTTAGGAGAAAGGTCACTGGGCTGGCGCGAGAGGCAAGTTCAAATGTACAGGAGCGCGGGACAGCAGAGAATGAGGATTGGGAACCGGGTCCTAAAGCCCGCCGGAGGGAGGGGGAGGAGCTAAGCGACTCAGCGTCGGAAGAGTCCAGAAAGGGCAATGCCCCAGCGGGCAGGAGGACCCAGAGGAGGAGAGAGCAGCGTAAAAAGTGGAGCAGGGCTAGGATCTTAAACTGGTGTCATAGGGGAGGAGACTCAGACGGGACTTCGCCGATCTAGGGTTTAAGACGTAGGGCTGCACGCTGTGGCTTTGAAATGGAAACTGAACTTCAATAAAGACTTTTGTACATTACTACAGCCTAGCGTTGGTCCTCTGTGAGCTGGGACCTAGAGGCAGCTCTGACACTACCTTTACCTCCCCCCCTATTTTATGCTGTTATTTCTATGTATATTATGCTATGGCCACACGGCTAATGCAATAATAAAGTTGTTGTTGTTAAGCCGTATTTTAATTAACTGGTTTTTTCCTATTATGTTTTATTGTAATTTATATTTGGTGTTAGCAGCCCTGAGCCCAGCCCTGGCCGGGGAGGATGGGGTATAAATAAAAATGTATTATTCTTATGACCCGTATAATAAGAAGAATAATAGGATCCATCACATCCATAGGATCCATGTTGAGGGCAAAGATATAGGTTCATCCCAAAAGAGGGAGATCCATTGTTAGATGCATCCTCTGTGGAGGCTGCTGAGAGCCATCAGCAGCAAATTCCATTCTGATTTCAGAGTTCTCATGTAAGAGTGTGTGAACAAGATGCATCACAGGGGCATTCTGTGGGTTTGCCAGAATAAATTGTAGATCGCCACAATCCACAGCCCATCCCTTTCATTTTGCCAGCCCTGAATCTACTGTAGATTATTTCCCTCCTCTAAATTCTAATGAGATGGGTAATGCTTTTTTTTTTTAAAAAAAAAAAAAAAAATCAACACCAAAGCAAAACAAAAATGGAACGAGGAGACAAAAAGTGGGCAGGGCATTGGAAAAGGCAGCTTGCCCACCCATTGGTTCCCTCTCCCCACCTGGATTTCTGGCTGTTTGAGAGAATACTGAATTATGAATCCCCAAGATCTAATGAATGAACACTTTGCTTTTGTTTTGTTTCCAGTTACATTTAATACACTCTTGCATTATTACTGCATCCAACCCATCTCAGCTCTTCTGCTCGTTCTGCAGTATGGGGAGATGTTAACCAGCCATACAGGATTTTTATTTCAGGATAATAAAACCAACCCAAACTCTCTGTGGGAGATGTACAGGAGGAGTAAGGTGGAATGCTGTTCTGAACTAAGCCAGGGGTTGGACTAGATGACTTTGAAGGTGCCTTCCAACCCTGTCATTCTTTGATGACATTGGTTGCCAGTTCAGTACTGGGATGGCAATATGGGATGGTAGCTCAGTTGCACGACAGCTTCAATTGCATTGACTCCCATGTGTCTATTCCAGTTAAATCTGACTATGGTCCATCACTCTGCTGTTGACAATCATCCCATTCTTTGGTAGTGGTGAATACTAGGTCTGTTAAGGGTAGGGCTATAACAGCTATAATTTCCTCGCATTTTGGAGCTTGATTGGACATGGAAAGCCCTGAACGCAACTTGTTACACCAAAAGGTGTTTCGCTAACTGAATATGTGCATATGGATGGTCCTCAAAACATTCAGGTTCAAGTGAACAGATCTTCAGGAGTGATGGAATTTTCACACACACAAAATTAGATAAATTCTTACATTCCTTTCACCTTACATTTAGAGGTTTGAAAACTGAGTTAGTGATGAAGGCTACATTCCTATGGACACATGGAGAGAGCCCGATTAAACATAGTAAGCCTTATTTCTGGGTAAATATGAACAGGTTTGCACTGCACCACTGCAATGCTGTGCACGTTTAGCTAGAAATAAAGTTGTAATGGAATTTACTCCCATGTAAATGTGAACCACAGTGAAGTAACAGATGGTGTGGTGAAGCTGCACCAACAGCAACAACTCAGTCAGAGGGAGGCAAAGTGAGCAGTGCAGTCCCACCCTCTTCTGCTTTCATTCCTAGTTAGAAGTCACTTACCATTAAAAGGACTTTGCTCCCATCCATCAGTATTGCATTACGTTACAAATAAATGTAATTATCACCCGGATATTAAAAATAATTAACTCTAAGCAACACAACTAGTGATGCTTTCTTTGTGATTTGTTTCATACGTGACTCATATGTGGAGGAGGACTGCTTCAAGAAGGCAGACGCTCACACATACAGCAAGCAAATGGTAAATTGTATTTAGGAATAAATCAGTTATGACCTTTATTCATAACAGCACATAATTTACATTGCTTAAATTAATTATATTTAAATCGTCTTCCTGAATTATTTAATGAAAACCAATGAATAATGAATACAGTTGGAGAAAATTAGTCTCCAAAGATGGAAATATTTCAACAAAAAGTGGTTGACCATCTGTAACAAGGACTGAATTACTGTTTAATTAGTTTAAACCTACTAAATAGTGACTCAGATCCAGTATATTCAATTCCACCCAGGAATCAGTTTTAATAGAGAGGAGACTCTGTGAACATGGAGCTCACTTTCCTTTGAAATCAGCTCCATGCATGTATCAAAGCACCTTCAGAGATCTTTGATACCTTGGAGTCCATCCACATCTTAAGGAAAGCAAAATTACTGTGCATAGTTCAACAGTCACTCCATGAATGGAAGAAGCTTGGAAGAGTTGTGCTCAGTGAAATTTTCCTTCCAATAGTGGAACGTTCCTTCCATAAACACAGCTCTCCTTCCATGAACAAAAGCCATTATGTTTTATTTCATTGTTATATGATAATTCAAACAAACTGCCTTAAATTATTCAATGCAATTCTGTGGGTTGGATTGGGTTTAGCTGTCCTGCGTGCAAACTGAAACCTAATCCAGATAAGACAGAAATACTGTTGGGGAAACCACTGATCGAAATTGAGGTTTGCGATAGGTTTTGGACCTATAATTAGGTATGCATATTAAGCGTAGCCTTGGACTTATGTTCTCTCTATGGGCAAAGGTGACCTCAGTGGCTAAGAGTCACTTAGGTTAGCTTGAATTGCAAAAGGTGACCCTACCTGGAGAAAGTGGCTTCAGTTACACATGTACTGGTTATTGTAATGCTCTTTACATAAGGCTCTTTACACATTCATGCTCAATTTAAAATGCAATTACTAAACTTTTTTATCTGTTGTAGCCAGGTTATCTGAAGGATGCCCCCACCCCTATGGGATTCCCTCCCCAAAGACCTCCACTCGGTACCCTCACATGTAACCTTTAAGGAGATGCCAACATTTTATTTATTCTGCCTTTTATTTATTTTATAGCTGGACTCTTTTATGATCTCATCTAGTGCTGATATTATTATGTGGGTATCATTTCAAGCCCCTCTTCTCCTCTGAAATGACTTGAAGTGGTTTGTATCATAAGAGCATCAGCACATCCAAAGAGCCCTGCTGGTTCAGACCAAAGACCTATCTAGTTTTCTGTTCTCTCTGTGACCTATCTAATGTCCACAAGGAAGAAATGAGCATAATAGCCTCTTCTGCACATGGACCCCAATAACTGGTGTTCAGAGGATTCCTTGTTACTGGAGGTAGAGCATCACTTCCTTTTCCGAGTCTGAAAATGGGGAGAAAAAATATACTGAGTGGAGATAGATTTTAGTGTGGCAATTCACTCAGTTCTAAATGCACCTCAGATCTCTGTGCCAAGAAGCTGACAGGTGAAGGTTCCATTTCTTGTGTCTTGTACTGATGATAGAGTCCATGCTGTCTTTCTCCTGGGGATGCATGGGGAATTCACTATTTTCAAATCCTGATATAAATCATCTCATCCATGGCTCTTGTGCAAATATGTAGATTGGAAGTTATTTATCTACCGGCTTTTGTGCTTCCTTAATGATCCAACACAGTTCATACAAAATACAATTTTTTTTTTTGGGGGGGGGGGATATGTTTTGAATGTATATATTGTGAAGTAATATGTTTTAAAATATGAACTTTCATGCAGACTTGCATTTGTTTTAAATGCAGATTAATGTGAAAATGGAACAGAATGGATTTATGGGTAAACACTTGCAAAAAATGTCACAGACCAGAAATATTCTTGATCCACTCATCCCTTCCTTTTCCGTCTTTGAATTTGGTGAGCCAAATGAAACGTTTCCCCTAGTACATCAAAGTGCTGGTGACCATTTTGATCGCCCTGAAATAGAGTTATAGGATCAGTGATGAATATTCGTTTACGTGGGGACCCCATTCTTCAATTCTGCAATCAGAGAACCAGCAACAAGAGCAGCCACTCACCTTCAAAGTCCAAGTGCTTATCTGAATAACTACATAACAGTGACTGTAATTCAGAATGTCTAATGCATGAGAAACCGTGACATATACTTACCAGCTCTTTCATGTGTAAATGTGCATAGCCTCTCCCTCTCCTTTTGCATATCCTTCTATTGCTCACAGTGTCATTCTTCTTTGCTTTCTGAAAGCATGCTAACGCTGCGAGTTTATCTATTTATCTTTGACAAATAATTAGCATTTGCATAACTGCTGGTAATTTGATGTTCCACACACAGTGACTTCAAAATGTTGCCCTGATGGAATATGGCTTTCATGAATTTCAACAAAGGGTGTTTTGTGAAAAAGAGAAAATGGCTCACTTTCGCTGCATACATAATAATATAATTGCTCAAAACTGGGTCAAAATTAGCCCCCAAATCAGACCTGAAGTGATTTTTTTAATGATGAAAGGAAAGCGTACAGGTGTAGCTATATTTTTGCAATGGAAATATTTATTTTTCCTCATCCATTAACCTGAATTTCAATTTTGAATTAATGTAGAACAACACATGCACCTCCTATCCAGTATACTTCATATTTTCTATTAAGAAGGCATGACTCAAAGAAATACTACTTCAGAAAGTTATGTTATTGTGAATGTATATGGGAAACTGAGTATTTGAGAATCGGAGGGGAGCGTAAAGATGACATTTTAAGTGTAGTAAAAGAGGATTTGGCATTCCCCTTGATAGATGACAGGATGGGTGAACTTAGGGGAGCAGGTGAAAGTGGGATTTGGAGGGTCAATTGAGTGGGTACAGGAGGAATTTGTGACTTTGAAACTGTTGTGTTGAATGAAAGTATGTGTGTCTGCATGCACAAACACACACGCCTGTGCTTTATATCAAAAGAAACATGCTAATACCAATGAAGCTTGGTGGAATAAAGTAATGTGAATACACACTCTGCATTTCTTTCCTGAAGAATGCAAGAGGTTGCTGGATCAGGCCAGTGGCCCATCGAATGCAGCATGCTGTTCTGAGACTAGCCAACTAGATGCCGAGTAGAAGCCCACTAGCAGGACCTAGGAGCAACTGGAAATGTATCTAAAACCACTAAAATTCTCAATAAATGTGACTTTGATTACACAAGAGAAAACGTTCGTTATTTTTGAAAAGTTTGCTCCTTGATGGGTATATTGCTGAAATCAGAGAAATTTCAGGGAAATACAGTTATCATGTAATGGGAGTTGCTACCTGTCCTGAGTGTTGAAACACTAATTAATTAAACATCAGGAGGGGGCGGGGAAGAGGTATTAAATGAAGAAGTTATTTGCCTGGTCTGAACAGTGGCTACAACTAAGGTCAACAAAATCCACATTTCCTATAGCAATAACTTTGAGTGGAATCAGATAGCCATTTACTGCATGATACAATACCTCCTGTATTTGGTTCTAACTCCATGAAGAGTTAAGGATTGATAGGCTTTGTCCATGTGGTAAGATCAGTCTTATCCTGCTTTACTGGTTTCTCAGATTCCTAAGCAATCATTGGAGTTACAATCAAATTCAGGAAACATCCAGAATTCCACAAAGGATTTAGGATTATACCTATGTGGAACTGATGGCAGAATTTGGGATTGAGCAGGGGCCTAACATTCTTTCATGACTTTTGCCTGGATCCAGTGCTGGACCTTAGGGTGCCCAGCCACAGAAGGACTGCCCAGAGCCAACTAGACATGCTGATTCCACTCAGAAATTCCACCAGGACAAATTATTGCATGTAATTCTCTTAGTTTTGCCCATTTTGCAGGGAAAGCAAAGAAGGAGATCTCTAAAAGCAGAAAAGATTGCTCCACTAGCAACAGTTACATAGTAACTGGAGTTGCTTCATCCCGTGAAGAGAGAGTTCTTGGTTCTGTTTTCCAATAAACAGTCTAAAACAGGGGTAGGCAACCTAAGGCCCATGGGGCAGATGTGGCCCAATCGCCTTCTAAATCCGGCCCACAGATGGTCTGGGAATCAGCGTGTTTTTACATGAGTGGAATGTGTCCTTTTATTTAAAATGCATCTCTGAATTATTTGTGGGGCACAGGAATTCGTTCATTCCCCCCCCCAAAGGTCTGAGGGATAGTGGACCGGCCCCCTGCTGGAAAAGGTTGCTGACCCCTGGTATAAAAGTTCTGCTGATGAAGGCTTACCCAGCTTCAGGTCCGTGGGCAGGGAGGGATTTATGTGTCTGGTTTTCTTCTTGAACTGCTTCATGGTCACATGTTGAGTGCTCCATAGTGGACACTGAATAAAGTTAATGCATTTTGTATCATTTCTCCACTAGTCCATCAAAAAGACTAATTTGCCAAGCAGTAGGCAGGGAGGAGAGGATATAACGGAACAGGAAGAGAAATTGGTTGCAGCCAATTTCCATAAGTTTTCAAGTTGCAGTATGCACCATACCCTGGAAAGGATTTTATACCTCTTTGTAGGCATCCAAGGCAGAGCTTACCTTGGCACAGAGCTACCTTGTCATTTTCGACTCCTCCAGCCCACAATGACTTACTGATTTTGCATATTGTTCTCATCCCTACCCCAGGGCTCTTACTCCGCTCCCAGTAGCTCTGACCAAGCTTTGGGAGCTAAATGTGAGTAGAGATCAAGAGAGAGCTGATCATCTGCAATAATGTCCTTTAAAGGACTTCCCAAACTTCGCCAGATGGCAATTAGTCTGAAATTTGGACAGTGGTTGATGGCTGTCATACTTACGGAATTACTTGAGGAAAAAATGGAAGCTCTTAATTAATTTCAAATCATAGCTTGTTAGAAGAGGAGGAAAACTTTCCCATTTAAGCCTTTTACTTACTTTCCAAGAGTTTCCAAGAGCACTCATTTATTCAAGCCACTCTACCATCAATCCTGGCCCTCTCCTCTTCCAATCGCTCAAGCATGAGGATTATGTTTCTTTCCATACAATCTCCTCCTTTCCAATTCATCACATTTTTCTTCTTAAACTTCCTTCGCCTTGTCCTAACCTCTCTTACACCCACTGCTAAAACTTGGTGATTGAATAATTGTGCCATCAATCTTTAGCAAGTACAGTCAGGTAGAACGGGTTCTACTGCCCTTGCAGTAGTGATTAGGTCAAGTGGTAGACTGTATACATATTTTGCAAGGGTTCAGATCCTGTATCTTATTCCCCCTCTCTCCACTACTTTACAGCAGTAATGACATGCCCATCCAACACACCCCTTATTTTTTTAAAAAACAACAACAACCCAGTAAAATTATGGATACCTGTAGGGCTGCAAACCTGTATGAGTACACACTCAGAGTCAAAATCCATATATGCTATGAATGCTTGTTTGACTGTAAGTCCCACAGACTTTAATAGGACTCATGCCTAAGGAAGTGTCCATGCTTTCCTAATAAGCCCCTTTCAATACTGAAGAGACTGGAGGGACCCTAGCTCAGTGGCAGAGTATCACGCAGAAGCTCCAAGGCTCCAGGTAGGGCTTGGAGAGTCTCCTGTCTGCAACCCTGGAGAGCTGCTGTCAGTCAGAGTAAGGCAATACTAATCTATATGCACCAGTGGTCATAAGGTCATAATGGTATAAGGCATTTTACTATGTTCCTAACACAGCAAATGCATGTAGAAAGAACATGTGGCAAGAAGAGGTGTCTGGAGCAATATCAGAGAAAGCTAAATTCCTTGGTCCATAAATGAACAGTTACCACAATGGGAAACAGTCCAATAAAAGGTTAGGTTTGTAGTAACTGCTCAGGCTAGTACTCTGCACACCATCACCCTTGGAAAAAGAATGGAAAGCAAACTCCACTCTGGGTCCTCTGTTTCCTCTCCAGCTAATGAGACTCTGATATAATCAGCTAATTTCTGAAATGAATAGGTTAAGGCCAAACATTGTTCTGAATTAGCTGGACATGCAAAAAGTAAAGTGTAAATATAATGAGCAACACAAGGCAAATGATTATTGTTCCTGAGAGTGCACCATTGTAGTAGTGAACATTTCAAAAGCCACACATGAGATGAAGCATCTCAGGGGCATAGCTTTAGAAACATTGTACTTTCCCCTGAAGATAAAATCCAGCAAATCAAAATCACGGGGGCAGATAATGGTGGTCCTACCACAGAGACAGGGACGCGGGTGGTGCTGTGGTCTAAACCACTGAGCCTCTTGGGCTTGCGGTTCAGAAGGTCAGCAGTTCGAATCCCCATGATGAGGTGAGCTCCCGTTGCTTGGTCCCTGCTCCTGCCAACCTAGCAGTTCGAAAGCATGTTAAAGTGCAAGTAGATAAATAGGTACCGCTCCAGCAGGAAGGTAAACGGCGTTTCCGTGCGCTGTTCTGGTTCGCCAGAAACGGCTTAGTCATGCTGGCCACATGACCCGGAATCTGTACACCGGCTCCCTCAGCCAATAAAGCGAGATGAGCGCCGCAACCCCAGAGTCATCCGCGACTGGACCTAACGGTCAGGGGTCCCTTTACCTTTACTTGCTCCATTGACTCGAGATTATGGGACATAGCATGCTGATGAGGACCCCCAATTGGAATCCAGACACCTTCTGAAAAACATTTCAGGTAAATAATGTGAGACTAGTTTTTCTGTATAACAGCAGAAAGGTGCAGCTAATGTACCTGGTTTGACTGATGTGTGCATAACTTCCTGCCCCGGCTCTACCTTCTTTTAAACTAGCAAGTTGGTGTTTTTTGGCTTTCGACCTCTGCTACATGAAGTTGTTGGGATGGTAAGCAAGTGACCACTATCCACTCTGTCATGCATTGTAGCCATAACCGCAGATGCTCAACATCCCATTTCAAGGACCCTCATAATGGTACCCTCATAATGCTGCCAGGCAGAACCTATGAGACCCACATATGTCCTATGAATTTAACTAAACATTTTGTCAGGGAAGATTCCTGTTTGCATAAGCCATATCCATATAAATGCAACTAATTGGAGCAGGTTTGACCACATTCTTTCTTTCTTTCTTCTTTACCAGCTCCTACTCATCCTTCACCTTAACTGTAACCTCCAGTTCCCTAAATCAAAGCATAAATGCACCAACCATTTGTTGCAGGATGATTTTGAACAGCAGCTCATATCAAAGTGTGATTAGAATAATTATTGCTGTATCACACATAAGATTTCCCTATAAAAGGGAATCCCAGCATAAGGTGTCTGAGCAATTCCTTCTTCCCATTTCTATGTCTCCATTCATCACAGTCACTTACACGAAAAATGTTGAGATCAATTATTTTCATTTATTGATTATCAAATATTTTTTGCTGCTGCTCCTGTTCAAAATATCAAGTGCCCTAAATTCTGATAAAAGGGGTTTTTGATCCCAGTCAAGAGTAGACACAGAGAGAAGGGAAGACTCTTCCCGGTTTATCATCTAAGTCACAACTTAAATCCCAGCTGTTGCCTTTAACTGTGCAAGACAGCGAGGCTGCACATTTTGCAGATTAAACCAATAAACTCACAAACATAAAAGAAGCAAATCTCATAATTGTGGATTTCAATTAAAGGAAGGAGGATCAAAGCAAACATTCTGCTTGAAATTGCACAGCTGCTGTCTACACAAAACCAGAAAGAACGTCTTCGGCTGCCCATAATTTTGTAGGCGAAAGAAAGAAACCAGGGAGGGGGGTGGGATAAAGCGGAGAGGCGAAAACTCTGCAGTAGGATGAATTGAGGATGCGCATCACGTTCCAATCAGTAATACAGAAATATTGAGTAATAAATCCCCTACCTCTCCTGTTCCCAACATCTGTGAAAGACAATTTGTAACAGCTTCAGTATTAAGATTCTGTAAACATACAATCAGAAAAATTTGTGCCAAACAAAGCCAGGGAAAGCATACAATTAGTAACACCACAACCCTTCTGTTGGAAGGTTTTCAAGCAGCCAAAACAGCCAGCTTCATTTACAGAGGCTTCCCCTCACCCATCAAAACACACACACACACACATTTTCTAACCCGAGAGGAATTCTAGAGATTTCACACAGTTTGGCTACCTCTGTGGGCCATGTATGTAGGCCTCATCCTAATGTGTTGAATTATTATTGATGGCTGAGGCAGTTCTGCTCTGCTGGTGAACCAATAATGTCAAGGCAGTACCTGCAAGATTAATTATAGGAGAGAATAGGCTGCGGTTTCCAGGGACCGAGACATTAATAGAGACTGAGCATTAGTTTCAGGGGATTCAACAGACAGCTGAACAAATGCCTCAGACAATGTTATACATGCTAAATCCTGGCACTTACCGCTGAACAGCATTGAAAACTTTAGGACAATTATGTTTAACCTGGAGGTACAAAGCATTATGAAACCAAAACAAAAGGAAAAAGGAAAACAAGGAAAAGAAAAATGGCAGGGCAGTATACAATTTCAAAATTTGAACAGACTAAATAAAACGTAGGGGAAACAATCGGCTCGTTTAAAACTGTTGACAGGAAAGTGGTGGAGAAACTTTCCTGTATTTATTAACACAATTAGAAGTCCAATTTGTCTTCTTTCTTTGTGACTGACTCTGCTTTTTGCATAAAAGAAAGGCTGTAAAAACAATGCTGAACATGAGGCTGGGAATCAGATTAGGAGGCTGAAAGGATTTTAGGCAGTTTTGTTACACTATTACCCGGCTATTGCTGCAGTGGAAATTTATATTCCATGAAGCCTTTTAGCTATAGAAAACTGAAGCTATGCAGTAGATGAAGCTGCAGCCATAGCAACAGCAGCTTACCATTCCAGGCTCATAGCTGTAAAATGTAGGCACCACAATTCCCACTTTGACATCACACTTAAAAGCCAGATGCAGTGATACAATGCCATGATGAATGCGGTTGATAGTCATAAACTAATAGTATTTTAGTTCAGGCAGCATAATCCTGAGATTTTAACCACTTGTTGCCTTCAAAAGAATCTGAAATGTAACGCCTTCATTGGACCTCCATGATTAAACAAGAGATACTGTATATACAATGGTCATTTAAGTACAGTCATCTGTTTACTGAATCCCAAATACGTGGATTTCAGTGGTTTGACAAAATAGCCTCCTTTCCTCTCAAAAGGTTGAAGTCAACTGTGGATTATTTGATCATCTTTAAATCTCTTCATGCATGTTCAGAAGGCACCTCACCATGTATGAATCCTATTGGTGATTATGGAATATACTACCATATATAAGGAATATATACTACTTTCTAGCATGATGAGGCTCTTTTCGTAGCTTCCCAGATAAGATTCCTCAGCAGCATTTCCTACCGGCCTTCAAAAGAAATGCAAAGTCTCATTTAGGCCTCAGAAGGATCAGAGTTTGAATTTGTTGCAAAATTACTAGCATAATTGCACACATTGAGGATACTGGGCTTCAAAAAGTATTGTCATCCATGACTGTGATGCATCGTTTTGATTGTTCTTAGCCTAAAATGATCTGGGCTTGAGCTACTTGAAAGGATTACCTGATTTGTACCAACCTACTTGCACATTAATATTGTGCATGAATACCATCCTTGTTTGTCCACCACTTAGGTTGTGAGGCACAAAGAAAAGGGCCTTTTCTGTGGTGGCTTTGTGGCTGTGGACTTAATAGACATCCCACTTCTGGAAAGTTACTGCATTCCAGTCCTTTTGAAAAGCCTTGAAGACCTACAAACATCCATTTCAGGTGGTCTTCACATGACTGATACCCATGAAGGCTGAGATGTGCTTCTTTCAAATGGCTGTGCTGTGTCTTCTGTATTGGGTGGGGTATTTTTTTATTTACTTATTGCAGCTTAACAGTTTTGTGTCTGTTGTAGAATTATATTCTGTTTCTATATCTTATACCGTAGAATATTTAACCTATTATGTGAGCCGCCTTCTAGGAGTTCTATTCAAAAAGGCAGCCTATAAATGTTTTAAATAAACAGCTTGTTTTAAATCACTGCTTAATTACCGTATTTTTCCGTGTATAAGACTAGGGGTTTTTTTTAACCAAAAAATTAGGTTTAAAATTGGGGCTCGTCTTATACACGGGTAGTGCTGAGGGGTGTTTTCTTAATTTGGAGTCCCCCAAAATAGGGGGCATCTTACATATGGAGGAGTCTTATACACGAAAAAATACGGGAATTAAATAGATTTATATCCCATCATGCCCCCGCAGAAAAGCCCAGAGAAGCAGACACAGTACAGATGCAGACTGGGAAGGATCTCTACTTAAAATACTTGTTGGAAGAAGGCCTTCAGCAGATGCTGAGAAGACAACAGAAGACAATGACTCTCTAACGTTTAAAAGGATGGAATTTTGAAGTATGGTTTAGCTACTGATGGATTCAGTTGTCTTTTTTGTTGCTGTTGTAAGACAGTTTGAATGGAGAAGAAACACGGTAAAAATGCTTTAAACAAATAAAGGAATTACCTGAAGACCTTTGATTTATAAAACCTTTTGTGTTGTGTTTGGATTTGTGTAGTAGAATAGTTGGTTTATTGCCCTTACTATGTCCATGACTGTTCCTACCTACCTCTCTGCAACATTGATAGTGACATCTACAGTGTTTCCTGTGCTATAGCATATAGCTATTGAAGTCATACTGTGAAAAGTAGACTTATCCCCCCCCCTGCATATTAACACAGGAAAGTAAAGTGCACTAAGTTATTTGAACACTATGATGAAAGGAATGAGATTTTCATAGCACAAAGTCAATTTCTGGCAAGAGATATGGTGGGAATGTACAGTACAAAAAGGATTAAGAGAGCAAAATAGCTTTTAATCTCTATCCGCTTTTCCTTCCTCCAGGGAATAATTGAAAACTCCTGCCAACCCAATCTGGTACACTAAATATAGTAATATGGCCCAGATTCTGAGTTGGTTACTTTTATCAGTGTTGGTGAGATCAAATTAAACTTGTTGTTTATAGTGGACTACTCAAAGCTAGCTGACTACCTCTCGTAGCTCAGAGCAGCTTTAATGTATTGTTTCTCTCTCACCAGTGGTAGGTGGGCCAGAAGTCTTTGCTCATTCTAACTAGAAACAGGAGAACGGGCTATCAAAGAGGGCATACTCAATGTGCTGTTCTGAGTTTGAGGTGTTGTGTGCCAGATCCCTCTAATCCCTGGATTTATCAGGTGTTAGAATTTAATCAAGGCTTCTACTACTTGGAATAGCCAGGCTAGCCTCCTGGTGAGGTGATAGCCTGGGTGATGAGCCATTAAGGAGAATTAAGGGGCTCAGTGTGAGACAGACAGTAAATGAGTTGGGCCCCTCTCTCAACAGAAAAAGATGAAATTTGGAGCGGGGTGATGTGACCTAGAAGAAAAGCAGGATGCTGGAGAGAGAGTCAGAGCAAAGTTTGAGAGCAATATTTGATTTCTGTTTGAATCTAAAGCTGCAGAGAAACAAAATGTGAAGGCGGTGAAGGTCCTGTGTGAGTGCCTGGAGGCGGTTGGAGGATGGATGGCAGCTAATGGATTGAAGTTGAATCCTGACAAGACAGAAGTACTGTTTTGGGGGGACAGGGGGGCGGGCTGGTGTGGAGGACTCCCTGGTCCTGAATAGGGTAACTGTGCCCCTGAAGGACCAGGTGCGCAGCCTGGGAGTCATTTTGGACTCACAGCTGTCCATGGAGGTGCAGGTCAATTCTGTATCCAGGGCAGCTGTCTACCAACTCCACCTGGTATGTAGGCTGAGACCCTACCTGCCCGCAGACTGTCTCGCCAGAGTGGTGCATGCTCTAGTTATCTCCCACTTGGACTACTGCAATGCGCTCTACGTGGGGCTACCTTTGAAGGTGACTCAGAAACTACAACTAATCCAGAATGCGGCAGCTAGACTGTGACTGGGGGCGGCCGGCGAGACCACATAACACCGGTCTTGAAAGACCTACATTGGCTCCCAGTACGTTTCTGAGCACAATTCAAAGTGCTGGTGTTGACCTTTAAAGCCCTAAACGGCCTCAGCCCAGTATACCTGAAGGAGCGTCTCCACCCCCATCATTCTGCCCAGACACTGAGGTCCAGCGCTGAGGGCCTTCTGGCGGTTCCCTTATTGCGAGAAGCAAAGCTACAGGGAACCAGGCAGAGGGCCTTCTCGGTAGTGGCGCCCGCCCTGTGGAACGCCCTCCCATCAGATGTCAAAGCGATAAATAACTACCTGACATTCAGAAGACATCTTAAAGCAGCCCTGTTCAGAGAAGTTTTTAATGTGTGATATTTTAGTGTATTTTTGGTTTCTATGGAAGCCGCCCAGAGTGGCTGGGGAAACCCAGCCAGATGGCCGGGGTACAAATAATAAATT
Organism: Podarcis cretensis; assembly: GCF_951804945.1. Lineage (NCBI taxonomy): Eukaryota > Metazoa > Chordata > Lepidosauria > Squamata > Lacertidae > Podarcis > Podarcis cretensis. The sequence goes on from NC_137170.1 coordinate 38,469,433, forward strand.
ATTATTATTATTATTATTATTATTATTATTAAATCCTTTTAGGGTGTTGCTGATGTGAACCCCTCTATTGTAGGCTCAGGTTGTATATATGTGTAAATAAACCATATATCATAAAGATACCACAGTCTCCTCTGAGCCTCATTTCCAAATGGAAACACAAACCCTAGAAATGTGCATGGAACCCCTGGAATCTCACACTCATCAGATTTGGGGTGGTGTGCAGCCACATGTTTATTCTGTAGAAGCTTTTTTTCGCATGCTTGCCTAATACTGAATCAGTCAAAACACCTGGATACATGCATCCAAAGTGGTGCAATTATCATGCCAATAGGCCAGAAAAAAACTAAATATGATAAATTAGTTCTTTGCATCCTTTTTTTCTCATTATAGTAGAAGGTATTTGAGCATCTATTTTTTTAAAAAAAGCTAAGAGAATTCAGTGCTTGGTGCATTCCTAATATAAATTAATATAATTTAAAATTGATAGCAGCAGACATTAGTGGTGTGCAATGACCACAAGATTCACCTTGAATCTGTAAAGTTTGGAAGCATCCCAAACTGTTTCAGAGCTGCTCTGTATTTCCCTATTTGATTTGTTATTCAGGCCGAAATTGATGATCCTAGTTTATAACCCCTGAAGGCTGTGGCAGTGTGATAGAATCCTTTCAGAGTCCCAAATCTACTCAGGTTCACAAAGGTGACTTGCTCAAACTTTTCCTCCTTTGTTAGAGGAAATCCAAGTCTCTTCCCCTAATACATGTTCCCATGAGGCTTAATTGTACAGCTTTAATTACTATATGCAGTTTTATATACATTTTCCTCTCCACCCAGGCTCACTGCAGCTTCTGGGAGCGCAGTACTGGACACTGGGGAGAGCACTTTACTACTGAGCTAGGGTTACTCCCCAAATATAAGCCCACCCCCACCCCACCCGCCATTATATTGCATGAACTTCCTTCAGTACCACTGGGACTAATTTCAATATCTGAATTTATCATTATTCCATTCCTAATAGAATTTTCACACTAAACCTAAATTGGAGTAAATAACTCTGAATATTGTCAAAAGAATGATTAATTATTGGATATAGAGCCGTTCAGTCAGGGACAGAAAATAATAAGCTTTGATCCAAAGCTAACTAAGGCTACAATCTTGCACACATAATCAGCTGCATGGAAGTCCTTGGAAATCAATGGCACTTACTTATGCATGGGTTCCTTTCTACAAGATGGCAGTTAGTGTGAATATGAAATACACTTCCATAAGCAGCTAACAGAGACTAACAGACCAACAATAATTCATGGGAAGCGTTTAACAAATAACTCAAAACAACAACTTGGCATAATTTTTTTTTGCTGATTATTTATGTATACAAAAAGAGATATAAATTATTCAGCATGAACTATCTGATCAATTCTAAATACAAGGATGGTGGAAAATGTTAATTTTTATTGTCTGTATCATTGCTGAATGAACCTGAAGTGGAGGGCAGAGATGTGTAGAAAAGCAAGAGAATATTATTATATTTCACTGTTTATTATTTTTTTAGAAGTGTTTGTGCATGGAGAGTACAGACCAATTTAGCTCTTAATACAAGATTCCAAATATGACCTAATAGGCATTACTGAAACCCGGTGGAATGAGACTCATGACTGGAATGTAGAAATTGACAAGTTCAATAGGAAGAGAGATTGAACAGGAAGGGAGGGGGAGTAGCATGATATGTAAAGGAGGGGGGACTTTGGGGGTCCTCAGTGGTGTAGCTGGCCAGCTAGCAGAGCTCCTTGAGAGGCCACACTTCACCAGAAAGCAAGGTGCTATGCTGATATTGGAGGTTACAGCTGCCTGCTGTTGTAGAGTGGTACCTCGGGTTACAGACGCTTCAGGTTACAGACACTTCAAGTTACAGACTCCGCTAACCCAGAAATATTACCTCGGGTTAAGAACTTTGCTTCAGGATGAGAACAGAAATTGCACAGCGGCAGCACGGCAGCAGCAGGAGGCCCCATTAGCTAAAGTGGTACTTCAGGTTAAGAACAGTTTCAGGTTAAGAACGGACCTCCAGAACAAATTAAGTTCTTAACCAGAGGTACCACTGTATTTAAAATCATTTCCCCAATGGGAAAGAGTGGCAGTGGGCTCAGCCAATCTGATGCTGACTCTGGGATCACAGACCCAATGAAAGACCTGGAGGGGAGTGGGAATGGGGTGAGGGTGTTCATCCTGCCCCACTCCTCTGAAGGAGACTTTAGCTAGCTCCTGGAATTGTTTCCCAAGTCTGGCTCAGTGGAACCTCTCTGGCCCTGATGTGTTGTCTTGAAATAGAGTTAGTTAGATAGAAAGAAATATTGGAGCATTTTTATATTGCTTCAAACAAGCTCCTTCTGAATAAGATGCATAAAGGAATGCATCATATAGTTATGATATAAATCACTCATGCCCTATGTATAACACAAGTGGCATATATTAATTCATTCTTAGCAGTGTATGTAAAAATGATTCCTATAATTCTTTGGTAACAGGAAAACAAGAGCTGCATAAAATCATGGGATATTATTATGCTTGTCATGTCAGAACTTTGCAGAACTATTCAGAATGATGCAAAAGCATATTATGTGGCATTGTAGCATCTGGCCTCCCCTGATATTCTGATTTGCCAAACACGATTTGCCTGAATACAAAACCTCAGACAGCAATCTGTAGCCTTAGAAACACCCATTCACACTCAAATCTCAAAGGAAGGATTCTTTCAAATCGAGGGTCTGTTATTTCAGGTGCTAAACCTCTTCCTCTCAACCCTGGCAATTCTCTGGGCAACAGTGAATTTGATCCAGGATAATGGGATTTAATTTAAGGGATAATAGAAATATAGAATGCTGTGAAAGATGGGGGAACTGTGATACTGTCTCCTTTAAGAAAACTGTTTGATGTAGGACTCCTCTAAACTCTCAAAAGATTAAACTAAATGTTCCAAGGTGCCCTTTCTTTCATTTCACACAATCCACTTATTACATAATGCAGACTAATGATAAAGAATCTCTGATCCAAATTTCTTAGGAGCTGAAAAACTATATTAACAACCAGATAAGGAAAGGTGAAATCTAATATATTAATCTTCAACTTACCTGATCCAAATAATGAGGCATAATACTTGAAAAATAAAGTAGTCAAGATGGTGGAATTACTGCTGAATTTAAGACTGGCCTGAAATCCCCTCCCTCATAAAAAAAGGATCCAGTTTTCTGCTCTTTTGGTGGGGGGGGAGAGCTTGCTGCTTATTTTACTTAACCTCATGAGGTGGACACAGACTTTCCCTTTTCCCTTTGAAAAGTCTTCACCATTTGGAGCAGTGCACGGGCCTTCCTGTAGCCTCCTGCAGGCTGCGCTTCCTGAAATGCGTTGGGAGAAATGTCACATCAGGACTAATAGCATTGTGTTGCTCCCAAGTAAGGATAGGGGAAGAATTTTGATTCACATTTAAAGGTAGATCTACCTCATCTGCACTTTCATATATATATATATATATATATATATATATATATATATATAAGTTTATTTATAATTTTCATTTATAACAAATAAGCATCTCAACAACAACAACAAAAATAAAACAATTCTCACATATCCAACCTCAATTTCCCTCTCCCTCTTTCAGCAGTTCCATGAATTTACCCTCTTTTTCCTTAATTGCATATCCCAATTAAGTTTTTACAGTAATCCTGCTAATGTCTTAATTTGTTTACTGCCTCATCTGCACTTTCTGAAACAATACGCAAACTGAAACACAGCCATCTTTCAAAATTTTCACTTCTCCGAATTTTGCAGTGCATTTCTCAAGCAAAGTAATGTGTGCATATTAAGACTAACCACATGCCTTTGTGTCGCCTATAAAATGGCTGCCACTTTTTCTTTGTGGAAGAAACCTTTGAAAAAAGAAAGCTATTCAACAAGAATAATTCCAGAAGGTTTCATTTTTCTTTCCTTGCATGCACCTGCCATTAAAGAGAAAGGCTTCACCTGGATTTCTGCTTCTAGGACAGTTGTTCAAGTAGTGGTGGGAAACTTTCATCAGCCTTGACTGGCATAGCCAACATTCAAGAATAATGGTGCTCCCTTCCCACCAGAACTACTACTCATACAGGTACCACTGGCTTCTATAGCTTTGAACAGAGGAGCAGCTAGTAGTAAACTGGTTTCTGCTGCCTCATGCTTTACAAAAAGAGCCCTCTTATTATTATGTTGAGGTGTAGCAAAAATGGTTGGATTCGTCACCTCTTATGGTGCACTCACCATACACATGCAGACCTCTCTCTGATACACACACCACATATATACAACCACACATCCATTTCTCACCAAGTGCACCTTCAAGTCTGGTTCCAGGTTTATGGGGCCCTTGGATTCAGGGCATCTGGGGGCCCCTTGGCCCCCTCCTTTCCTCCTCAAAGCATACCTCTTGAACCCATTGATCTGAACCAAAACAAATTTTGAGCACAATCACAAGTTGATTTTGGGGGGTCAGCCATTTAATTTAATGGTAACTCCTACACAACTGCCTTTGGGTAAGTCCCATTGAACTCATCAGGGCTTACTTCTGAGGCGACACACATATATGATTGTGCTCCTCCAGCGCCTCCTTTCTTCTTTCATCTTAGAGAAACCTCGACATTGTTCTTCTTAAATTAGGCATGCTTATTGTCAAAATCAAATAAGTTATTTGAAGGGAAGCTGAAGGAAGACCAGTGTACCAAGTAATGTGCTGAAACAGGCACCAACATTTTTAAAGCAGTCTATGGATGAGTAAAGTAAGTGAGATCACTGTTGTTAATAGATCCATTGGACTAGTCCATCATTGTTGTTGTTGTTGTTGTTTAGTCGTTTAGTCGTGTCCGACTCTTCGTGACCCCATGGACCAGAGCACGCCAGGCACTTCTGTCTTCCACTGCCTCCCGCAGTTTGGTCAAACTCATGCTGGTAGCTTCGCAAACACTAACCAACCATCTCGTCCTCTGTTGTCCCCTTCTCCTTGTGCCCTCCATCTTTCCCAGCATCAGGGTCTTTTCCAGGGAGTCTTCTCTTCCCATGAGGTGGCCAAAGTATTGGAGCCTCAGCTTCACAATCTGTCCTTCCAGTGAGCACTCGGGGTTGATTTCCTTAAGAATGGAGGGGTTTGATCTTTTTGCAGTCCATGGGACTCTCAAGAGTCTCCTCCAGCACCATAATTCAAAAGCGTCAATTCTTCGGCGATCAGTCTTCTTTATGGTCCAGCTTTCACTTCCATACATCACTACTGGGAAAACCATAGCTTTTACTATACGGACCTTTGTTGGCAAGGTGATGTCTCTACTTTTTAATATGCTGTCTAGGTTTGTCATTGCTTTTCTCCCAAGAAGCAGGTGTCTTTTAATTTTGTGGCTGCTGTCACCATCTGTAGTGATCATGGAAGCCAAGAAAGTAAAATCTCTCACTGCCTCCATTTCTTCCCCTTCTATTTGCCAGGAGGTGATGGGACCAGTTGCCATGATCTTTGTTTTTTTGATGTTGAGCTTCAGACCATATTTTGTGCTCTCCCCTTTCACCCTCATTAAATTCCTCCTCACTTTCTGCCACCAAGGTTGTGTCATCTGCATATCTGAGGTTGTTGATATTTCTTCCAGCAATCTTAATTCCGGCTAGGGATTCATCCAGCCCAGCCTTTCGCATGATGAATTCTGCATATAAGTTAAATAAGCAGGGAGACATGACCTGTTTAAATGGAGGCATTGAAAATTCAGGCACAAGGTAACTAGAGGAGGAGATGAACAATTGAGAATGAGTTATATGTCCCCCTTTCGTGCAAGTGGATGAAATTTAGGCCAATTAAAGATCTGCAGTTTTCACTTAAGTGACAATCAATATAATGAGTCATATGAGTTAAAGATAACTACCAATCCAATTTTGGGAAGATCTAACTTCCTCCCACGGCATTCTGATTCATGTTTAGCCAGGAACCCCTCTCCCCCCTGGTCATTTATTGATGCATAATCTCAGAGAAATCAGCACTTATTTGCTGAATATGCATGTGTGAGGCAGTATTCATGTGAACACCAATTTTTTTAGCCTAGCTCTATCGGTGCCTCCAATGCTGCCCTGACCTTACCACTGCCCAGATTTGCCACAACACTGTCCCAGCAAACAACAACAGCACCAGTACCAGGTGACCAGTTACCACGCTAGCTGCCTTGTTCTTAAAGGTAAAGGTAAAGGTACCCCTGCCCGTACGGGCTAGTCTTGACAGACTCTGGGGTTGTGCGCCCATCTCACTTAAGAAGCCAAGGGCCAGCGCTGTCCGGAGACACTTCCGGGTCACGTGGCCAGCATGACATCGCTGCTCTGGCGAGCCAGAGCCGCACACGGAAACGCCGTTTACCTTCCCGCTGGTAAGCGGTCCCTATTTATCTACTTGCACCCGGAGGTGCTTTCGAACTGCTAGGTTGGCAGGCGCTGGGACCGAGCAGCGGGAGCGCACCCCGCCGCAGGGATTCGAACCGCCGACCTTTCGATCGGCAAGTCCTAGGCGCTGAGGCTTTAACCCACAGCGCCACCTGCGTCCCACAGTTCTTAGAACCTTGTTCTTAGAACCTTACTAAACACCCTTTCCCATGTAGTTTAGTAAAGGAGGGCGGGGGATGCAAGGAAAGACAATGTTATGTTATGTTATGTTATGTTATGTTATGTTATGTTATGTTATGTTATGTTATGTTATGTTTGTTGTGTTGTGTTGTGTTGTTATGTTATGTTATGTTATGTTATGTTATGTTATGTTATGTTATGTTATGTTATGCTATGCTATGCTATGCTAAGCTATGCTATGCTATGCTATGCTATGTTTTATGTTATGTTATGTTATGTTTTATGTTATGTTATGGTATGTCACCACTTTTTCCTCAGACCAGAACTCAAGGCAGCTTACACAAATTAACACACCACAGATAAAATACAAAAGACAGTTAAAACTGATGCATTCTAATACTGCAGACAAGACATTTCATTGTAACTTTCTAATCTCTCTCTCTCATTACAGTATTTATTACCGCTCCACTTTTGTCTTCTTCCAAGCAATAAAGACATGAAGATAAGTACAACGGACGCCTTGTAATTTTTGTGTGCGTGTTGCGTTTTTTGTTTTCAAAATTACCAAATGGTCAGAAGTTTTTGAAACAATATAAATCTGAAAAAGCTGTTACAGAAAGAACAAAAAATAGAATATATGTCAGGATAATAATCCCTACTGTTTAAGCAGATTCTCTAGCCAATATAAGCAGGTGAAGACAGATGTTGTGAGCCCACCAGCTTGTAGCATCAAACACGAAGGTCCCAGCCTGATACCTGAACACAGCTGTTGCTCTCTTTCCAGTGCTGGGAGGGACCTGTCAAATGCCTGTTTGGGATGCTTCTGAAATACTCCTCATCTGAATGTCTCCTTGGATTTGGAGTTCCAAACTACCTGCTTTTGTTTTTGAATCAATGCATTCAGAATTTTCCATTGTTCCATTTGTTATTTTATTTTTTTAGAATTTTCTACACAACATTGTGGCATTTAGGAAGCTGCCATTGGTCCATCTAACTCAGTAGATGTTTCTGTGAATGACAATGGGTCTCAGGGGTTTTAGACCAGCTGCAACAGAATTGGGAGTCTTCCCCAGATCTATTCAAAGATGCGAAGAATCCAGCTGGGAAACTTTTGCATAGGGAAATAAAATGCTCTATTGGTGAGATATGGCCCTTCCCCATCATGCATATGCCATTTGCTGTAGATTCAGTTCTTTCTCTTAATCCACATCTTTCCTTCCTCTCTGGTACCAGTGCACATGGATTCTCTTTCCCTATGATGTCTTGTTTCAGGGAAACTATTCATTGTTAAGTTTGAGAACCTGAGCACAAATTCATATTTCAAACTGGGACGGAAGAGTTAAAGCATAGTAATAGACCTTGAAGGAAAAGATTGCCATTAATAAACTAATAAAATGAGTAGTGGCCATTCAAATTAACCCAGGGAGTTGAGACAGCAGTTATACTTCTGCTTAACTTGAATGATTGCTGCAGTGATGATGGAGTAAGATTTAGTTTGCTGATTTTTATCACTCTCCTGTCTTTTTTGTTGTGAAATCTGGAAAGGTAGCAAATAGAATTCAGGATACTTGGTAGTAGCGGTGATGATGTTGTTGTTGTTGTTGTTGTTAATAATAATAATAATAATAGGAATAATAGGAAAATAGCTGCTACTGATCAGAATAATAAGCATTTCTAGGGAAACTGAAATCATATATGCTGAAGCACAGTGCAGTTATATAATGCTTAAGTTTCTTTTCACTCCTATGCCCATCTCTCTTTATTCCTACCTAGGGAAATTACCTTTTCAAAGGATGAGACAGTAAATCTCTAAATCTCCATATTTACTCAAGTCCTTTGCCTCTTCAGGGCAGAGGCTGCCAGGCCTATGGATTTACAGTGTTTTTATGATAATGATTTCCTCCAAGGGCTAACTCAAGATGAAAAGACAAATTAATTTATCCGCTTTTATCTGCCCACTAAAGTTTATACTATGTTCCAGGAAGTGCATTCAGAGAACCCATATTGTATGATTCAACTTAAGTGATTAAAATTAGAAATCAACACAAGGCAACATTCTTGAGCCAGGCCAATGACGTGCTGAGAAAGGAATCCATTTTTAGTGTTTGACATGAGTGCCATCCTTCTTAGTCCAAAAAGTGTAGACTGAGATATAACTGTGGACTATGTTAGGATTTAAAGGCACTTTATTTCTATACACTGATACAAAATAGCTTATGGTTGGATTAAGATCAGATGCAGTGATCTCTTGATATTTCCACAGGAGGCAGCCACAGATGGTCACTGGAAATTTTGGAAGAATAAAGGTTTCTGAAACCAATCTACAAGAGACCTTCTTGCTGAAGGCAGTGGGAACAAGGCTTAGCAGGGAATTATGTGCTGACTTTGGAGAGTTTAAGCACACACACACACACACACGCACACTAAACAAAGTGGGGAAGTCACAATCAACTCCCATTTCTTTTTGGGCCTTTCAATGGCAGACTTTCTGAAGCATGAAGCAAATACTCTTATTATTATTGACTAGGCAGGCAGCTTTCAATACTGCAGCCCTCTGTGTTGATTCTGCTTATAAGGTGGGTGCACAGCTCTCAAAGGGAGGGGTGAAGGTGGTCACATGAAGCTGATTGGCTGATACAAATGTGGGGAAATCTTGGCTTTATAAACCTGCTCCTCTTCCCAACTCTGCCTCTTTGCAGCTGCCCACCCATATCCACCCCTGTATGCAGTGTGGACTTTGGGCAGTCATCTGTTGAAAGGGCTGAGTAGGAATTTGAAGGGAACTCCTTGGCTGGCCATAGGATCCTACTAGATTTTTTTTTTGTCTAATTCACATTTTGGGGGCTAATTTGATTGGCATTTGGTGAATGGCATGGTGGTGACCCATAGGGGCGTTGAGTATGTGCTGATAAGGAAATGGGTATGAAAATAGTTGAGACATAAGATATGGTAATATTGATTACCGTGAATGGTCTATCACTGAGCAACCATTGAACTGTCAGAGACTAGGACATTAATATTTTGAGATGACTGGTGATCTCTTCCTCCTGCCTTGGAAGGTGGCATCTTTCAGCTGGTGGGATGGGCAAAAAAATCGTGTCACTCCAGAGCAGTGGCACAGAGAGAAGAGAGAGTTGTAAGTTGCCTAGAGAAAAAACACTGTAGATGTAGCTGAAGTCTCGTAATCAGATGTGGTATCAGTCATGTTCCTGCGCATATATAGAGACTCGGCTTGCAATCAACAGTCCAAACTAATTCCCATGTGTAATTTCACACAATCAATGAGTGTGAACATAACATTTGGGGCAGTATAGCAGTGGCAGGCCCTACCCCAGACCAATGTGGGATTAAGAGTCTGAGCACAGCCTTTGTGTATACAACTGTATGCACCTAGGGTGGGGTTAATTCTATGTGGATTGGAGTCTTTTCACAGAATTCCTGATCATGTGTGTTACATGCACGAGTGCTGCTCTAACCTTTAAATGAATGTGCATAGGTTGGGGGCAGTGGAATAGTGGGGGGGGGGGTGCACAGGGGCAGTTGCCCTGGGTACCAAATTGTTAGGGGATGTAAAATTTAAACACCTGGTGCTGCCTCAATACAGCTGTGTGCGTGTCACTGGACTCTGTTGAAAACGGCTTTGCAAACCAGGAAGTGACTTCTCCAGACAATGGAACGACTCTTCTTTTCTTATCTTGGTAGCTGCGATCTTCTGGGTGACACGGATGCTGTTAGGCATTTGAATGTGCATGTGTACTCTGTTCCCCTCCCAGCCACCCCCCATTTGGCCCCGGCCATTGGCAACCCATGCTATACCACTGGTTGGGGAGCAGCTCTACCATTACAATCTAACTCTCTCTTTGTGTTTACTCATTTGAAATCTGAAAGGGGCTAAAGACTCCTAGGTCCTCCGTGCTTATTCATCCACATAAAATGAAACATGTCCCTGTAATAGCTCACTATTCTACGAAGCAGGAAGCGTTTAGCAATCGTTTTCAAAAGTAGCAGTAGTGGTGCATGTCCCGGTGAGATCTGGGCCATATGAGTGCACCAATACAGTGGTACCTCAGGTTAAGTACTTAATTCATTCCGGAGGTCCATACTTAACATGAAACTGTTCTTAACCTGAAGCACCACTTTAGCTAATGGGGCCTCCTGCTGCTGCCGCGCCACCGGAGCCCGATTTCTGTTCTCATCCTGAAGCAAAGTTCTTAACCTGAAGGACTATTTCTGGGTTAGTGGAGTCTGTAATCTGAAGCGTATGTAACCTGAGGTACCACTGTATAGCATACCCACATGTCCCCAACTTTGCTGTTGCCCTGCTGCTCCTCAGCCCCATCTAGTTAAGCAGCAGCGATACTGAGTGTCAGGAGAGTGCATGCAAAGTAATGCATGCAAAGCTCCTTCGCTGAGCTATGGACCTATCACTGAACCCCTTATTTACAAGAAATTCTACTCTGTGGTGGCTGATGCTGAAATACATTCAAGATTCTGGCCTAAGTCGTCAGATATATCACTGAAATCGGTTTGTACAGTAAAACCACAAAGTACGAGTCTAGTGTCGGAAGTTGGCAGGGAGTTTCCAGTTCACAGCATGCCAGACAAGCAGGTCATTCCTTGGAGTGCAATGCACTGTCTTAAGCTATAACATTTTAACAATGGTGAACATTAGCAAAGGGTTTGCCAGAGTGTTGCAGTATATATTTCCAAGGAGGCCAGCACATAAGGAGCAGTATCTCAAAGGCTGAAAAAGGAATGGGAAATGAAAGCTAGGGAGGAAACAAATAGCATTAACGCTCCTGAGCAAGGTAAGACTGCTGCAAGCCACAGCATTGGAAATAACTTTTTGCAATAATGGCTTACCAGAGTCCATATAATCTGTTGAGAAGATACAAAGATATAAACAGCAACCATTTGCATAAAAGCTTCTGCTTTGAAGATTTAGCACTGTGTACCAAATTAAGACAAAAAAAGCACTACCATAACAGTAACACTTTAATATAGGTATCCATTATCTAATGCTTATATAATGGAAGCCAAATGACTTCATTATTATCAGTGCTATTACACTGAATACCAAATGAGCTCATCATAGAATAGCACTTGCTTTAAAAACTGTTACTGCACCACCAACAACAGAGGGGGGTGGGGTGGTAGATCTTGCAAAAGGTGGCTAATTTGATTTCAGTGTTAACTACTAATGTATTATTAATCAACTGTTCATTATACTTTTAGATTGTGCCAAGTTTATTTGTGTTGTATTTGTACACAATTCGTTTCCGTAATCTCTGGCTTTATTGCATTTTATACCTATGTAAACAGAGCTAGTTTGGGCTGACAGACCAACAGTAAAAGGGAAGACCCACATGTGTGGAAGAGAGAGGAAAATATTGTTCTGTTTTGCAAAATAAAGAAAAGATCAAAACTGCTGATGATCTCTAAAATAAATAATATCAGAAAACTAGGAGGATGTGGTCTCTGGTTATTAAAAAATGCTAAGGTCAACAGTGTCGCGAAAGCTATCTCCACATCAAAGCCCCTTTCAACCTTCTCAGCTTATCCTTCCCAGTTCTGTATTTTTGAAGGTGGCTTCTGCAATGCCCTTGCAGCAGCAGCAATGAAAATCTATTTGAGTTGTTACTGTTATTTGCGAGTTCATACGCACCAAATGCACAGATCAGGTTCAGGTGAGACAGCACCTTGAAAATCAATAGGCAGTCAAATATTGTCATGGAGCAGCAGAGCGAAGTATGATATTACATCCTTGGCATTTGGTGTGGGGAGATTGTTTTGGTGGGGAAATGGAATGCTCACGGAGAGAGCAACTAGAAATTATAGCTGACAGTGTGATTGTTATGGATAGCTAAAGCCAAAATGTTAGTGAAGGGAGGCTGATCAATGTTGTTGGCCCTTCACAAAGGTAATCACTGATCCCAGCTCATTAGTTACTCCACACACTTGTGTATAAAGCCTGTCCACTTAGATTCCAATAGTAAATGGGAAGCTGCTTGAACATCATTTTGTTATGCCGTAAGCCATTAGGCCTACCTAGCAACATGAGGGATTGCTGACATTTTATATTATTGGTCTTTCTAATGGTCTCCTACCAATATAAATGTAGGTTACGCTTCTGGAATTCTTATGGAGCGTTTGTTCTTTCTAAAAGGCATTCCTTTACAATCTGCGTGGTGAAAGTCTTGCACAGTCCAAGTCCAGGAAAGAGATTTGTGGTCTCGTGTGTGAAACCATGGTGAAGATGTCTAGTTTGTGTTAATCATTCCTGATTGCAGAGGTAGCAAGGGCACACACCAACATTGCCAGCATGACCAGGAACAGAGGTGGAGTATCTATGACTCATTGTGTATTGAATGGCAAGACATTATGGGAGTTACTGTCCAACAACATCTGGAGTGCTTTGGGTTCCCCACTCAGGAACTTCCTCATGTGTCTCTCATCCGTTAGAAAGGGAAGGGTACTGAGTTCAACATGGATGCTGATCTGCAAACTACTCCACCCTTCCATAATTGTAGTGATGAGGAAACTGATCTTTTTGCTGGTGGCACCAGTGTTATGGAATGCACTCCCTGCTGAAATATGAGAGACCTCCACTTGCCTTGGAATTCTGACAGCTATTGAAAATGTACCACTTTACATCTGTATTCCCTTGATCTCAGTTCAAGAAGGACACTGACAAACTGGAACGTGTCCAGAGGAGGGCAACCAAAATGGTCAAAGGCCTGGAAACGATGCCTTATGAAGAACGGCTAAGGGAGCTGGGCATGTTTAGCCTGGAGAGGAGGAGGTTAAGGGGTGATATGATAGCCATGTTCAAATATATATAAGGATGTCACATAGAGGAGGGAGAAAGGTTGTTTTCTGCTGCTCCAGAGAAGCGGACACGGAGCAATGGTTCCAAACTACAAGAAAGAAGATTCCACCTAAACATTAGGAAGAACTTCCTGACAGTAAGAGCTGTTCGACAGTGGAATTTGCTGCCAAGGAGTGTGGTGGAGTCTCCTTCTTTGGAGGTCTTTAAGCAGAGGCTTGACAACCATATGTCAGGAGTGCTCTGATGGTGTTTCCTGCTTGGCAGGGGGTTGGACTCGATGGCCCTTGTGGTCTCTTCCAACTCTATGATTCTATGATTCTATGATTCTTGAACCCAACTGTCTTGTTTTAATGAAAGTGTCAATGAGATTGTTTTATAGCAGGCACGTCCAACAGGTAGATCGTGATCTACCGGTAGATCACCAGACGTCTGTGGTAGATCACTGGTAGATCACTGGTTCCCCCCAAAGAAGCTCAACAACTTTGGCTCCCCTAAAAAAAACTAAACATTTTCGCCCTGCACCCCCTCCTCTGCAAAAAAGCTCAGCAACTCTGACCTGAACCCAAGAAAAGGGGGTAGATCACTGCCAGTTTTTAACTCCATGAATAGATCTCAGTCTCTTGGGAGTTGGCCACTCCTGTTTTATAGCATATCGTAATGATGGATATTTATATATTTTATGTTTTAATGGGATTTCCTTGGATTTTAGTTATAGATGCTTATAATTTAATGCTTGTGTAATTGGTTTGTATTTGTAAACTGCTTAGGTATGTGTGTGTTTATAATATTGGGTTAGTGAGACTAATTCATACAACCTCTTTTATCATTATTTTCTATCTTTAGTGACCTTTCTGTTGAAAGATTCTGTTGAATATGGAGGAGATGAATCCACCACTAAAGGGAATTTAGCATCCCCTTACAAATGTTCTTTATGAAGTGACTGCAGGAGCAGGCTAAATAAGTGTCTGGGTTTGACGTGGCACTGTCAGAAGACATTCCAAAAATAACAAAGTCACCATGGGCTGGGTGATGAATAATTTCCTTGGAAACAAAAGAGTGAATTGGCCTTAATATAAATCTATGGCAAAATAGGTAAATGATCCCTGAATGGTTAAGTTCAGTCAAAGGTTGTGGCACTCATCTCGATTTCAGTCCGAGGGAACTGGCATTTGTCCACAGACAGCTTTCCGGGTCATGTGGCCAGCATGAGTAAACTGCTTCCGGCGCAATGGAACACCATGACGAGTACCAGAGTGCACGGAAACACTGTTTACCTTCCTGCCACAGTGGTACCTATGTATCTACTTGCTCTGGTATGCTTTCAAACTGCTAAGTTGACAGAAGCTGGGACAGAGCAACAGGAGCTCATCTCATCACATGGATTCAAACTGCCGACCTTCCTATCAGCAAGCCCAAGAGACTAAGTGGTATGGACCACAGGGCCACCTGCTATTTGTTGATGAGGCTAATGCTTGCCTTTTTAGCCTTGCCAAAGCATTGCTTGCACTATCTATTGAGGACATGTTGTTATCTATGTTGTTGTTGCTTAGTCGCCTTAGTCATGTTTGACTCTCCGTGACCCCATGAACCAGAGCATGCCTTGGAAACTCTCACTTTCTTCTCAAAGCTTCTCCTTTTTTTATGTCCATGGAGTTTTCTTGGCAAAATACTGAAGTAGTTTGCCAGTTCCTTCTCCAGGTGGATCACATTTAGTCTAAACTCTCGGCTATGACCTGTCCGTCTTGGGTGGCCCTGCACGGCATAGTTCAGAGCTTCCTGGAGTTATTCAGGACCCTTCGCCATGACTAGGCAGTGATCCATGAAGGGGGTTGTTATCTATAGGAAGGCTTATAGATCCATATGGTGGAAACTTGGAAGGATAGCACCAAGGAAAGTGGAGAATGCAGCAGTTGAAAACTGTAGGATGAATTCTGTAGGCTAGTTAGTGAAAGTAGATTGCCTCAGATCAAATAGATAGCTTCAGACAAAGAGAGAACAAACAACTGGGAAAGAAGTTAAATAACTTGCATTTCTCTGATGTTAATCTTAAGGGATTTAAAAATATATAATTTGTCAAAGGGCTTATATCCAAAGAAGCTGTAAAAAATCAGGTCTTCTCAGCAAAAAGAGCCATTGAGATGTACAACGTGATGTCCATGACTAAAAATATAACAATGCATAAAAACATTTCTAGTGCAGTTCCTAATTGTTTGACCTATTTGTGGGAAACCAAAATTCAGCAATCAATTTTCTTTCTTTTTCTTCACATGAATGGAAGGAATGCAAAGGGAACTATTTAAAGGTGTGTGTGTGTGTGTTGTATGCTTATTTCTATGTAGATTTAGTACTAGAAATTAAACAACTAATGTAGCACAAGAGGTTACATGCTAAAGATCTATGCAGGGGTGAGGCTGTGTTTTTTGGTTTTGCCTGATTGATCCTTTACCACACCTGCTGTACATGTGGACAGGCAGGCTTGAAGAGGAGAGCCTGATCAACATATATAAACATGTGATATAGAACTCCTATCATGCAATTCTAACTCATGCAGAGAGTCCATGCAATGTGTGTTGATAATAAGTTCGCTAAAGTAACAGAATCAATAGTTGAAATGCATAATAGTTCTATAATCATAAGAAGAGTGGAAAAGAAGAAGCTGGGCTTACTAAGTCAACTTTTCTATCTTGAAAAGATTTCATTTTTCTTCTACAGCAGTTGATGACCTTCAGCAACAATTAATGTAGAATTTTCTTAATTCTCTAAAGTAATGCAAGGTAAAAATTCAACCCCAGAGCTTTGTTTATATTTTGCATTTATGCCATTTTTCCTTGGCAACCCTGGAAGAATGAAGAAGTATTCTCTACTTAAATGCATTAGTTCTCTCTTTGCATATAAATGAAAACCTTTTTAAAATAAAATGTAGGAGGAAGTGAATTTTTTTGCACTTTGCTTAACAGAATAGTCATAAATATATATGAAAACGAAGGGTCTGGACTTGTGTATTCTAACTAGAAAATACTTCACTTTTAAATTATAAATAAATAAAAGTTTGCATTGTGTCATTTGGATCCTGCAAAAGGTCAGTACAAATGTTATGAGATGACACAGGATGGATCCAGACGGCTATAGTCATCATTTGTTGACTGCAGCATTAAGTGATGAATTGCAGGTGTAAAGGAGCCATTGCAGACCTAAAAATCTTGACCCAGTAGAAACTTTTGTGAATGTAAGGAATCACTGCATCTGTGAAAAGACCACTTGCAGAAGTTCTGTTTGTCATCTCGAACCCTGTTCCAGAAAGCCTCTCAACCGCAGTGAGCAGATTTTCAGGGGTCTAAAAGGGTCTATAAAGAACAGCTGAGACCCAAAAGTGCCAGATTACAATAATAAAATGCCACTCACAAACTCTAGATCCAACCCATTGATTTATTCATAACATCTCATTTATATATTAATTTATTTAGTGCCTCTCTTTTAGGCAATAATCGTCTTCCAAAGGAATCCACAGCAATTAAAAATGGCAATTACAAATAATTACAGTGCAATGTTACGATGGAATTCTACCTGGGACAAAATTAAGACACAGCCTTTCAATCAGAAACCTATAAGTAAGGGAGTGGAGGGAAAAGATTGAGGGGAGATTTCATCATCAGGTCAAATGCATCATTATCTTCTGCAGAGAATTCAAGTGACATATCAGCTCATTGGAGATGTCTCAGTCACCTGGGGTCTGAGTGGTTTCCCCTGCTTGCTTTCCACCTTTTTGTGCCACATCTTAACTTTCTAGGGTCCATGGAAGCTATTGGTTCTGTTGCTACATTGTTGCAGCCTATTCCCTGCTTGTTTGTATTACCGCCTGGATTGCATAGGCTAAACCTGGTGGGTTTGAAGAATAAATTCTCCTTCTTTTGAGAACAGGGATGGTCCTGGCATTATTTGGTTCATTACAGTTCTACTGGTGCTTCTGGGTGCTGCCTGATTGGCACTGACCCATGGTAGGACCTTCTGGGTTCTGGCTTCCCATTTTTTGAATGCCCTGTTGCCTTCATTCTTAGCATTCAGGACGAAGTTGAAAACATTCCTCTTCACCCAGTAGTTGTTAGCTGAAAGAGAACTGTCCCAGTCATCCTTGACATGTGAGGATATGTGACTGTTTTTATTTTATTTTATAAATCTGTAAAACAAATGTATTGTTTTACAGTTTGCTGCCCTGGACTCCTTTGGGAACAAGGGTGACATAGAAATCTAGAACAGTATCCAACATAGCACATTGCAATGTTCCATCAGCACAAGCATCTCCGCTTGCACAATGGAACATTCTTCCCTTCTCTTCCCTCTGCGTACCCCTCAATCTGTTCTAGGGGGGTTCCTGCCCACAATCTAAAGCAGATTTGGAGGGAGAATGGGGTGCACATAGGGATAGGAGTACAGGGAACATCGTATTAGCACAGAAGTGGAAACAAGAGGAATTTCCGACAAAGGAAGAATGTCAATTGAAGTTAATGGAGTATGCGGAAATGGCCAAAATGATGGGAAGAATCCGAGAACAGCGGGACCAGAAGTTCATCAAGGACTGGACTAAATTTGTAAATTATTTGAAAGACAATTGTAGTCAGTCAAACACGTTGGTAGGATTGCAAGAAGCTTTGTAAGGAAAGGTATAAAATCACTGCAGAGAAGTATAAGAAAATATGGTGCTTTGATGTTTTTGATTTGAAAGCAATGGTTAAGTAGTAAAAATGCAGAAATTTGAAATGAAAGATAGAAAGTCATAAGGAAGGTTTGATGGAAGTCATGCCCCTAAAAAGCCAAATTGTATAATATAAGAAGAGAGATTGTAATGGAAAGCATTACTGTAAAATTAATAAAAATGATATGACAAAAAAGAAGGAGTACAGGGAACGTCCTGTTGTACAAGCAGAAATCCTGATGCATTGGTTGAATACCATATAAACAAATATTTGATAAATTATATGGGGTTGGACTAGATGACTCTCAGGGTGCCTTCAAATGCTACAATTCTATGATTCTATGACATGTGTAGATAGTTTTTTAACATGGCGCTGAAACGTGGAGCTGAGGAACCATTTTAAAAAAGTTAGTATTCTACTGCTCAGCTGTTCAGGATTAGGGGACAGAATTCATACCCACTTTGCTCCTCATTCTCTACCAAACAACGGATCCGCAGGCTTTTAGCCTTTCTGAAAGGGACCTCTATACAGCTCCACCAGCTCTACACAGACTGTTTTGGTGCAGGGATTTCTGAATGAAATGCAAAACTAGATTTATCAACATTACTTCTAGGTCTTGATCCCACCATTTCAAGTTCAAAAATAGAGACTTCATCTCCCAAACACCTCAACCACTCTTATTTAAATAAAAGAAAAGAAGGGAAGGGAAGGGAATGAAAAGAAAAAAAAGAATAGCCACCAGGTGGCACTCCTAAAGTTTATTAAAATAAACTAGAAAGAACTTGAAAGACTGGAGGGGGTGAGTACTGCATGTGATAATTAACTCACATGATTTGATAGAGCTTTGCTGTACAAGGCTGCAGACATTCCTTCCCAGTGTTCATTGTAGATTACAAAAGTTCAGCTGTGGGAATATTACATATGTTAGATTGACCTAAGCTTAATTTTCAAAGTTGAAGACAGGTTAAAATCAGCAGTTACATAAATAACGGGAATGATCACTTTAAACTAAAATAAACCTCTCTCTCTCTCTCTCTCTCTCTCTCTCTCTCTCTCTCTCTCATAACTGCATATTATATAAACCAAAGAACAGCAAGGGAGAGGAATTGACACTTTCTTGGTCCTAGTTTTTAACATCCCTCTTAACCCGGTAAGGTCTCTTGGTTCACATTTTGGTCGGTACAGTTTTTGAAGGTACAAATTTCAAGTCATGAGATTCTTGAGAAAATCTCTGGATAGTAGACTTCTCTAGTGGATGGACCCATTTTACAGTAGATGGAATTCAGTGGTCTAGTACAATTTTATGAGCCTTGTAAATATGGCTGATTTCTTTGCCTTCTTTTGCCCTTTTTCTGGGTTTATATCTTGCTTCTCAACCACTAGATTCTCGAAGTGGCATCCAATTCTTTATACCTAGTTGCAGTGCTTTTTTTCTGGGACACTGCAGGGGTACGCATACCCCAAACATTTTGTGAATCTATTGGGAGAAGAAACTAAAAATTTTAAATCTTTTAGTTTCTTCTCTAGCACAGTGAATCGTCAGTTCCATTGCTACCCCCAATGGCAGCCTCATTTCCTGTCATGGTGTCTCCCGAGTCTCAGATGGAATGAGAGTACCCCTAAACATTTTTTTTAGAAAAAAAGGCACTGCCTAGTTGTAATGAGTTTTCCCAAATTCTATTACTTTGGACCTCAAATGGCTTATGGTACAGCCAGGGATGACTTGTCCCCTTTCACTACACACCCACACCCTGCCAAAGACTTGCTTACTGGGTTTGTGCAGCTGTGGTTTCAGGGTTCTGGTGAGATCTTGTGAGAGGTCTTTAAGATGTCACCAGAACCTGGAAGCCACTTCTCCTTGATTCTATAGCAGCAGCATGAGACAGGCAGGGGGGCTCCCACCACAGAAGAAATGAGAAGAAGAAGCCAAGAGTTTGGCAGAAATCCCCATGGCCCCTTCTCCTCACTTCTTCAGCAGCAAGGGAGAGTGGGGTACTCACCAGGGCACTACTGCTTGAGATTCTGCTGCCCAAGGCAGCTGCCTCAGTTCACCTCATGGGCAGCCTGGCCCTGAGTGCAGCTTCTGTACCTTCTCTCCTGTATGTCTTGCAAGTTTCCCTCCATCACTATTTTGTAACCACTTAAACTAGAGGCGAGGAACTTTTAAAAGCTTGAGGGCCTGTTTCCTTGTGGCCAACCTTCTGGGCACCCTCCATGGGTAGGACCAGAACAGCTGGTGTGAAACTTATGTTTTGTACCACAGGATACAGTCCAGCAACACAAAATCAGAGGTTTCTATATTCTCTCTCTCTCTCTCTCTCTCTCTCTCTCCAGCCTTTATCCAAGCAAGCAGAGGGCATTATCACAATTCAAGGTCACTTTCCAAAAGCCACCAAAGAGGGCTTGGAGCGGGGATGGTGAGGGGCACGGCCTGGACAATGGCCTAGGAGAGTCCAGGGGGCAGAGAGAGGAGTCTGGAGTGCCGCATTTCTCACCCTGAGGTTTCCCACCTCTGAATTAAACAAAACTCACTTCCAAAACACTATTCCCAAGCATAGTTTCAGTGTCCCCAAACTGATGGTGATGGCCTTTTAGCTCTTCCAAACTGATTATACAGTCTCTGTAAAGCTCCACAATCATTCTCTTTAGCAAGGTTAATTCTTTGCCAAAAAGATTAGGGAGAAAGGAATTTGTAGCATAAGTGATTATGTTTCTCAATGGAGGCTTATATTGCTCACGAAGAAGCAATACCATGCCAATGATATATAAAAAAGATACTTTATTTCCATAGATAAAACCCAGAGCAAGTTGAAACCTTGATTATTGTTCTGGCAGCTTTCTCATGTGTATTTACTATACTATTAAAACCCAAGAGATCCTTCAGCCACATTACTGCCAGAAATTGTGAAATTAACTGTGTATAACCAAGGAAATTCTTCCTTCCTCTCAACAGTACATTAATTTTTCACCTTCTCCTTCTGAAACCAACAGACTTTTGAACATTAATATTCTCAGTGCAACAAATCAACTTCGATTGCATGCTGTCTGTGTTGCCCTTCATCACAAACAGTAAGCTGGATTTTTGGCTGAGAATATTTTAAGAGCTTTATGCTTTCCTTGTTTCTTTTCATCAGGGTAGGGATATAACCACTTTCACGAGTAACATAAAGGTCATCTTCAGACATCAGCAAAATGTGTGATGGCAGTATGGGGATACTGGACCATGTGTACCCCAACATCTCAGTTTATGCAGGCCCAACCTCCTCCATCCCCAACTTTTTTATGTTGACCAGGAATGTTGGGACTCCTAACCTAAGCACCTTAAGCTGAGCATGTTTAGAAGTATCCTCACAATCAGAAACCCTGGAGAAACTTCTAAGCATCTTCAACTAAGTGCAGTCAGAACACCTTTCAGTCCTTGGAGACGTTGTGGATGGAGTTTGCACACAGGCTTCCACAGGCCCTGAAGATACTTTATGCCCTCGTATGTTTGGCTCAAGTCCTGCTTGCATGCTTCCCACAAACACCTAGTTGGCCACTGAGAACAGGATGCTGAGCTAGATGAGCCACTGGCTTGATCCAGCAGGACCCTCTTATGTTTCTATGGCAGAATATGCCCACAGAGGACTAAAATAAGAATTCTAAATGTGTATGAATCATCCAAGCTTTGTCTTTGTTTGGAACTTGTTTGCACCATTCAATTTTGGGTGTAGGAGTAAACAATCCATTAGAAAAAATCCAACCTCGATATCTGGATGAAGTCTTTCCCTCCAAAACATATGGCCAGCAAAGGGCCATTTGCATGCAGCTAGAACAAAGTTGGGAGAAGTTCACTCCCCCCATTCACCCCCCAGTTTCCTTCCCACTTGGAGTTAACCCTGGGAGACATCTATAACATTTCCCCATGACTGAAGAGTTGGCAATGCACCCATGAGGAAACGGAATGGACACCCTTACAGCAACCAGCTCAAATTATTTCAAGGATAAAAGAGGAAAAAGAGAATGTGCATAGACAACCCAATATAGGCCTTTGGCACCGTAGATCTCCATCAGCAATGGCCAGAATTTCACCAGCAGGCACCATGGCAGCACCGTTATGGAGTGAGGACATTCAGGTTCAGATCTGGTGGAACACCCCAAAAAACTGGTACTGAATTCACAGTGGAATCAGGTGTTAAACAGGGTTGTGTCATTGCCCCATTCACTCTATTCATTTTTTTCATTGTCATGATCCTACACTTTGTCGAAGGGAAACTCCCCACTGGGGTAGAAATCATATATCGAGCAGATGGAAAGCTCTTCAATCTGAGCAGGCTGAAAGCAAAGAGTAAGGTTACCGTAACTTCTGTCATAGAGCTTCAGTATGCTGATGACAACATAGTATGTGCATGTTCAGAGGATGACCTCCAAACCATCCTAAATATCTTCGCAGAAGCTTACGAAAAGCTTGGCTTGTCGTTCAACATCCAAAAAACCAAAGTGCAGCACCAACAGGTACAAAATAACCCCTCTGCAATGCCACGAATACAACTCAGTGGTGTAAAGTTTGAAAATGTTGATCGCTTCTCCTACCTAGGCAATTATCTTTCCACAAGGGTCAACACTGATGCCAAAATCCAGCATCGCCTGAGCTCTGCGAGCGCAGCTTTCTCCTGATTGAAGTGCAGAGTGTTTGAGGACCGGGACATTCGCAGGGAAACCAAAATGCTTGTTTACAAAGCTATTGTACTACCAACCTTACTGTATGCTTGTGAAAAATAGACCACTTATAAACACCATCTCCAACTTCTCAAAAGATTCCATCAACGGTGTCTCCGAAAAATCTTACACATCACTTGGGAAGACAGGTGAACTAATATCAGTGTACTGGATGAAGCAAAGATCATCAGTGTTGAAGCAGTGACACTGTGGAAGGACATGGGGGTCCAGAATTGGCCTCCACAGTCACTTACGGACTCATTGTTAAAACTATGTTTATGGAGGACAATCTTACTCGGCTATGAGTGATCACCGAAGAAGAAGACTGAATCAGTATGGAGGAAGAAAAGAGTTAAATTGGCCACTAAGCCAAACAGCTGCATATTCCACATTGAACGGGTGTGTGTGTGTGTGTGTGTGTGTGGTATAGACAGAGTGCCAGGTGAATTGAAGCTCTCCCCAATCCTGATCAGCCTGAGGCTGCCTCAAGGAGCTACTTTGTTAGTTTACTGCTATTTTGAAAAAAGAATACCATTGGGATTGTTGGTGCATGATTAAAACAGTGTTTGGGGCCACCCAGAATATTACAGATTCTTTGTTCCCAATGGTAAGAGATGAGTTTTCTCCTCCCCACACAATGTTTTATTACAAGAATTTTGAATTTTCTGTGGTGGGTGTTGTAGCATTTATTGCTATCTATCTTGTTGCATTTTAGTTGCTTATTTTTATATTGTTGGTAGCCAGCTTGAAAGTCTTATGGGTTGCAAGGGCTAATGCTTTGTTTATTTATTTTATTGAAATATTTACCATCCACTTTCAAGGAGTACATCAAGGCAGTGTACAACATACGAAATATAATAACATCACTAAAAGTATCCATAAAAACATAATTAGAAGCATCAATAAAATATCAGCAGATATTGGCTGGTGAGAACAAGAAATTCATAGTGCAAAGGACTGTTTAATCAAGACAGTAACTTTAATACTTAAACTAACAAAGGAATGCTGTAATCCTAAACATTCTTACTGAGGAGTAAATTAATTGAACAACACTGGAACTTTTGAAGAAACTTTCTTAGGATTATGTTGGAAGTAGGAATGGGAAAATATGTTAGTTTCAGTTACTCTGTTTCTCGTTTTTCCAAACTTACATTCAGTTCTCCACACTGCCGCATCAGCTTGAGATTTATTTATTTTTAGGTCCTCATGAAAATTCATCAGCAATTTGGGTGCTGATTTCTCCTTACATACACATTTATGTATGCAATTTTGCCCAATATTCTTGCAAAGCAATTTCCCTGAATATAATGTATTTGTGCACATTCATTTCGCTAATATATGCAACTGTGTGGATACTTTACCCTCATGTGTACATGTTTGCTTACTTGTCTGGAGAACTGCACAGCAAAATTCAGAGAAATGTGGATTTTGAAGCATGGCTGTGTCTTGGTTCATCTATTGCTCTGGAGAGTGTGAATTAGGTAGGTTTGCCTTCAAGTGCAAACTGAATCAGATTTCTCCCCCATCTCTAGTTGCATGTAAATGATAGTGATCAATGGATGAGAGACTTCTCCACTGCCTATCTGCTTATGTAGATTTCAACATTTTCCCTAAATGATTTCCTTGCATCTATTATCCAATACTTTAAAATGTATTATGTATGATTTTTGAAATATTGAGTTATTCAAAATATTTATATTTTGATATTTATTTAATATTTGAATGTTTATAAACAGCTTAATTTTTAAAAAAGAAATCATAGTAGTGTGCAACTGAGATATGTATCATGTGGTGTCTTATTTCACCATTTGCTAGATATTTTAGAGTGATGATTATATTTAAATCCCATATAATATTCCTTATAGAATGAATAGCCAGGTTCGAGAACTGATGTTCTTCAAAGCCTATGTTAGCAACAGGATAAATTTCCTGAATATCACAGCAGATGGTAGATTGTGGATTTCAATGACCCCATATATTAATGCAAAAAACAACAACTAATTGAACAAGAAGACACCTTGGCTATTGCCCATCTCCTTCACATGATGACTTTCTGTTTGTAAAGGGAGGCTTACTTTTTCAATGAGGACTATTCAACAGCATAATCACCCACCTACAATATAAAGTGGACCACTCCAGGAAAGCCTAATCACATTATTCTGTTGCATGAGTAGGTCAACAATCATCCACCAAGATCCCCTTTTTCTGTTCCCAAGCAGAAAACGTTGTGCATTATGAATGCTTTCCCAATCTGCATCTGTACTGGTATTATTTTTAAGATGTGCTTATTGTTTAATCACTTTCGGTTTGCCACCATAGGCTCTTTTAGGAGAAAGGGTGGAATATGCACTTGATAAATAAATATTTCAACACAGAAGGCAATACTTGAAGTGCCTTGTGGATTCTGTTGATTCGGTAACAGGATATTCAGGAAGAATCCATAACCACTCATCACTAGTCAATCCTTATATTCACTGTCTGGATGCAGAATAGTATATACTATTTTATGAAAGCTGCTCCTGCCCACTGCCATGCTCTGCAGCGAGTGAAGTGATGTGTATCTAACTTGCACAACTGTTTTTGTCTACTTATGCTTTTTTACATGGTGAATTGGCTGACTTGGCATTGATGCTGATCTCCAGATACCGTGAGAAAATCACATATTCAGTTCTCCGTACATCCAATGAAATGTTGTCCTGATCCGTCATATCACAGATGCACCAAATCCTGGTTGTCCTTCAGATGATACAGAACAAAGTTTTAATATATGATTTATTTATAGATATATGCTGGATGAGCTTATGATGGATATGATTAGAGTATTCACACTCCAGAAGATCTTGCTGCCCCATTAGGTTTAAGGTGATGTGACTTCCATTCATGTGAGGAAGGGGTGGTCAGCCCCCTGCTTCTGGAAGCACCACTAGATAGTTGTTTCTATGGCAACATGCCTATATATGACCAACCTTTTAGGCATGTAAAAAGGATGCTCAACAAACTTGGCTAGGGCCATTCACTTAACAAAAAGACTGGTCAGCTGCAGCAGTTTCTTCTACAATTGAACCACATCTTACAGATATATATAAAACTACAGACTTGGGAGGGACCCAACGCTGACATCTAATCGCACAAAACCAATCCTATAACAGTATAGCAAGCTGACCATATATATCCAATCAGAAAAAATAATGTATTTCATTAAGCTACAAGCATTTCTTCTTCTTCTTCTTCTTCTTCTTCTTCTTCTTCTTCTTCTTCTTAAAATGCAAAATTGGTAATCTGATCTTGATTGGTAACCTTTGAAATGTAGTGAAGTGCCATTCACAGAAGATGAAAAATGATTCCACAGCTTGCAGGGTTGTATAGAACCGCAAAGTGACATAAATGTGTTCTTCACTGTGTTCTGAGATGTCATTTATCTCCATTTTCAATATTCAAAACCAGTTCTAATAGGTTATTCAGTTCTTCTCTTATTGATAGCTCTTCTCAAAAGCTGGTTCCCATGATGTTAGTAGTTCTAGTATAATAGGGGCATTATGCATGAAGTATTAGATCCCCCCCCCAATCATGTATAAATCAAAGGACCTCCAGTGTAAGTACTGAAAGTCATTTCACATCTAAATGAGATGGACTTTTGGAAATCAGTGTTCCTATAGATTATATTTACAGATAGGTAGCCGTGTTGGTCTGCCATAGTCAAAACAAAATAAAAAAATTCCTTCCACTGGAAGGAATTTTTTTATTTTGTTTTGACTATAGATTATATATTAGCTAATGACCCTAATAGGACAGACAGGTAGTGTCATCAAACCACTGACAGGTTTAACCCACCTTGGAAAAGTGGCAGAGGCAAGTAATGGACTATATGGAAATGGCAGAAATGACAGGCAGAATTCGAGATCAGGGAGAAGAGTTAGTGGAAGAGGATTGGAAGAAATTTAAAATCTATCTACAAAAACATTGTAAAATTTTTGAATGTTGGTGACATTGAAATGAAAGGAAGACGTTCTAGTAAAAAAGGTAAAATAAGAATATGAGAGAAGGGATAGATATCAGATAAAATCAGGAACAAATAATGAAAGAATTTGCTGATTAATTCTAAACTGGAATACAAGAAAGGGGGGTGTGAGGAAGTCAAAGAAATAAGTTTATGGACGGTAAGAAATTAAAGAGAGGGGTTTTTATTTTTAACTTTTTGAATCTTTTTAGTGTTTTATTTTCTTTCTTTTTTCTTGTTTTTTCTCTGTTCTTCATACATGTTAATTGTTTGGTTCTTGCATTATGCTTGAATGTTTATTTGCTTGAGTGTTTATTTGTTTTGCGTCTTTTTTCATGTAATTTCTTTCTTGGATAAAACTTAATAAAATATTATATATTAAAAAAAAAACCACTGACAGGTTAAGGGAAGTGCACCAAATAGATTCATTTAAATCAAGTAAAGAAAGTCCCATGAATGTTTTAAATGAAGTGATTCCATATAGATTTTTTCAGTGTTCAGAAGAAATGTATATAAGCTATATTTTTAAAAGAATCAACTGTGTCCTATTTGAGATCTATCCAAAATTCAACTTACGATTCATCACTGTGATGAGCTTGTTGTATAATAAGATGTTAAAGCATTTCCAATATATGGTTCCATGGGTTTTTCATTTATTCATCGTCTTCATTATGACTAATCCCTGTGATCAGTATTTTAGTCAAGTGAATAAACAGCAAAATTATACTGTGCTGTGTCATGAAAATGGTGTCTCTGCATAGAAGACAAATGAAAAGAACTTCTGTACATTCAGCAGAATCTGTGAATAAATAATAGAACAGAAATTACAAACTGGGCTTCTGGAAACCAGTGATCCTAATCTAACTAGTAATGTTTAGATCAGGGTCACTGATTCCGGAAGCTAACTTTTCAATAGTATGCTAAATAATGACACATCTGTGGGCCTCACACTATCTGTCTGTCCTACAGATGGTTCATTAACAAGGGTATTTTCTATAAGGCACACTTGTAGAGACTGAGTGTCGTCGTCAAATTACACTGTTGATGATCCTGCATTCCTGTCACCCTCTCCATTTTACTTTCTACTTCTCTCTCTGTTGGCACATTTATCTTGGTGTCATTGGTTCACCTGCTCCGGTTTCATAGCAGGCCTGTGTTGCTTTTGCAGGAGAATAGTTTTTCAGCCTCTATCCCATAACCTAAGTATCATGTCCAGAAGCCACTGGAGCTCTTGGAGAAATTTAAAAATGGGCTCCTAGACTGGAGGTATCCTTTCCAGAAACCCAAGTGAAAAAATAGGCCTTTATTGAAATATAAATGTGCAAAGGAACAGCCTCAAAAATAAGGAGGCAAACAACCACACCCAAAGCAGTGTTTTTAATACCCTTCCATATTACATATGTGATTTCTATTCACCAGTCAAAGGATTCCAGCAATCTTAACAATTTCAACCAAATGTGACCACCCTGAACCTATCCAAATCGGTTGGCTCTTCAGATCAGCCCTCATCGTAATAATCATGTGATTACATATAATCATTTTTCAATGTATTTCTTTAGTTAGACTTTCACTAATTTTCCTATTCATTAAATGTCTTCCAATATCATATGTCTTCTTTCTACAAAACAATTCAATATTAAGCACAATCACTATGCCTAGCCGATTCTCTTTTCATGCATACAGTGGCTACCATAGATTCCAACAGTTCATTCTTTTTAGCCTTTTCCATAGTCAGGAATGGGGAAGTCCTATTAGGTCCTTGGAAGATGCCTCTATAGCCCTATGCAGATATTTTCAGATTTTGTTTATATCAACCCTGGACCAGTGTTGCACATACTATCTAGGTGAACCTTTGCCCTCACACCCACACCCAATATTGCTGAATTACAACTCCCATCAGCTCCAGCAAGCACAACTAATGGCCAGGAATGATGAGAGTTGCATTGCAGAGGATTGGACTAGATAACCCTCAGGGTGCCTTGCAACTATACAGTTTCATGAGTCTATGGTTGATGCACACAACAGTTAATAACATCTGTGCAGGGGTTATGAATGGGAGAAATGAATATGTTCTGATTTCTACTATTCCTTATTTCTAGGCAATAACCGTACTACTTTAAACTTCTAAAAAGGCATACTTTTTGCCTATTCTAAAGATTTCTTAAGCCTAGTTTTAGAACCCTATTAAGAATGAGGTGCTCCTGGGAATCATACTTATATGACTGTGCAACTGACCCCTTTTAAAAATTCATATGTTATTGTAAAATTTCTCCACATGCAATAGAAGACAGAGCTCTTACTGGGTCAAAAACTTTTTTCCCTCCTGCTTTTTAATTCCGATGAGATTTCTTAAATGTATTTGCAAGCATTTAAAGATTCTGCGAAGGAAATTAAACTTGTACCTGTTGATGTGCAATTTTTTTTTTGCCCCGATGAAGGTAATATTCCTTCCAAAAAGAGAATAAAATGTACTTTCCTATCTAAAATCAATATTAAACTTGTTTAAAGAAATAACAGCCCAAAACAGTATGCAAACCTTGTAAAATCAATTTTCCTTCTATGCCACTGAGTAGATACAGTCTTTTGTAAATAGCATGAGTCGCCCTACAGTTAGTTGGGCTATATAACACAAAATTGAAGTCATTTTAGCACCAGTCTCATTACTGCAGCTGCATAGCTATGAAGATAAACAATGTTTTTAAAACTTCATTTTTTAGACTAATGAAATTTTGTAGGCAGATTAAGGCCCTGAATGGTTTTGAGCAAAATACCATTGGAAATCTCCTCTAGAAATGGAAATACAGATTATCAAACCTAATGGTCACATTTTAAATCCCCAAAGTATCAATCCACAAGGTAAAGGCTTTGCCACAAACTTAGAACAGCGAAATATAAAAGGGCTGCATAAATACGCCTTTCTAGTTTACCACATTCTAGGTTGAAAGCCATACGAACCCAAGAGCCATAACTTGTTTGATTCATGGGTTTAAAACCACAGGCACGCCCAGCCAGTTGGACTGATGAGGAAAAATAAGTCTATAACTTGGAGACTTTGGAGAGGTGTCACAGCTCAATTCATTAAGAGGGTCCCAAATTCAGTTTCTGGCACTTACATGGCTTGAGGCCTATGCATTTGAAGGACCATCCCTGTCAACCCATGGATTATGATTGAGAGGACCTACTTGTAATTCCATTTTCAGCTGTAGTTCACGGTGTAACAATGTCAAGCAGGGCCTTCTCTGTTATGACATCCCAGGTGTGGAATTCTCTTTACTAGGGACTCAGCTACACAGCTGCAAATAAAACGTTTTAAATGTATTGTAAAATGCAATATACAAATGTGACAATAGATGGCGACAGTGAGCTATGCAAAATTCTATGTATTTTTCAAAAGGTTCATTTTCATAGCTTTTTTAAAATATGTGTATAGATTCCACCATGGAGTCCTACACAGTTCTTAATTGTCAGGTCAAAATTTATATTTTTCTTTAGTCCTAAGGGCAATCCAATCCAAGTCTTTATTACGGTCCTAGACCAGCATAAGATAAAGGCATGTGAAGAGTCACACCTTTGTTCTGGGATTCCTGTTCTATAAAGATGTAGAATCATAATATTCTGATATTCTTTTTTGGTGCTACACTTTAGTGGACTGTTGTTTACAGCCTTCAGGTTGATATGTGGGTCATAAATCTGCTTTCCTTTCAAAGCAGAGGTGGAGAACCTGTGCCTTTCCAGATGTTGTTGGACTACAGCTCCCATAATCCCTGGTGATGATGCTGATGGGCACAGGAGTCTAACCACATCTGGGGGGGTGGCACAAGTTCTTCATCTGCCATAGACCAATGGATAGTTTCTGAAGAAAGATGGCAATAAATCTGTCAGTATATGGAAACATCACCGCTGCAGACAGCCAGATTGTTGACATCTCATGATGCGCCTATCTGTGGGAAAGAAGAATTTCCCAGGACGTTCACAGGCTGGATAAGTCTTTGTGAAGAGTGTAACTTGAAACCTTCTGTGTGCGCATGTTCAGGAAGTTTGTCAGACGTGCTGGAAGAACTGAACTGAAAGGACGTGTTTTTCTCTAGTGCTGTAATGTCAGAAATAAACATCATGTAAATAGATTTCTGACTACTTTTCTTTCCCCTGCGGAAGCAGGAGGAGGGGTTGTGCATTTTACCCATGCTTGGGGAAAGGTCGCCTATCAAAATCTCCCTGGTCTGTCCGAGATATCAGCCAGAGGAGGTTACCGGTAAGCAAGCTCTGAGGACAGTGAGAGGGGCCAGCCTCTATGGACGGGGCTTGCAAACCGACATTATATAATATATAATATTTATTCTTTGACTGCAATCCTAGATACATTTGCATTGAATTAAACCTACAGAATACAACAGGATGTCAGGAGTGCTCTGAGGGTGTTTCCTGCTTGGCAGGGGGTTGGACTCAATGGCCCTTGTGGTCTCTTCCAACTCTATGATTCTATGATTCTAGGACTTCTGAATAAATATATGTGGGATTGCTGTGTTAAAAGACTTTCTCCTCCTAAGGGAACAGGAAGATTAGATCAATTTAATCACACAGTGGAGCCTCTGAGTTCCTTAGTCTCAAAGCAGCTCTTGCAGTGCTCAACAACAGACTCCCCAGACTTGGGATTGGCCGCCAACACTGCATGAGAGTGTTTGCAGTCCAAAAAGAACTTAAGACCTATTTGCATATGAGGAAATGTTTATTTGTGACTAGATCTATCTTTGAATCTTAAATATAAAAGACAAAAAGAAGGAATCACTGAAAGGCATCACTAAAAGGAAGTAATCACTCAAGGAATTTTGCCATTGATAAAGAAGATTCCTGATCCTCTGGATATACTAAACAAGAGCCTGTGAAATGCTCTCTGTTCAGCTTCCTTTCCTTCAAAGACCAAAATAGAGCAGGGAATCCTTTCCCAACACTTCCAGAACTAGAACACAGTGTCTTCACATCTAGCTTTTCTGTAGTGTATGACTTCAGGAACAAGGATCTGCCAGGAAGTCACTTAACAAATTACTTTTCCATAAAGCCATTTTAACCTAATTCTTTTGTCAAGCTTAGGTGACTTGAACTAGGCAATAAGCCAAGTTGCATGTTAGCATCAACTGGGGAAAAAAAACCCAAAACTCCCACAGTACTGTTAATGTTGTTATATCAGTTAAGCTTGTGAGATACAAAACTTTGTGATAATGGATTAACAGAGATGCCAGATAGTGGCTGTAATTTTAAATGCCACTCTCTACAGAGAAGCTGATTCTGATCAGGATCAAATACTGGAATCACATTCATTCTAAATCTCAAGGAAGGAAAGGAACCCACTTTTAATGCACCAAGAACATCTAAAACTCTCTCAGTTATAAACACTGATACATTGTAGAGTAGTGGCTATAAAGGAAACATACAATATCCATGCCATTCCCCTTAATGTCAGTGCTTACAGTGTTTAGGAATCCTCACCCCACCCCATGCCTGGTTTCTATTAGTTAGGCTGTCATCTCTTATGCCAATGTTTTTGCACTACTTCAGTTGCCATTGAGCATTTCAGCCCACAGATTACTCTTTATTAGCTCTGCTTCCAACATGAATGTGTGCATTCGGAGGACCAGTGGGTATACACTGAAAATTGTATCTTATGTAAGAAATGAAACATTGCAAAGAAAACTATGAATATATAGGGGGCCAAAAAATACCAAAACAGGCTGATATGTAGTATCAAGAATACACACAGATTATCTGATAGCTGCTATGTGTTTAGATGAATGAAACTTTTTTTTGCAAGAGCAGTGATTGAAGTTTAATAGCTATAGCTTCACTGGGATTAGGGATCACCGTTAGAAGGTGTTGGTGGGGAAACAACCAGAGGAACATTAGATGAAAAATCTCCTCTTCCATTCAGCTGAAGTGAAAGATAAGGAAAATAGAACCTGGCCTTAGGTCACAGCTAACTTTCTAGAATCCCTTTGTGGTTTTATTAATGGTTTTATTAGGGAACCCAGATTGCTGACGACCATAGATGCCACAGATAGCTGTGATTTGTTGCTCCCAGTGCAAAAATCACGTATTCTTTGTTGCATGGATGCCATGGATAGGCAGAGTGTTTCAGAGTACTAATTGTCAGATCCACTCCAAGCATTGTGATTGGATGCACAAGAAAATGCCTGTTTAAGCAACTGGAAGAGGCAGGTTGCAGAAACCACAAAAGCTGGGTAATGGCATCATCACTAGAAGCCCTTCAGTACTACCCCACTATTAGCTGCAGCAGCCATTCTGTTTAACCTCTCAGTCTGGCAAAGTCTGGGATTTCCCAGTGAGTACATCATTATTAGCCTATAACATCAGTTATAGGTATCAGTATAACATCAGGCCATATACATCATTCTTGGCTTGTTATACCATGGGGCGATGAATCACATTACCCCTCCACGCCCTGCAATGCCAACTTAATTTCCCTATTGACTTTCTTCCTAGCCCTATTAATACCCCTAGGGCCCCCTTCACAGCACAAACACTCTTAAGAGAAGAGTATATAAATGATTTTTATTACCGCATATATATGCTATAACACCCCCCCCCCCCCATTTCTGATTAGATTGTTGATCCTTGTTTGAATGGAAAGCACAGTTAGGCGCCAAATTAGGTGATACTTTAAATGTGTGATTGTGTGTGATAACATTTATTTTTCCCTATTATAAAAAAGCAGCAGCTGTTTGGGGTGCGGGTGAATATACGGATTTGAACAATGAGATGAGGGAGGGGTTTTTACCCTTTCCAGATGAAGCGCATCAACCTTCCTGGCCAATATTTCATAATATAGGGAATTCATCTCCGGCGGCAATAAGCAACCTTGAGGGAGCTATTACAACAGCAGCAGCAACCCCCATACTGCAGTTTCAGGCTGCATCAGGGCTTCCAGGGCTGCTAAAAAATAATAATCAAAAATATACTTACAAATACTGTATATATCAGATAGCCTGTGTAAAATGGGCAACAACTTAGACTGGCATTGCAAAAACCACATATCTTCTTTCCTGGGCAAGCATATAAGAACATATATTTATTTGTTAAAATAAACCATTTTGCAAAACCCTTGGAAGGACTTAACAGCCAACACAAACATTTGGGTTGCTTGAACATACCTAGACAATATGAGAATGCCTTCTGGCAAAGATTTGGGTCCTATTGGATGCCTTTAGATGAACAAAAGCTAGCAAAACTCTGGTCATTAAAAATGCAAAATGCAGCAAACAGAATTCAGGAAAACTGTGAAGAAACAGGAAAGGAATAATCTAGTGACCCTGGCATTAAGATCAACAGAAGAAAAACATTGTTGTCATAAAGACCACTCTCATTTCTTTATGGTCTTCAATATTGTTTTCTCTTTGCTGTATTTCTCTGTCTGTAAACTAATGTAACCACAGTGACTCCTTTTAGTAGCATCATCACAGATATGAAGCAGACTCTCAACTGCAGGTTAGGCGTTAGGGTCCAGGGACCTGTGTAATTCACTCTTGTAACCAAGCGTCAGTAGAGTTTGATTAGTGAAGAAGAGGAATGTTTTTAAGGGGGCAGTTTTATAGTCACAGTGTTGCATCCTTGCCCAGCTGTACACTTAGACTGACAGGGAATGTGCCCCCTGTGTAGCTTTTCCCTTCTTCTCTTGTTTACAACGTCAACAAGATTATTACCGAGTTCTGCAGTGATTTACTGCACGTTGCTGGAGAAGTAGCAGGAAGCCTTTTCAGCACTCTACATTGTACAATAAGAATATTTATGGAAGGACCCTCTGAATTTCCCAGGCATGCCTGTAATGAGTGCTCACAGTTAAACCGAGGGCCTAGTCTTAGGATCCACTGTGCCATCAAGTAATGGACAGGGCAGGGCACAGCGTCTATCACACTGACAGAATATTGCTTGTCTTCTTGTACCAGAGAAATTATTCATGCACAACAGAATGGGTGAGCTACACTATGCAGGACCCAGCCATCCCCAGCATATGTGATGTTCGCTCATTCACTCACTCACATATTTGATTAATAAACTACTCTGTGCTAAAAAGCTCTGAGTGGCTTGTGCAAATATTCAATATTTTGTATTGAAAAGGAGAGAGAAAATGCAGAATGGCACGACATTATTCTACAACACAGTAATAAGTATGGATGAGACATGTCTTGAGTATAAAGTTCCTGCCACCACAATGCCACTTAGGCCAGAATAAGCATGAGTGGGAATTTGAACCCAGGTCTCCCAGTTCCTAGTCCAGTACTCTAACCACTACACTGCATTGGCTCTACTACCGACTTGTGATTCATCTCCAACCAACACAATATTGTATCAATATCAATATTGTATGCCTCTAAATATCAGTTGCAGAGGGTTACAAATGCCGAGAGTGCTACTGTGCTTCTATCCTGCTTGCTGGCCACTGTGAGAACACAGCACTGGACTAGACTGATTTTTGGCCTGATCCAGGAGGTTGCTTCTTGTCAATCCCTGGGACAAATAAGATCAGGACAAGTTTCTTTCTAGTCTCTTAAAGGAGTCAATGAAGTTGGACATAGTTAATAATATGGAGAATTCTAGGCATAGGTTCAATAGCACCCAAGTAATTCCATGAGAAACAAGAACAGAAGTCATTTATTATGATTAAGGTGCTATTCTTAAGGAAGGTTAAGGAAACTATTGTTCAGCCCTCTGACAGAACTTTTAAAATGTCCAATGAAATTTGACACATAAGTTAAAATATATTGCACCTGAATGAATAAAAGAAAAGTCCAAGGAAGCGGTGATCTGGATGGAGTGAAGATTGACCAGACTTGATGGTGATTGCCCCTTCCTCAAAGCAGGAAAAAAAAAAAAAAAAACTATCATTAAGTGAAAACTAAAAAGAAATAAAATTGGTATTGTATGAGTTGGCCCTCTTTGAATCAAAACGCAAGATCTGGCTAAGCCAAAATAGGACTGGTTGGCTGTCACCTAAAATGAAAAAGGTTGTAGACCAGTTTTAAAACAAATACTTAAAGGGAAGCGGATGTTTGCCAAGGAACACCTAATTCAAGATGACTCATTCATTTACAATGCTGCCATAAACACTCTGTGTCTCAGAATGAGGACAGGCCAGAATTAGATCATTTATATATGGAAACTATTGAGAAGTGATCAAATCAATGAAAGCATCTAAATAAAAAACAAAAACGTGGCCCATTTGGACAAGTGGTCAAGACTTCTCTTTACAGACCCTCTTTACAGACGCCTGCCATTGATTCGGCATTATGTTGCTCTAACGGGGTGAGAAGTGTGATAGATGATTAACGTTGTGATTGCTATATTTTAACTGTGGTTTTATTGTATTAAACTCTATTGTATTAAATTCTCTGCTTTGAGAATTTGTATGAAAAGCAGATTGCAATTTTTCTGAATGAACGAATAGTGAAAGCCCAACTAACTGGTAAAGGATGTGAGGAAAACTCCCTGCGATTTTAATGGACATGCTAGTAGATGAGAAACAACTAAGGATGGCATTGAGGTATACAGCTAAGCCTATCTGTTTATAATTTACTTATTGCATTAATAGCCAGGCTCTTTTCTCCAAGGAGGTATGACCCCGCTCCTCACTGAATCCCAGCAACACCCTGTGAGGTAGGCCAAACTGAGAGGTGGTGGACTGGCCCAAGATCACCCAGTGAGCTTCATGGCCGAGGGAGGATTTGAATCCTGGTCTTCCAGGTCCCAGTCCAACACACTAACCACTGCACCACACTGGCTCTCAAACAATGTACTGTCCAAACTTTTTTCAAAGAGGGCCAGATTTTATGAAGTGAAGGGCCGTGGGGTCTGACCAAAGGGCCAGCCATAGTTGTTGAGCTTTTTTTAGGGTTGAAGTTGTTGACTTTTTTTAGGATTTTAGCCCAGGAAATAAACTGCCACAGGGGCAGATTAAACCAACTGATGGGCCGGATTAGGCCCCCCAAAAACGGACTTTGGACATGCCTGCCTTAGTACCAACACACAGGCATGGGGACTCTTGGAGGGGAGATCGTGGCTGCTGCACTCCACTCCTCCCACAGTCCTGCTGCTGTGAGTTAAGCCAGAGTGCAGTCTTCAGGAGCCTGCACACTCACATGTTCACACTAAGCCAGGTGTGGCTTAGCATTACATGAACCAACTCCCTGAGAGGTAAAATAGAAATATCTGGGGAAATCCCATCTTTCTTCAAAGGAAAACCCTCTTACAAAAGATTTCTGGACTGGATGGACATGCCAATTGTCCAGCAGGTTCTTCTTATATTCTTATAATGACATTCCTATGCTGTGATTTTTTTGTTTGGGCAGTATGGGTAGTGTTTGCATTTGGTGGTATTTTAAATTGATTTTAAATTTTTTGATCCAAAATCAGCAATCCATTAATCACTTCTCTCGGTCTTCCTTCAAATTCTTGCTTTTCCGTTAAATCATTGACTTAACTCTTTCCCAAAGTGACACTTCCGTGAAGCCTAAGTTCACACAAGTGGATTTGCTCACTTTCATTCCATGTCAGTCTTGCCTCTTCGTTTCCTCCCAGCCTGTTCCCACTTTGCTGAATCCCCAGGTTGTAAAACTCCTCCTTCTGCACAGTCCAGGGATAGCCAATGAAAATGCCCCCTACACAGATGGTGTGGACCACAGTGTTAATCATCCTTGACCATTAGCCATGCTGGCTGGGGCTGATTCGAATTGTAGTTCAAAATATCTGTAGGACCCCGCATTGACTACCCTGGCTTAGGCTAACGCTCTGTGGACAGCTATATGCTATATAAGAAAACAACTCCACTGGCTCTGATTCTGTATGGCATCACATTCTTACTGCACACAAACACAGGAGAGGTTAAACTTTCATCCCTGTACATGATCTTAGTTGCAAATAATAGAAGCAGAGGGAGGAGAGAATGCAGGGAATCAAGGGGCATACAGTCAGCTGTGATTTATACTGATATAAATTAGTGCTGCTCACTTGACTTGAGAAGAGATATGATAATTTTCTTCAGCTCTGATCTATTTTTCCTTAGTCAGAGAAATTCTTTCCCTATGAATAACTAAACCATTCTCAATTACTCACCTCCTTTCCTCCTTCTTTCCCTCCTCCCCCAAACATTTCCTGGGTATAAAGTGTCAAATGTGCAACCGCAGACACAAAGCAATCTGCATATAAATGAAGCCATCCTATGTACTCTTTCACTTGGCGTTATGGGAGGTTAAATCCTTCCTATACATTCCTTGGTAGTGATTGCAACAACCCTAATGCAATCACAGATGGGTAGGTGCTAGCAGATTCATTCCCCTTTTATATTTCATTAGAAACAGTGCTTATAAGCTCGGCAAATTCCACCCTTTCATCTGCAGGCCTTGTTTTTTGAATGTCACAATTTAAAGGTATCTTATCCTATGGGACAGGAGCTATCTATAATAGATCAGCAGAAAATTCTACCTGTTCCCCCCACCCCACTCCAGCTTAAAAATCTGAATATGCTTACCCAGTGCTATTTTTTTTCTAGAAAAAGACGTACTGGAAGTCACCATGAACATCTCCCTTGTTCTCTTAGAATGGCAATGGCACCCATGTGAGTTCCGGCAAGTCCAAGCTGAAAAAAGCCCAATGCTAACCTGATCTGTATCCACAAAGAAAACAAAATAAATATTGACATCCAAACTCCAGCACTTGTTTCTCTAATACAAGAGACAGTCCTGGTCACCACTTTGGATGGCTTTAAAAGCAGATTAGACATGTTCATGGAAGATAATCTACTAACCCTGACAGTCATGTTCTGCCTACACTGTTGGAGGCAGCATCATGAGCGTAGCACGGATTTATATGGGGGTGGGCAGGCTTTATTTTGTCCATGGAGTTTTCTTGGCAGGGATACTGGAGTGGCTTGCTGGTTCCTGCTCCGGGTGGATCACATTTGGTCAAAACTCTCCACTATCACCATCTTGGGTGGCCCTGCACGGCACAGCTCATAGCTTCTGTGAGTTATTCAAGCCCCTTTGCCATGGCAAGGCAGTGATCCATAAAGGAGTGATGTATGGAAGTGAGAGCTGGACCATAAAGAAGGCTGATCGCCGAAGAATTGATGCTTTTGAATTATGGTGCTGGAGGAGACTCTTGAGAGTCCCAAGGATTGCAAGAAGATCAAACCTATCCATTCTTAAGGAAATCAGCCATGAGTGCTCATTGGAAAGACAGATCCTGAAGCTTATACTTTGGCCACCTCATGAGAAGAGAAGACTCCCTGGAAAAGACCCTGATGCAGGGAAAGATTGAGGGCACAAGGAGAAGGGGACGACAGAGGACGAGATGGTTAGACAGTGTTCCCAAAGCTACCAGTATGCGTTTGACCAAATTGCAGGAGGCAGTGGAAGACAGGAGTGCCTGGCGTGCTCTGGTCCATGGGGTCATGAAGAGTCAGACACGGCTAACAGCTAAACAACAACAACATGGCTTTATTTTGGGGGAGGGGCAGAACCGAGTTATCTGTGACAGTATTGATCAGTTACTTAAGTATTATATATATATATGATATGATTTAGGGGGGTTCAGCTGCCTCCACCCCACACCCCACCCCGCCTACACCCATGGGTAGTATGCTTCTGAATACCAGTTGCTGGAAACCACAGGAGCGGAGAGGACTCTTGTGCTCAGATCCTGCTTGTAGACTTCCCACAGGCATCTGGTTGGCCACTGTGAGAACAGTTGGACCACTGGTCTGATCCAGCAGGCTCTTCTTACTGTATGTTCCTACATTTTCCCTATGGGGTCAACTGTGTGTTTTCAAGGTCCTGATACCAGAGTATCTGATAATATACTGGGGACGGATGAATCTGCTAATACCGGTTTCTCACAGTTTCTCATTTTTCCAATTCAGTTCTCCCTATTTCTGCAGCAATTTAAACTCATGAGAATTGCAGCAGCATCTTGGTGTTAATGTCTCCTAATATGCATATATCTGTATGTAGTTTTGAAGCATATACACACTTGCCCAAGGAATTTCCCCTAACTGAATGCATTTTGTATGTTATTTTCACTAATGTGTTCATTTCAATGCAAAATGTCCCGACAAGTGCAATTTGGTACACACTGTTCAGTTGGAGGACTGCATCACTTTAAGGTTTTATTATTATGGTCTTTCCCCACAAATATGGAGTGTGTATATTTGTGTGTCACAATTTACTATAAGCAGCACTGGCTTCCACTATCCTGGGAGCAAAACCCTGATTATTTATGGCTGATTGCCCATCTACTGTCTTTCCCTCCTGTTTTTGAGAGAGCATGTCGCAAAGGGAAGTGCAAATCTCTCCGTCTTTAGAGTAGATGTCCTAGTTTTACTGCGCCCATGTTGTAAATTAAAAGCCCTTTAGTAATGCATCGTATATTTTATGTATACAATGCAATATATAAGTTTTAACTCACAGCATAAACATACAATTGTAACTTATCTGAGTTCACATCTTAAATGTGAAATTTCAAACTTATACCCAAAGGTTGTGCTAGCAAAACTTATCTGGGGGGGGGCTGTCTAATGCTCCTTGAGCCACTTGCTTGGGGAACCTATTTTCATCTGTGTAATATTGAATAAATCTCAATTATTTATCCTCAGGGCAGTGTCTGAAATATTATGCTTGTGGGCTTTTAAAAAATGCTTCTGAAGGCAAATGTTTTCCAAGTGCACAACAGAGTTTCAGATAAGCTGGCATAATTTCACCCTTCTCCAAAGCTGAGTTCTTGGACTTTGGGGCAGGACACAGGAGAGACAGAGGTGGTAGATGCAGTTTTCAATATAAGGATGAGCTGTTGTGCTCACCTTAATCATGATAGCATCTGTGGGGCTGCCCAACAAAACTGGAGCTCCCCCAACCTCGCTACCCCCTGCCCTGCCCCATCCTTGTGAGTACAGCCCCAATACCAGTAGGGTACCACATCCCCCCCAACCCCATGGGCTGCTGCTGCATTTAAGCAAAAGTGCTCAAATTTCCAACCATCCATGTCCAAATGCACTCAGCAGCCCTGTTATGGATTTTCTGAGTCTTGTTCTGTTTGGTTTTTAGACTCCAGCTTTAGTGGGCAAATAGGATAGAATTGAGGAGAGCAATGTGAAGGTTCAGCATTATCCCAAGAATGCCAAATCTGTGAAAAAGCCTAAAGAAACTGGAAGTGGATTTGCCAACCTGAGATGATGTCGGACTACAACTCCCATCAGCCCTGTTGTAGTCTAACAACATCTAGAACAGAGGTGACTGCCTGAGAGTGATAAAGTCCAGCCACATATTGGAGGCTTCTGGTTCCCTCGCTATAAAGAGAACCTCACAGGTGATCCTTGATTTAGAACATAAAAGCATATAAAGAGCCCTACAGGACTGGACTAAAAACCTATCTGGTCCAGCATTCTGTCCCCATGGTGGCCAACCAGATGCCTATGGGTTGCCCACAAATAAGGCATGAGTGTGGTAGCACTTCTTTGTGTTTCCTGGCCACAGGGAACCTAGAGTTTCCTGTGCAAATGCTGCCTTTCTGTCTGTCTCTTGTCCAGGGGAGGGCTTGGACGACCAGCTCGCCATTCTGAATGTTGATTGCCACATTCTGCTTATATATTCCTTTAAAAATTTGCCACCTACCTTTCATTTCCACTAAGAAAAGCCTAAGGAGGTCATAGTCAAAAGAAAGGAATCTTCTTCTTCTTCTTCTTCTTCTTCTTCTTCTTCTTCTTCTTCTTCTTCTTCTTCTTCTTCTTTGGCGATCACTCATAGCCAAGTAAGATTGTCTTCCATAAACACAGTTTTAACAATGAGTCTGTAAGTGACTGTGGAGGCCAAGGAATAATCAAAATAACAAACAGCTAAATGCAAGAGCAATGAATGATAAACAAACAATTGAACCCCCAACAAGCAGGACCAGAATATTCAGAACAGATGGAAGACCTACGTGATTTTTGTTTTGTTTTATTGCAAAAAATACAAAGGTGGATCTAGCCACATTTCATTTCCATAAGCTATGTACTATTAACTGGATACTTGCCTCTAATGTCCACTGATCATACAGTATTGAATGTATTATAGTCGCAGACCCTCCAAGTGTCCCAATTTTCCAGGGGCAGTCTGGGATTTACAGAAGCTGTCCCTCTTTCTGATATGATCCGGGAATGTCCCACTTTTCCTTAGGACATCCCTATTTTCATTGGAGAAATGTTGAAGGGTATAGAGTTATGCGACCCTCAAGCCAAGGAAATAAGTAACTATACAACCTTTAGAAGACATCTGAAGACAGCCCTGTATAGTTTCATGTTTTTATAAATGTTGGAAGCCACCAAGAGTGGCTGGGGCAACACAATCCTATGGGCTGGGTATTATTATTATTATTATTATTATTATTATTATTATTATTAATTATTATGGAATAGATATAAAGGTTGGAGGATATGTACTCAAATCTGGTCCATACCTATTGCTGAAAAATTGACTCAAAAATTAATGTACTATTGAGGACAAACAAACAAAATACTCATTCCAACTATCTAGCAAAAATTCACGGCTTAATGATGATAACCATGTATCATCGCATTCTGTGAATTCTTAGTATCTTTTCAGCTTTAAGTGAGAATATAATAAGATTTTGAGACCAATATTCTTATAACAATAAATTAAAAATATTTCTACTCCAACACCTATTATTATTATTATTATTATTATTATTATTATTATTATTTCCAGGGATTGTTAATGAAACGACCCATGCATTTAATTTGAACCGTCATTCAGTTGCATTGTTTTTCTTTGTTCTTCTATGCTACTGAATTATGTGTGCTTGCTTAAATTGTGTGTTTTTATTTTATTTTAAGGATTTCTGGAAGAGGAGGAAAAAACCCAAGAAAGCTCACAAAGTAAGCAGCCCAAATCAGTGCTTCCGAAGAAACTTCCATCATTTGTTGTCAGAATCAGCACAATCCTCCTTAGAGGCTGAAAGCCAAGTAAAAAAGGAGATATATCATTAAAATACTGCTGAGCAGGTTTCAGAAGAGCAGAGGTAGCCTCTTTCTTTTTTTAGGGATTGCTAAGACTGTACTATGTGAAAATGAGCATTTTTACGAGAGGGAGAGCAGGAGCGAGAGAACAAATGAGCAATATCACTCGTGTTGTAGTTGGCTGATAATAACAAACGAGGCCCATAGGTGTGCAGGTGTTGCCGGATGACATCTTGCCAATGGACTCTGACACCCAAGTCAGGGAAGTAATTTCTGAAATGCGAATTTAATACTTCTTGCACTTTGGAGAAGTTCCCCACTCTACAGCACCTAGTTTGACAGGCGAGTGCAATCGCTCCTCATCTCAAAACTGCATGCTGCTTTGCCGACACAGACAATACACTAATTATAAAATACCTAGCTGCATGAACTGGTGAGATGGAGAAGCTCCTGCCTATTCAAATGCATAGTTCTAAAGGAACATTGCAGTATCTAATTTGATTTCCCCCAGAGCAGTACATGATGTGTTATTTGATGCCCTTCAAAGGACACTATTAACCAAGCTATAAAGTGTCTGATTTTATTAGCTTTGCTGGGTTTTATCAGTTTGTAAATGTGTTATTTTCTCCATTTATTGTGCCTATGGGATCCAGAGATAGAGTGAGCTTCAGCTTAATATGTTTTGGGAAGCTAGCAGTGGCCTTACTTTTAACGCTCTATGCTGTGTTTGTGGTGACATTGAAGGTGGAGTCGTGAAAACTCTAATGTCAGGGCCATTTATCAAGGCAATTCCTCACTGCTATAAAACTCGGTTGTGACATTGGATTTAACAGTAGGGTTTTGTCTTAAATAGAACTGAGTGTTCCTGAGCTGTACAGCTAACAATCCCCAGTAACTGAATAACATGTAGTCAATAATGAGAAAATAGGTCAGACAGATGTTCAAAAAGAGAAGAATGAGTGTATCTTCTGTGCACTGAAGTCAAGGGATGTTTTATGTACCTTTGGTGTTATTCCCTTTTTGGTTTTGGATGGTTTTCTTCTTTAAAAAGGAAAGGGGG
This sequence comes from Podarcis cretensis, assembly GCF_951804945.1. Classification (NCBI taxonomy): domain Eukaryota; kingdom Metazoa; phylum Chordata; class Lepidosauria; order Squamata; family Lacertidae; genus Podarcis; species Podarcis cretensis. The sequence goes on from NC_137170.1 coordinate 38,513,332, forward strand.
GGGACTATGGTAGAATAGTCTTTAATCAGCACCCTTAAAACAGCATGCACATTTTGCAGGGGTGATCAGCAGGGAACTGATTGATTGCAGTTCATTTCCATTGACACCAAACAAGGTACTGGTATAAATGGCCCACCTGATACATTTTAATAGCATGCCTGGTGTTCTTGAAAGCCTTTTCAAAGGAGCTAACAGGTGTGAATCAGTGTTTGTAGCATAAATGTCCTGCCGAGTGTTCCTGTTTTCACATTAGGCTTACTTCCTGCTGTATTATGGCTGCTAAATGAATCATATTTATAATATTTAAATTTAAAAAATCAATTTTAAAAGTATGTTTTAACCGAAATTTTTATTTGCAAATGGGCATTCACATGAAGCAGCAAGAGAGAAATCACTTCCAAACACCAATAAGCATTTTTCTTTTTAAATACACCCAAAAAGATTTACCTTATTATACTCAGCGCTAACTTACAGAAGAAGGCAAAATAATGAAGAGTAAACCTATAAGGAAATAAGGATGCAAATTACTTACATAAAACATTTATAGCAAATGGGATGCTACTTAATGCTGTGGAAGCATAATTCAAAAAGAAATTAAACATGAATAAGAATACATATAATTTTTGTTTAAAGCATAAGTGCATTGTCAATATGTTGCAATCGTGTTATTTAAGTAGAAGGACAGATCTAAGCAGGATGGAAGAGATTCATCTAGAAGTAAAGAGATATTTCTAAAAATCAGGGAGTTCTGGATGGAAGTGGGGCAGCTTTGGGGTTGAAAAATCTTGGGCTGGGCTGGGTACATACCATACATTTAAAGTGCATTACTTTCCTCAAATAATCATGGGAGCCGTAGTTTACCCTTGACAGAGTTACTGTTCCACACATTCTTAACAAACAATGATGATGATGATGATGATGATTTTTACAAAAAATTGTTAAACAGCTGTGGAAATGTGGAGAAATGAATTTAAAATGGGAAATATGAGAAACAGAGAGAAACCACCTAGGAAGGTAACTTCCTCAATTCTGGTGGGGTGGGGTAGGCACAGACTTTTGGAAAAGGTGCGTCAAGGCAGAAGCTGTTCTTTTTTATTTCCAGTACTTCTGCATTGTCTACTTACATCTCTCTCTCTCTCTCTCTCTCTCTCTCTCTCTCTCTCTCTCTCTCTCTGAAACCTCCCCCCCCCCCACCAAACAACACACAGAGGAAAGGAAAGCATCAAAGAAAAGGAAAAGAATACAGATCCATATATTTTGCACTGTCTATCACAATAGTCAGGTTTAACTGAAATTTGCAAGTAGCATGATCTAAAGTCCTGACACAGTCCATCTCCCAGATGATTTGGAGGGTGTTGCTGTCTGCCGTTCACCTCTATAAATTGCAACATATTTTATCAGTCTTCTTTCCAGATCTGCAGAAACTGTTTGGAAAGATTATTATATGCTTATCTTTGATTTGTGCATATTATAAAGCCCATGGCACACCTGCCCCTAAATCTAACACCCACCCAGCATAGTCTATAAACTATCAAGGGTCTGGGTAGCCTGATTCCCTTACTCTCAATTTTTTAGAAAAGCCAAAAACAACAACACTCATTTAAAAAACTGATGCAACTGACCAGCGGCGGAGCATATGCCCACGCTGCCCAGGTTGGGTGCGCTCCCAAAGGGGGCATAGCATGGAGGGTGCCCTCCCAGGCGTGGGATAGCCGCTCGGGTGCCCAAAGCAGTGCACAAAGTGATGCATATGGCAGACATTTGGCACACTGCCTGCCTGCGACTCCCAAGCCTCCCCCAAGCTGTCAAAATGAAGGGGGAAGGGGGGAATGCCGCTGGCAAAGTGGTGCAGCTCACCCCCTTACTCCAATGACTCAGGGTAGGCTTGGGAGTCACGTGTGGGTGGTACACTGAATGTCACCGCCCCCCTTCCTATGCCCCTGAAACTGACACCTTAATATTCCGTGGCTCAGGCACTCATAACCATAAACATTGGCCTCATTTGCACTATGTATTTAAACAGCAGCAGCAGCAACAATTTAAACAGGCATGGTTCTTCCCAAAGAATTTGTTAAAGGTGCTGAGAGGACTATCCTATTCTCCTCCCTGTAAGTATCAGCCCCTTTTCCCAGGGAACACTGGAGTGAATGTTGTTGTTTAGTCATTTAGTTGTGTCTGACTCTTCGTGACCCCATGGACCAGAGCACGCCAGGCACTCCTGTCTTCCACTGCCTCCCGCAGTTTGGTCAAACTCATGTTGGTAGCTTTGAGAACACTGTCCAACCAACTGGTCCTCTGTTGTCCCCTTCTCCTTGTGCCCTCAATCTTTCCCTGCATCAGGGTCTTTTCCAGGGAGTATTCTCGTCTCATGAGGTGGCCAAAGTATTGGAGCCTCAGCTTCAGGATCTGTCCTTCCAGTGAGCACTTAGGGCTGATTTCCTTAAGAATGGATAGGTTTGATCTTCTTGCAGTCCATGGGACTCTCAAGAGTCTCCTCCATAGGGTGAATAGGGGTCTCCTAATACTCAACATACTTACACTTCCCAGGGAAGCTGATACTGTTTAAAGTGGTATGATGATACTTTCAATGGATAGTGCACATGAGGCCTTACCTGACAGACTCTCACAAATGCAGTTCATGCAACATACAACACAGGTCTCCAGCTTCTAGAAAGGTCTGTGCATGGAGAAGTCATTGTATGTAGGCTTCCCTCAAAAAGACATCCACTTCAAAGACATGGTTTGGGATTATCTAAGCCTGGAAACTCACAGGTTCCTCTCAGGCTGCTTTGGGTTTTGAAAAAATATATATTTCTTTTCATTCACAAACCTCTCCTGCTTATCTAGAGAGCCCCCGAGTATGTAGAAACTGTTGCATTATATTCTACTCGCTCATTTCACTTCCAGTCTAGTAACCACTTGGACTCCTGAGTTTGCTATCCAAAGGAATGATAATCAAGCAAGAAAAAGTACAGCCAAAACCAAAAAGAGTGACTTGAAGAGAGATCAGCTAAAGCCAGCAACCATCTGTGAAGAAACATCCTTACAGAGTGTTTTCTGAAACCAACAAACAACACATGTGTACAACAGGAAGTGGACAGGATCAATCCCCTACAGATGAACTAGAAGGAGCTCTCCTACAGTGGAATGATCAGAAGATATGATGGCAGTTCATCTGTCTCGTTTTGAGATCCTGCCCAGTATGCTGGATCCTGCTCACTCTGCCACCTAGCAGACACAGCTATGAGAATATGCCCATTAAAGTTACCCCAATGCATCTGAACAGACCATAAACAAGGGATTATTCGGCCTATGCACTTTGGATTTTCCATGGGTGGGAATCATTTCAACATTTTGCCTAAGATTTAAAAGAAGCTACAGACAAATGTGACTGTAACAAAACAGTGAGAAAATGTATATATTTACATTACACAAGCTGTCAGACATCTGCCTGTATAAACAGTTGGATACAAAAATAACAATAATTTCCATCATGAATATTAAACAGCAAATAGCACTGCATAGTTATTGCTGTAATTTTAGCATTTCAGCATGTATAAACATAGCATGTACACATTGCAGTGCTCATGGAGCAATATGCGCTACCATCCCATGGCACAGGAGGAGTCCCACTGTTCATATCCAGATCCTTGGGTGCTGGTTGTTGTGTTTTGATCCTGACCAATGCATTTATTGTTTATTGCTACTATTATTGTTTAATGCTAAATCTGTTTACTATGTGGCAGATTCTTGTGACATCATACTGAATTTCCATCCAAAACGTGATTAGTCTCAATTTAAAGTTGGAGTTTTAGCAGTCAGAACAGTGTTGGTAGACTGGATCGATGACTCTCCCATATGCTTCAATTCCTCTGTTGAGTAACAAAGTATAATCTTATACTTCACCCCAGAATGACTTCTTGCCATCACTGGTTCTGTATACCATAATATTACAGTCATTCTCTTCCAGTTGACTGGAGAGAAGGCATCACCTCTCAATAGCACCAAAAGATCAAGAGCAAAAGACCTGGGATATATGTCATGCCTATTACCAGATAAAAGCAAGTACAAAATCCAAACTCTTCAATTTTAGCAGAAGCTGAAAAACTGTGTGCAATGTCTGCTTGGTGTAAATCAAGAAATCAAATCAGTATGGAACACATTCTGATCTTATTAGGACATTACATGGTATACTCTATGCTTATAACTGGAATTTGTTCCTACTCTCTGAGACAGAATTGAATGGAAAGAAGAAGCAAAGTCCCTGTTGAGGTTTTAAAAAATGTGTGATCAAAAATAACGACAGATATTGTATGACTTTGTCAGTCATCAACTGATGATAACACCATTGGAAAAAATAATGCAGAAAAGCAGCAGAAATCATTTGTGAAGAAAGGGAGTTTCATTTTTAAATAGCTTGACTAGTTTGATATTCATGTGAACATAGAAAGCTCAATACGGATTAAGACTTGAGGGATCTCAAGGACTGCTGTATAAATCCTCTCACTTTCTGAGATCATCTGGAGAGCCCTTCCTTGGATACTCCTGCCTACAGAGGTTAGATAAGCAGTGACCAGAGACTGGATATTCTCAGTAGTGCCTCTATGTCTTTGGTAGGCACTAGTTGGCATTTAATCTTTTTATGTGTCAGATAAAAAATATTTCATTCTCTCAGGCTTTATGATTCTCACTTTAATGCTGTGGTTGCTGCTGCTTATGTATTGTTTTCTGCCACTTATGTATGAAATCACCAGAAGCTGAGTTAATGTTAAGGTAAAGGTAAAGGGACCCCTGACCATTAGGTCCAGTCGTGGCTGACTCTGGGGTTGCGGCGCTCATCTTGCTTTATTGGCCGAGGAAGGCAGCGTACAGCTTCCGGGTCATGTGGCCAGCATGACTAAGGCGCTTCTGGCGAAACCAGAGCAGCGCACTGAAACACCGTTTACCTTCCCGCCGGAGTAGTACCTATTTGCTACTTGCACTTTGACGTGCTTTCGAACTGCTAGGTGGGCAGGAGCAGGGACCGATGTTAGATGAGATGCTATTCTTGATGAGCCCTGGGAGTCCGCACAGAGTAGCAGCTAACTCTTCCAGCCAGGACACACCTAGGAATCAGCTCTCCTGGAGCTGGCCTCATGGGTCATAAGTGCTTCTCTTGAAGACGCTGTATGCCAACTTTATTCAATGATGCAAACATTACATAAACTGCTGTGAAAAATCTTTTTGATGAAGTGGGACAAAAACAATGCAGTCATTAAATCAATAAATGTAATCTGAAAAGGTAATCGGGAATAGACCACCCTCTCTTTCCGACCTCATTTTTAAAGTGATTGCTTTAACTAAATCAAGAGATGATGCTCCGATCAAACAAGAGAACCCACTGATTCATGAAGACAACTCTTCTTCCCCTGTGATCCATCAGTTCAACCAAGAATATGCTCTTGAGCTGTGCTCCAAGTTTAGACAGAAAGGATCATATGGTGGCCCTTACATACCTCTGGAGTAAGTGTGAGGATGTGATCCACAGGCCCCACTGACTTTTCCTACCAGAGTAGAGACTGGGATTATCATTCTGGAATTCCTAGTGGGAAACTATTAAGATAATTTCCACTGAGAAGAAGGTCCAGTAGCCAACATCAACTTCCCTTTAGTGGTGAATGGACTAGGTATTCCATCTCTGGCTTTAAAACATAGCCGCTAGGTCCTGGGGGAAATGATGGTCACATTATTCTGCTCTGTAATGCATTCCAATGTATTTGGCGGGGGAAGGGCAGCAAAAGATGGAGATGGTATTGAAAGAGACAACTCTGTGAGTGCCCTGTAAGCTTTTTATGAAAATTTGATACCATCTGCAAAGACTCAATCCCTCTAAGGATAATCATCTAGATGCTTGTGCATCTCTATGGGCAACCACTTCTCAACCTCAGCCACATGCCTGTATAATGGGAACAATATACAGTGGTACCTCGGGTTAAGTACTTAATTCGTTCCGGAGGTCCGTACTTGAAACTGTTCTTAACCTGAAGCACCACTTTAGATAATGGGGCCGCCTGCTGTTGCCGCGCCGCCAGAGCCCAATTTCTGTTCTTATCCTGAAGCAAAGTTCTTAAGCTGAAGCACTAGCGGAGTGTATAACCTGAAGCGTGTGTAACCCGAGGTACCACTGTAATGGGAACAGTATAAGAGAAACAAGCTTCTTCAAAGGCTAGTTGCAATGTTTATTGTGATGGTGTATGTGAGCATTATGGAGAGTATTGCATATTTCTGTTGTTTTTAATCAAATACAGGGGTATTAGTATTTTTTCCCAGAGTCTTAAGAACAGAATTAATAAATACGAAGCCAGCTCACATACGAAAAAAATATTAACTTTCACACCCGCTTTTCTTCAGCTGTGTGTATAGATTTTTATTCTTTTTAAAACAGCTTTAGTTTGTTGTGACAAACATTGAAATGGGAATTTAGAAATATGCTGAGAAAGGTCATTTAATCCAAATGAAATGGAGCACTATGACTCCCCACCCCTTTGAGATATCTTTATATCATAAATTTCCCAGATCAATTTCAGACGAAAGAGGTTCAGATACATTTTAATAACCTTCGAATAAGCATATAAATTCAATTTTCTGAAGTTTGTTGTAGCACTGGTAAAAGGCATTGAATTTAGTTGGAATTATATTGATTGAAAGAAAGCTTTTAATGCTGTTATACGCAGTGCCATCCCAAAATCTGTCCTCCAGTTTCTGGCAAGTTTTCTTCTTCTGGGAAAGAGGTTTCCAGTTTATTTCCTCCTCCTCCTGAAAGCACTTGAGAATGTCTGCAGAATATCTTTAGAACATTGTTGAGCGTCGGATTTGGTATCCACCTTACCACTGCAAGTTGGCCAAATAAAATTAAATAATATATATGGGGCAGCTCTTGAGTTCCATCCTCCAGCTGGGTAGACTAATAGATGCACAAAAAACTAATATGATATATTGCGTGGACAGGTGGAGTCCCCAGATCCCGAGTGGTCCCCCCCGTCATGTGGAATAACGACTCTAGACAACGTGCTATGGGATTAAATTGGCCACAACTTTATTAAATTTCAAATGTGGGTAGACCTTGGCTCAGGCATTGGGCGTTCTCCCTCCCTAGTCCCCAGCCGGGGACCTAGGGAGCATCAGGGTTATCCAGTGTGTGTGTGGGGGATGGGCCGGCTCTGGAGAACATATGTTCAAGCAGAGATAGCCGCCCCCGTTACGCCGCCGCAGGGGAGAGCAATGACGACCTTTCGGCGTACGGCCAAAGCCTCCCTTCAAAAACCCCTTTAACGGGGAACCCTGGTATCGCCGCCGCAAAGAGGAAGATGGACTAAAGGATTCCGCCCAAGGCCTGATACCGCCAAAGTTGTGACGTTTTGCTACGGGAAAGGCGAAACCTGCCAATGCAGGGAAATTCCTTTCCAGCCCTTTAACAGCGACCTTATCGTAGCATCGCCCGCATACCTGTGGAGACAGGTTAACCTGCAAAACCTATGAAGAAAAGATAACCTGCAAAAGAAGGCATTAACTGAGGGTGGGTAGGGTGGGAGAAGCTCTGGAGCCAAGTGAGGATTAACAATTAAGATCCACCCTCTATTGTGTGGGCAGGTAATCCCTCCCCCTACCTGGCCTGGTTTCCCTGGCAACGCTTCCCCCAGGTGGGATTGGACAACTCACTGGGGTAGGCGGGGACCTCCAGGTATCCCACCTGAGGGAAGGCAAAGCCTATGCTGATGGGGCCACTCCAGATCCAGGGCTGCACGCGTCCCCGCAAAGGGCGCCCCCCGTTTTAAGTGGGGAGCGGTCATTGTCACTCCCTTCAAGACACAAACATTGAATCTTTCTTATATTTAGATCACGTCCCAGTGCTGAATTGGATACATGCACATCATCTTTCTCACATGTGTCAAATGTTCTAAAACAAAACCCCAGTGATTAAAAAAAATCTATTTAAAACAAAACATTAAAACAACCTTTCCCAACCTGGTGCCCTCCAAATTTTGTGGACTACAACTCCCAGAATCCCTGAAGATCAGCAATGCTCTCTGGGGTCGAGGAGAACTGTGGTCAAGAGAAAGATTTAGCGCCTATAAATATGGTGATTCCAGATTGGATTGTGCTTTGATTGTTCATGAAATGTCTTAGAGCATTGGAACTGGTTTGTACAAGTGCACATATACACAGTGTCAGGGACCGTGCTGAGGAGGGCTACACTGAGGAAAGGTGGGAGCCACCAACCTGAATCTTCCCAGGAGCAGGAAGACAGTATAGATTTGGAACAGTGGTTTGCAGAGGGGCATAGTTCAGAAGGCAGAAGCTGGGAAATACTGGATGGGGAACAGCTAGGAGAAGCAACACTGGAAGAGAGAGGGTTAACAGATTCACAATCTCTGGACAGCATTCCTCTGCCCAGCCCAAGGTCAGGAAGAGCTCAGAAAGTTTCAGAACAGAAAGCACAGAGGGTGCAAGCTCAGATTGCAAAATGTGGGAATGATGTAGATTAATAGGGATGGAGGGAGTGTAAGCTTAATTGGGAGCACCGCCATTCTGGGTTGATGCTTTCTTTGGTCCTTCACTGTGTTTATTAAAGAAACTAACTGCAAGAATTCCTTTCATTTGATCTGCTCATTTACGGCCACAGGGGAGGAAGCTAATTCCCTAAAGCCTGACACACAGCATAAAAATATATGCATACCACAGTCTTCTCCTGAGCCCAAGCTGATTACAGTCTCTGAGGATGCAGGCAAATATCATGCAGAGGGACTCTGGGCACTTGGAAGTGCAGAAGGTTTGGGAGATTAGTCAATTTGAGACATGCAGCTTGCAACCCCCACCCCACCCCCCCACCCCACCCCGCATTCTGCAAGTCCATGTACAGACCGAGGCTGAATTCAGACAGCACTTTAGTCCATTTCCCTGATGTTTTCCTGATCTTTCACATGACATAAAAGCCTCTTATGGAAAACTAGCAGAATCTAGCGTTTAGAATTCAGGGGAGAAAAAAAATCCCATTTGCAGTTCTCTTAACCTAGGGAACTGTGGGGGTTTTGTCCTGTAATTTCATGTGATAAAATTTGGGATAGTTTCCCAGCATGCAGTTCTTCCATGCCATTTAAAGTTAATGTGACATGGCAGAATATTGATCAGAAAGTCTCCATTTCATAATGCAACATGCAGTGTGGTGTAAAAGGACTGTTAGAATTTAAAACAGAAGCGCTAGCATTATAATCAGAATAAAATTAGCACAGCAATCCAATAATAATAAATAATAATAATAATAATAATAATAATAATAATAATAATTTATTTATACCCCGCCAATCTGGCTGGGTTTCCCCAGCCACTCTGGGCGGCTTCCAACAAAATATTAAAATACAATAGTCCATCAAACATTAAAAGCTTCCCTAAACAGGGCTACCTTCAGATGTCTTTTAAAAGTCTGGTAGTTGTTTTTTTCTTTGAAATCTGGTGGGAGGGCGTTCCACAGGGCAGGTGCCACTACCGAGAAGGCCCTCTGCCTGGTTCCCTGTAACTTGGCTTCTTGCAGCAAGGGAACTGCCAGAAAGCCCTCGGCGCTGGACCTCAGTGTCTGGGCAGAATGATGGGGGTGGAGACGCTCCTTCAGGTATACTGGGCCGAGGCCGTTTAGGGCTTTAAAGGTCAGCACTAACACTTTGAATTGTGCCTGGAAACATACTGGGAGCCAATGTAGGTCTTTCAAAACAGGTGTTATGTGGTCTCGGTGGCCGTTCCCTGTCACCAGTCTAGCTGCCGCATTCTGGATTAGTTGTAGTTTCCGAGTCACCTTCAAAGGTAGCCCCATGTAGAGCGCATTACAGTAGTCGAAGTGAGAGATAACTAGAGCAAGCACCACTCTGGAGAGACAGTCCGCGGGCAGGTAGGGTCTCAGCCTGTGTACCAGATGGAGCTGGTAAACAGCTGCCTTGGACACAGAATTGACCTGCGCCTCCATGGACAACTGTGAGTCCAAAATGACTCCCAGGCTGCTCACCTGGTCCTTCAGGGGCACAGTTACCCCATTCAGGACCTCCAAACCTGCCCGCCTCCTGTCTCTCCAAAACAGTACTTCTGTCTTGTCATAATTCAACATCAACCTGTTAGCCGCCATCCATCCTCCAACCGCCTTCAGACAGTCGTACAGGACATTCCCCGCCTTCACCCTTTCTGATTTGAAAGAGAGGTACAGCTGGGTATCATACACATACTGATGAACACCCAGCCCAAACCCTGAATGCACCCCTAGTAGGATATGAATAGCCACCTTTTACTGAACTAATTTTTTATCCATACAGCAATACACAACCTGCCGTGTTGCACTGAACATTTAAGGGGGAATCAAATTATATTCCTAACATTCAACAAGTTCAGAATTCAACAAATGCAACTCACTCCAATCCCTTCAGATAATTAACATCTTAATCACTCTGGGCACAATCCACTGGGAATTTTTCATTTGCAGTTTCCATTGAATCAAATGCGAAGGGTAGTGAATTGCATTATCAAGGCAGAATCAAGACCTTTCTTCCACAGTCTCCCTTGTCTCCAGATTAAAGCTGCACCAACAGAGTATCGCAACATGGGACTGCCTCTGAAGACAGTTTGGAAATTTTGGCTGGTACAAAATTCAATGGCCAGGTTGCTTGATAGAGCAAGGCAGTTTGAGTTTATAATTCCAATCCTGGCCCAACTGCAATGGCTGCCAATCAGTTTCTGGGCCCAATTCAAAGTGCTGGTTTTGACCTATAAAATGGCTCAGGACCGCAATACCTCAAGGACTGCCTCTCCCCATGTGAATCGACCCATGTGAACAGCCTTGAGCTGAGGGTCTTTGGGGCTACTCTCACCTTCACCTAGGCATCTTCCCACAATATTTAATCCCTCAAAAGGGGCACACTGAGGCTAGAAGTAACAGAAAGTCAACAGCCAAACTGTGGAGTGCAAAGCAAATTTATGATAGAAAGATGAAACTCGAGATATGCTAAGCTGTTTAGTACCACTCAATAATATATTTGCCTTGCACCATGACTTTTCATTTTCATTCTCCCAAAATTTTCAACATATTAAAGCCATAAAATGCATCAAGCTTTTGAGAGGGCATGAAAACCCCAGCCCTCTTAGCACACACAGAAAACACCTAGCAATTCAATGGCAAATGTTCTGGATGTATTGACAAGATCCACGGAACACTCAGAAATATTTTCCACATATATTTGGACTTCTAAACAAATACTAAAAGAACTCAATAATATCTAGTATTCATTTGCAATTGTTTGTGGCTCTACATTTTCTACAAATTAACCCCCCCCCCCCACACACACACAAATGAGACTAGGTTTTAACAGGGACTCCCATCTAATATCTTTGGTCTTTTTGAATAATACAAAAGGTTTGTAATATTTTCCACCTCACTCATTGGGACATAAGCATGAGCCAGAATTTTTAAAGTAAGCATGATGCAACACAATAAATTTATGAAGACTGAATTGCAACATGAGTTATAGCAATAATATACTTCTACTGTGGAATTAATTTAGCATTCTGCTTGTATTAGTTGTTGGCCTGGATATAAATTGCATTTTGCCAAGACAGGTAGTAAACAATATGTTAATGACAGAGTAACCTGCTTATTTTTTAATTAAAAAACTTCACCGTTTCTTCAAGGCACCTCTTTTAAAATAAAACTTTTGAGAATGAACTTATCTAACTAGGTGATTTGGGCAAAGCAATATTAACCCCCAGATTTGCTGAATGGAGAGGGCTCTGGTTGTGCAGAGATGCCAACTCCATGGCAGAAGCCTTGCTGCACCCACAATAAAGTCCAGGGGTTATGCCACCAGCAGTGTTCCTCTGGGTGTTAGCCCCCAAATGCAGCACTTCGGAGCATAGCTAGAAATGGATAAAGATTTAAACCGGGCCTTTGGAGTGAGGTGTAAGGTTCATTTTGTAGAGGATTAAGGTGGCGAGATTTGTAAAGTTGTAAGGTTACATTTTGAAAGATTATGTGTAGAAGATAGACTGGCTAAAACTTTCTAACAATCCCGATATAATGTAATAAATTTTCTAACTGCTACATCTCAGAGCGGATTTTATCCATTCACGACCTGAAAGCTCTGCTAGAGCATTAGAATATAAAATCTGGAAACAGATATCGAACAGAAGGCTAACCGAGATTATGAACAGACAACTGTTTGGCTCATTATAAAGTCAGATGTGTTCTATGGCATTTGAGTGGACAGCAGAGATGCTGACATTAACACATGGCTCATTAGAAATGAATTTGAGCTTGGCCTTTTATTCCACTAACTTCACTTAAAACAAAGCACCTAATATATACTGGGATCTACTTGAAAATGCCACTGCCATTTCTTTTTATGCATGTCACCACAATTTAAAGTAAAGGTAGCATATACACCCAACACTAGAGAACTAATAGGAACTCAGCCTCACTTTGCAGCTTGTGGCTATATCCATTACATAGCAAAAGAGAAGATCAAGTTCATTTTAATCTCCTTTGTTCCTGATGACAAGAAGCGCAGAATGCTTGGCTTCCTATTTGCCCTTGCTATTTATCACATTACCGAAATGATAGCAAGGCAGCATTATTATCCTGTCCTGTTCAAAAATTCTGCACAGCGTTTTGGATCAGGACAGTTACCATCTTTATAGAAAACACTGAGAGAGCTTTCAGAAAATGACAGGCATCCTGATTTGTGTAGATTTCACATATTGGGTCCAATCCAGCCAATGTCCAACACTTTGAAATCCCATTGATATCAGTGGGATATAATTGAGCATAGGCTTAATCTCTGCCGCTGAAATGATGGGATTTACAAGCGTTTAGTGGATGAATTGTGTCGCTGGCTGGAAAGCCCTAATTCTTGATTTACAGCAGAGGCATTTTTGTGGAGTTCAACAATGGCCAGACAATGATGATGCGAAAGCATGTTCTCCTTCATGGAGAGCACGTGTTGTGGTGGGGGCCGCCAGGACACTCCAAAGTTGGGGGCGGGCTAACTGATCGTTGGCCACTGATGCGATTGGGGCTTCCCTTGTTGTTGGGAAGAAGTTAATGTTGCCATTTGTTGATTGACAGCCAGAAATGCTAAAACTCCTTGCACGAGGCTAGGGCTTCCTCTTTTCGCCCATGCATCGGATTGCCCGTCCCCCACTCCCTAGAATTAGGGTTGTTCACTTTGACCTTGCTATGCCTGTCATGGGGTCGTCTGCTTTGGAGCGGGGGCCTGGTAGGAATTTTGTCCATCTGGCTGTTTGGCTGGGGCCATTTGATTTTTGCCTACTGCGTAGCAAATCGTCACAACTTGTAAGGTTGCAGTTAGGCATTGGTTTATGGTTTGGTTGGTTGAGGGGCATGGGTTGGCTGTGCCTGCCCCTCTAATGCTGCTGCAAGGGATTCCGTTAAAGGAATCAGGGGCTAACTATTGCTTGTCCATTCTGTCAAGGGGGCTCGGGCCTGTGATGGCCTGGGAATCCGATTCAGAGGATGAACCGGAGAAACCCCAGCCTGCACAAGAGTCCCCGCCTCCAGGGCCGGCTGAGCTGGGGCGGGGCCTTGGATCTGAAGTGCCTGCAACTGTGCCGGATCCTCAGGAGCAGGCACCAGGTGATTCCACTCTAGCTCCGGAGGTGATTAAGGACACAGTGCCTACAGGTGCACCTCTCCCGGCCCTGCCAGAGGAAGGTGAGTCTCCCCCTGGATCCAGTAACTCCCCAGCCTCTCCTGAACTGCAAAGGCTTAGGGCAGAGAGGCGGAGGGAACTGGTTTCTCCCAGGAGGAGTGCTCGCCTTAAGGCCAGGAGAGGCGGCCGGGACTCCCCCTGGGGGCCGGGACCGCCCCTGGCCTCAGAGAAGATAAAGGCCAGTCAGCCCGGTCCCAGGTTGTGGGAGCAATGTCGTTGAGTACCTGCTCTTGCCTGGACCCAGACCTGACCTTCCAGTGTTCCTGTCCCCGCCCAGCTTCCTGCTTCAGACCTCGCCTCACTCCTTGTGAACTGTTTCCAGACCAGTGACCCAGGACCAGACTTTGACTACGCCAACAGTAACCTTCCCCCCGGGACCAGCACAGGGCCATAGCAATGAGCTCCTGGTTGCATTTGGGGAGGGCTGAGGGCAGGTTCCCTGCTCCGTCGCTATCCCCAAGTGTATTCCCCTTTTCTGACTTTCACATTGTGCGGAATGTCAGTCTGTCCCCCATTGTGGGGGCAGATAGTCGCAACCAATGCCTAAGCAACCACTCATATTTTTGTATTTTAATAAAGTTGTGGCCCAAATTATGCCAAAAACCTTAAACAAAAATTCTGTGTGATGTGTGAGATATTGGGGTGGCCCTGGGGACCTCGGCACGCAACTCCTCCTACTATGGCATAATGTCAGTCTGACACAGCAATCCACCCAAAGCAATTCACAACAGTAAAGCTGATGTGCTTAATATGTCAAAAGCAGGGTGGGTGTGTTTTTAAGGCTTAAATTAATTTTTGTCAGACTACTTGTTTGTGGAGGCCTTAAACATATAATGATTTGACATGTCTACCTGTCTACCTCTGAAATACTGTGATGGAGACCAAGGAGCATTTCTGTATTTTCTGGTACAAAAATTGATGAAGTTATTTCTTTCTTAGCTATTTTCAGTGTTGTGTTGATTTGATCTAGAAAATTAATACAGTGGTACCTTGGGTTACAGACGCTTTGGGTTACAGACACTTCGGGTTACAAACCCTACTAACCAGGAAGCGGTTGCTCCAAGTTAAGAACTTTGCCCAGGATATAAATGGAAATTGTGCGCCAGTGGCGCAGCTGCAGCACGAAGCCCCATTAGCAAAAGCGTGCCTCAGGTTCAGAACCGTTTCAGGTTAAGAACAGACCTCTGGAACGAATTAAGTTCTTAATATGAGATACCACTGTAATGCAAAAGAAGTAGATCTGTTCTTCCTTGTTGTCCTGCAGTCTTGACAGTGATGAACATACTTTGCTCAGACAGAAATGTACAGGAGAGCCTGAACTTTGGGTTAACTATGGCCAGGTTTGTTCAACCCATGCCAGGGCTCTGCAACTTCAGTCTGGAGGTAAGGAAATGAATGTTCCTCTGTGCAAATAGATATATAAATCCCTGCACATAATATACCAGCATACCCAGGCGATGGATAACAAGCCCTGTCTGTAAATGGAAGTAGTATAGCACACACAGTCCCCCACACTATACCAGCCTCCCTGTGCTCACACTACACCAGTCTCTCTGCTACCTTGCCTGCCCTTCTGGTAAGTAGCAGCAACAACAGCATCACTACTGAGAAGCTAACATCACAACTCCACCCCACCAGGTGATCAGATGCTGTTATAGATATTCAATGATAGGAGCATATAAATTATTTTAGAGCACAATCATAACTACGTCTTCTTGTTGAAGTATGAAAGTTTGGGTAGGATGGAGTGTAGGTTTCTTTCCATATGCCTTAAGCAGCAGAGAGGAGTGTTGGCGGACAATGCTCAACCATGGTAGAAGTCTGAGATTTGCCCAGACAGCTACTGTTGACAGCTTTCATAACAATGAAAGAGAGCAGATACCCAGAAACACATTTTGGTAGGGTTGGCCTGCCAACACTTTTGGTCTACTGGATCCAAAGACCCATTGATTCCAAAGGAATGCTTGGACCCTCAGTTGCACCAGCCTGGAGTTGATATAGCAACTTTTTCTGGCTAGCATGAGAAACTAGGGCTTCAATGCTCTATGGCTCCCAGGCCTTACATTACAATTGCTCTGTTAGACTGAGTTAAAGTTTTCAGTTTTTCTACAGCAATAATCTGACTTGGATGAAGTTTTTCTAGGAATAAATTATAGTTCCTTGAGCAATCATGGTGCTTCAGTTTTTCTAACTGTTCCTTTAATGAAGCATATACATGTAAGTCAGATACTGCATGCTCTGGATATCTAAAATCATTTGTGTTGTGTCTCAGAGATGCTAGTACTGCATTTAAACTGCAAATGGCAATCAGCTTCTGGAGAGGCTATCCAAAGGTAGACAGAATGGGAGAGAGAAGTTATCACACATGCCCCATGGCCTCTCATTCTGCATGGGATGCTATGCAGACAAGCAGACTGGCCTCCATGGCGATACCACAAAGCCAACTTAGTCTGAGTACAAAAAGGACTCTGCCCCCAATTCGTCCCCAACACATTCCTCTACTTGTGGTTCTGCATCTAAATCTGATGGTGCATCCTTTAGGCTGCAGTCAATATCCGATACATATAACTTATGTAAGGTGCAAAAACATTAAATGCTTTATGTTCTTTGCAACTCTGTCCTTATGCTTAGCAGGACTTATCACATATGGTAGATCAGAAGTTTAAAGGTTAAAGCAGTGGCAAATGTCACATTTTCAACCAAAACAGATTGGTTGCTGATGAAAATCATGTAATTTCTCTCAAAAAACAATGCAATCCTCCTTTTCATTTTCTATTTTGTTTAAGAAAGTAACATGAATTAATTAAAAAGAAGTTTTTAATCTGTCCTGCCTGGTTTAACTTTTAAGACTGACATTTACACTTGGTTTCTTGATAATTAATTCTACTTCCATTCTTTGATTCCCCCCCCCCCCATGAACATTTCTTGTCTGTTTATTTTTATAATATGCCCCATTTTGGCAGGGGAGAGAGCGTGCATACAAGAAAGACCATGCATCAAATAAACTCAATACCTTCACTGAACTGGGTGAAATACAAAGGTGCCAGTCTTCCAGTGGCCCAATCACCTTTGGTAGGAACAGAGGACACTGATTTATACTGAGCCAGGCCTTTTGTCCCTCTAGCTCAGCCACTGACAGTGGCTGTCCAGGATTTCAGGCAGGGGTAGGCTGCCCTCCCTGGAGGTCCCTACCTTGGGACTTTCTACTCTGCCACTGAGCTACAGCCAAGGTGGACCTTGATGTTTCATATTACACTGGTGCCCTATGCAATGCCAAAATCTAGCACCTCCCACCTCTTGCCTTCTGCTGGATTTCATAGTTGTGGCAACTGCTATGTGCCAGGTGTGACAAAACTGGTCATGTTCCCCTAGATCTGCCTTTGGCTGCAGTTCCTTCACAGCACTAGCCTGTGAGGCCATACAAATTACCAAGCTAACTCAGGATGAGAGAGCTACTGATTTGTATCATCACCTCATGTGGTAATTACCGGTAGCACTGTTGCCGTACCTTAGCATCAGGTGATATCTGTGATAGAATATGTGATGAAATTTGCGGTCTCTGAGGTGCCCGTTGGATGCAGGAGCCCCTTTTCCATGGCATCATTGAACCACAGTCCTATAAAATTGAAAGAGTCCAAGAAATGGGGATCTTTTCCTCTGGGTTGGGCTCCAGATGGGTGATTTTGCTTGCATCAGACAATATAAGAGTGCCATGGGATGACACTTTGGCAAACCAATGTTAATTTTTGGCAAATGCATCTCCCCAAAGCTCCCCAATTGTTCTGTAAAAGTTGTGTGTAGTTAGGCAATAGCTGGCCTTCAACTATTGAAGGCTCAGTTTCCACTCAGGCATAAAGCTCTCCATGAGATGGCAAGCAAGGTAATAAAGTGCACACTAGCCTACAGCATGGTTTCATTGTGAGGGTAAAACAGGTAAGTATCCATAGAGTACCTAGTTCTCTGAAAAAAGTGAAATAGAAATAATAGAATAATAATAATAGCACCAAGAAGGCAGTCACACCAAGGATTCCTTAAATATTATTTTAGTAATGTCACCCCTCACCTCCTTTAAATATAAAAGCAATAAAGGAGGCATCTGATTTCAGACTTTTCCTTTCTCTTACTGGGTAGGGGTAATTTAGAACACTCAGAACAATAAAAGTGATTTTTGAGAGGGAGAGAGATGAAGTCCAGAAAGTACCTCCAAGATTTGCTCAGCAAATGGGCCATATATTGATTTTCTTGTTATAAAAGTGAGTGGGCGCTTCTCCCCCAAAAAAAGAAAACCATAACAATGTAATGCACAAATGGGGACAATAAACAGGCCAGAAGTTTGTCAGAGCAACCTCCTTAATGGCTGATGTTTTACTGCCTTTACCAGCAGTCATTTTAGTATATGAAGCCGTTCAAACTTGTTCAAAGCAGATTCTAGAAATCACTGCTTTTGTGCCAAAGTAATCAGCATAGATGGTGACCTAGAAATCAGATATACCAATAGGCTTAGAAAACCCGAACAACCAACTATGAAACTGAAGCCTCTTTCCATGCAATGTCAAGTTGATGTGCACGTCCAAGGCCCTCAGAGGCTCTCAAGTGCTCCATTTTCCACTGCTACGTCCAACCCTGTCAGTCAACGTAACGCTGTGCTAGATGGACCAGTGGTTTGATTAGCTATAAAGCTGCTCCTCTATTCCTAACACACGTGACCACATCCAGCTAGAATCCAAAATCCCCATGGTCTCCCTCAGTCGCCTAGCCTTTGCCTCTCTTTTATGATTCCAGGATTACTCGCCTGTTCCTGTTTCATAGAGCATATCAAGCTGTGTATAAATTTTATGAAATAAATAACATAATTCTTTCTCCAGTTCTAGGATTGATGGTAGGCACCTTTTCCCTGCCTTTCCACTGGATGATAGCTTCTTTGGTAGAGATGCAGATAGGGCATTCAAATCTCATTGCATAGATACTGCCACTTTTTCTTTTTCCTTTTAGCTGAAGTTCTTCAGCAGATCTTTATTACTTTGCATATCACTGCAAACCACAAAAAGTTCATCATACACACATATATTGTGTGTGTTTGGACTAGTTTTGCCACGAGTCCTTCCATCTTATTAGCATGAAAGCATAAAAGCTTGAACCTCAAAGGTGACCTTATTGGCCCAATGTAGACATCTAGCTAGTCATGGTGTTAAACAATGAATAGAATCTATTGCTCTAATGAGTGCACTGGGGAGGCTGCTGCTTAGCCATAAATGAAGACTGTTCCTTAAGCTGTGTCTGGGCTACAGTCAGAAGGGAGGGCTTCTGTTAAAATTAATAGCCTGCTTGCTCTTATTTTTTAACCAATGTATTGTTGAAATAGTGTTCTTCCAAGGTTGCACAGCTGGTTCAATGCTGATTGTTTTTAAAGTCAGAATAGATAATTAAATGGGATAGAAACTGGCATTAGGTTATTCATGACAGAAAATATGCCAAGAAGAGCTACAACAAAGGACACTTGCTGATAAAAGGGGGAGGGGTGCAAATATAAATTTAGCGCAAAACTTTTGGCTTCTAGGCTTTATTTTTCATGCAGCAGCAGAAAACTTTTTTTTTTTTTGAAAGCTTTATTGTTTTGCTTTATTGAGCCCAAGTATTCTTGCTGTTCATCTAGAGTATTTAGGGTGGCTTTTTTTAGTCTTACACATTTTTCATCTGTTGCTCTGATTCCATATATATATATATAGGACCTCCTACAGATTGTAAGAAGAGCCTGATGGATCAGGCCAATTGCCCATCTAACCCAACATCCTGTACTCATAGTAGCCAACCAAATGCTTGTGGAGAACCTGCTAGCAGGATTCAAGCACAAGAGCACTCTCCCCTCCTGTGGTTCCAAGCAACTGGTATTCAGAAGCATTGCAGCCTTCTGTGCATATAGCAAATACAGATGTGAATTTACTTGTATAATTTCATCCATATCACAGTGGTTATCTGGGCCCCACTGAACTCGCTAGAAGCTCCTTTGATGTATGTTATGTTGCCACCATTAATGTGCAAGTAGTTTGCCATGGGTTGAGGGCCACAACTTGCCCATCCCTTATGCCACAGCACTGTTTTTTCTCTGGTTGTCTTTAATGAATTTATATGACCTAATGGAAGGGGTTATTATAGCAACCTAATCCATGCAGCTGAAGCCAATGAAGCTAGGGGCCAAATGGTAGTATGTGCAGCTTCTGGAAGACGAACACAGTCAGACCTCCTCCAGAAGGCAACATGGCTTTGACTTGGTTCAATCTTCTCCCATTCTGTACCACACAAACCCACACACCCATTATTCATCTGGCGGTAGTCGATGTTGTTGCCACAGCAACATACATTCATGAATTGTCTCGTGGGAACTGTGGAAGGTGTGTCTTAAGGAATGCTTGGAACCACAGAAAATGGAAAAGGTATGTTTCTGTGTGGCAGAGAGGACTCCTGAGAACTGCTGCAAGTTGAAATAGGCTGATTTCAGGATAGGGTGGTGGCGGTTCTTGGTCTGATCTGACATTTGGTTTATGTATGGATTTATTTATATATTTATTTTAAGCATTTTGTTGGAAGCCGCCCAGAGTTGCTGGGGAAACCCAGCCAGATGGGCGGGGTATAAATAAATTATTATTATTATTATTATTATTATTATTATTATTATTATTATTATACCACTCTTCAGGCAATTGTCACAAAACCATTTC
This sequence comes from Podarcis cretensis, assembly GCF_951804945.1. Taxonomy (NCBI): domain Eukaryota; kingdom Metazoa; phylum Chordata; class Lepidosauria; order Squamata; family Lacertidae; genus Podarcis; species Podarcis cretensis. The sequence continues at coordinate 38,533,787 of NC_137170.1, forward strand.
CACAAAAATACAAAAATCTGACCCACATCAGGGAAAAGGTAACAGAGGTCCAACTATTATCTAACAAAACAAGTCACTAAGCAATGGTGCATCCCATAGAACAACGTCTTCAGACAAGGCATAAGCCACTTAGGATCACTGCCTGTAAGAAGCAGGGGGGCAAAGAAGAAACCCTTCATTACAAAGAGTTGACTGAGAATTGAGTTTGAAATTATGCTTTTAAAAATTAGTTTTATAGCTTGTGTAATGGTCTAGGAGCAAAATTGGTTCGACAGCATTTTGCTGAGCATACCAGTGTTGTTCAGTTTGTCATAATATATAAAATATCATTGCTCTGATAGTCCTGCATCAGCTTTTTGAAACTACTGCACAGCAGACATAATTAAGTATAAGGCTAATGTCCGCAGGCTCTCTCGCTTTCTTCCTCCCCCTCCCCGCGTCTCCCAAACCTCTGTGGAATAGTAGGGTTTCCCTCCCCCATTACTGTTTGATGTATTTTCCGGCACATTTTATCACTCTTCCCATTTTATTCCAGCACCCAGGAACACACACATGCTATCAAACTATACTATATTATCTGTACTGCACTGCACTATACTATACTGCCTGCACTTTATCTATTTTACTTTGGCTCTTGAGAGTCTCCACCTTCACTTCCAGTCTCTTTAAAGAGCAGTGAGCTACTCCCATGATGATGGAACTGATGTGATGAACTGATACGGAACTATCTGCTTCCCTTTCCCATATATAATTGACCTTCAGTCCTCCCACCTGCAGCCGAGAGCATTTTAGCACTGTGATGCGTAGCTGGGATTTGAAGGGAAGAGAATTCTTCAGATTTACAGTGGCATATGTTTCATGGATCAGTTAAGAAGAGATGGCGTAAGACCTGAACAGTTCCTACCTACAATTATCCGACCTCTGGAACTGTCCATACGTTCACCTATTAATTATGTGTAATAATAGCAGCAGTAATTTATAGTTTCATGAGAGTTCTGAAAATGCTCCTCATCAGTCATTATCATAGAGCCCTAGTGGTAGCCTTTGACTTTCAAGCATTTCAGGTATTCCAGGTGAAAGCACTAATCGCCACTATTAATGACTGTGATGAAACCCAACATAATGTCCGAAGCAGCAATCTGCCTTTTCTTCATAGTGGGTGCAAGTTGACAAAAAACAAATGCAGTTCCTTGCAGTGACTTAACAAATCAAGTTATCAGAGGGTATCTGCACCAAAGGGTGGGCTATAAAATGTAGTTAAAGGTAAAGGGACCCTTGACCATTAGGTCCAGTCATGACCGACTCTGGGGTTGAGGTGCTCACCTCGCTTTATTGGCTGAGGGAGCTGGCGTACAGCTTCCAGGTCATGTGGCCAGCATGACTAAGCAGCTTCTGACGAACCAGAGCAGCACACGGAAATGCCGTTTACCTTCCCACCGGAGCGGTACCTATTTATCTACTTGCACTATGATGTGCTTTCAGACTGTTAGGTTGGCAGGAGCAAGGACCGAGCAATGGGAGCTCACCCCATCACGAGGATTCGAACCGTGACCTTCTGATCAGCAAGTCCTAGGCTCTGTAGTTTAACCCACAGTGCCACCCGCGTCCCAAAAATGTAGTTAGGTAGGCGCATAATCCCCTGTATGGACAAAATGGACTCATTGCTAAGAGAAGGCAAATGTAGATGATACAGGGACTAATGGGTCCTGCCAACATCCCTGTTTGATGCCATTGAAACCTACAAGTCGAAGCCCACACAAAGGGCTTCTGCTAGCTCAATGGAGCTTCCCCTCTTCTCCTCTCCCTGTCCCTGAAGTTGGCTCTGAGGGGTTGGGACAAATCCCATAGCAGGAGATATGAGGAGATGAGACAGGCTGCTGAGGAATCTGCTGTGACCAACTCCCCCGTTTTCCCCAGTCTCCCAGAACATGTAGAGAAATGAAGTTGTTGTTGTTTAGTCGTTTAGTCGTGTCCGACTCTTCGTGACCCCATGGACCAGAGCACGCCAGGCACTCCTGTCTTCCACTGCCTTCCACAGTTTGGTCAAACTCATGCTGGTAGCTTCGAGAACACTGTCCAACCATCTCGTCCTCTGTCGTCCCCTTCTCCTTGTGGCCTCAATCTTTCCCAACATCAGGGTCTTTTCCAGGGAGTCTTCTCTTTGCATGAGGTAGCCAAAGTATTGGAGCCTCAGCTTCAGGATCTGTCCTTCCAGTGAGCCCTCAGGGATGATTTCCTTAAGAATGGATAGGATTGATCTTCTTGCAGTCCATGGGACTCTCAAGAGTCTCCTCCAGCACCATAATTCAAAAGCATCAATTCTTCGGCGATCAGCCTTCTTTATGGTCCAGCTCTAACTTCCATACATCACTACTAGGAAAACCATAGCTTTAACTATAGGGTGATGTCTCTGCTTTCTGCAGAGAGAAATGAAGAGAGCAGTGCAAAAAGAGCCAAGATGGTGAAGCCTTTGGCTGCTGGGTAAGGAATAATCAGAGAAGCCTTAGAGAGCAGTTGGAAGGTGGGGAGAACTACAGTCCTCACAACTGCTTCATTGGGGCAAGACTTACTGGATTACTGTGACCACTAGGATTGAGCTGCTTTTGTTTCCTTGAATAAAGAATTAACTTCACTGACATTGAGTGCTTTATTGTTTTATTGCTGACCAATGCCTGACTCCAGCTCCTGACATACTGTTTGTGGCAACCCTGAAATCACAGGCTGAGATAATGTTTTAAACTGTTTTTAGAGAGATTTAAATAGTGTTTAAAAGGTTTTATTGTTTTTAGAATGCTTTTAAAATGTTTTGTTCGTTTGATTTACTACTGATGTGTTTACTGCCCTGGGTTCCTTTGGAAGGAAGGGTGTGATACAGCTTGAATGAATAAATATAAATAAAAAATATTTGCACAAATGGTGGATGGTGTCTATTATCAAAGTGGATCAAATGAGGTCTTACGAATGAGAGTGCCTCTTTCAAAATTATCCACCCTATCTGTGGACAGAGGACTATCTTACCACATTTCTCGAGGGGAGGAGGTATTCTCAAATGTTTTCACAGGGAAAGGGGGTTCACCATCAGCAGTGACAGGCGCCCAGTTCCAGTAACTGTATTTGTAGCCATTTTGCATGCACCACAATGTCCCAAGTCTAACAGCATTCTAGGGCAATCACCACAGAAAGTGTGTGTGTGTGTGTGTGTGTGTGTGTGTGTGTGTGTAATCAGAGAAAATTCTTCAAAGTTGCCTTCATCTTCTGGGGAAGTGGGTGAGGAAAAAACGCCTCAGAATGTTCTCAGAAAAATATATTCTACGATATTTTGGCTCAGCTTTGGAAACACAAGCTTTGATATAGCAAAATGTTCAAACTGCTCTGTCAAAATAACAGTTAAAAGGGATCATGTTATGTTCTTTAAATTGTACCCGTGATAAAACCCCTCATAATATTTATGGAACACATACATGGATATCTAAGAACAATTTTCAACAACCTTAAGAGCTATTGCATACTGGAATTATTGAAGATGAAGACTGAACAATTTAATATAGATCCACAATGGCATTTTTACAGCTATGCTTAGAATAAATGTTCTAGCCTCTTCACATCTGACCATTTAAGTGGTTTGTTTGGGATTCTTTTTTTTAATGAGCTAGTACTATTGTCCTAATTGCAAGTTGTACTGACAATAAAGTAAAATTAATGCATTTCTGATCCTGAAGGAAATCATGAAAAGCATTGTAGCATGAGAATAAAACCTAATGTATCCAAGCAGAGAAGTTAATCATCATCATTAGCATAAACACCATGTTTTGATAACTTGCCGAATATCTTTGCAATAAATTACATGACACTATTTAAGTTTCAATGGCAAATTTGGTTATTTTGTTGCCTTGCAATGCTATCCTATATGTGTTTAAAAGGTAAAGGTAAAGGTACCCCTGCCCGTACGGGCCAGTCTTGACAGACTCTGGGGTTGTGCGCCCATCTCACTTAAGAGGCCAGGGGCCAGCGCTGTCCGGAGACACTTCCGGGTCACGTGGCCAGCGTGACATCGCTGCTCTGGCCAGAGCCAGAGCCAGAGCCAGAGCCGCACACGGAAACGCCGTTTACCTTCCCGCTGGTAAGCGGTCCCTATTTATCTACTTGCACCCGGAGGTGCTTTCGAACTGCTAGGTTGGCAGGCGCTGGGACCGAGCAGCGGGAGCGCACCCCGCCGCAGGGATTCGAACCGCCGACCTTTCGATCGGCAAGTCCTAGGCGCTGAGGCTTTAACCTTTAGCGCCACCTGCGTCCCTAAGCGCCACCTGCGTTTACCCAGAAGTAAATCTCACTGAGTTCAGTGAAGCTTGCTCCCATGATATAGGATTGCAGGCAGATGCTTGGGTGGGCAGAAGACAGGTTAAGCAGAGAGTTCTTGTTACAGGCTTTACAGTAGATAATTGAACAGACTTCTAATACTTGAGGCAAGTATAAGAAGCTACTCTAGGCTTATACTCTCCCTGGTCCACTCTGGCATCTTTAGTTTCCATTGCTCATCATTTTTCTTCACTTCCTCCACCCCACCCCCACCCCCCAAAAGTGCTTCCAAAATCTGAGAGATAAAGCATCTTAAAAATTTGCCTGAGAACTTTCTACTATATGTGGTGGATATGTAGGGAAATACAGATATTCTGGGAGAGTATCCATGCAGAACTGCAAAAAATTCTAAAGATCTCTTTCAATAAAAAACCAGAGGCCTACCTCTTGGGAATAACAGATTTGGATATTCTGCAAAAGAGGAAGTGTATCTTTTTATATGCGACAGTGGCAGCAAGAGTTCTGATTGCGGCATAAATGGAAGAGTAATGAAATCCCCTCTATACAAGATTAGATCCCAAAGCTGACAGAATATGCCGAATTAGATGGTTTATCAGAAAAAATAAAGAATAAATCAAAACAGAAATTTGTTTCAAAATGGGAGGTTTTCAAAGAATATCTGAAAAATAAATATAGTAGTTTAAATTCTGTTGCAGCATTCGAGGAACTTCAGTAATAGTTGCAAGGTAGATATAAGAAATTAGATATATTAAGAAAAAGTTTAATTATGCTAAAAGTGTGTATTGGCAAAAAGTAATATGAAATCGAAATATGGAATAGACGGGAGGTTGGGTCTTTAGTGTTAAGACCAATATATGTTTTATTGTTTGCTAAGAAAATTATGTGTTTATGGTTATTCCTGTGTGTAATTTGGTATTTGTGTTTTTTTCTTTTTTCTTGCTGTATCAATAAAAATCTTTAAAATAAAAAAGAACTTTGCCTGAGGAGATACAGTCAAGAGAGAATAGAAAAGCCTTGCTGCATCAGACCAAAGGCCCATCTAGACCAGCATCCTCTTCTAGCAGCGGTCAGCCAGATTGCTATGGAAAGCCCACAAGCAGGCCTTGGGTACAATTGCAACTCTCTGCAATTGCGATTCCCAGCATCTGGTAGTCAGAATCATACTGCCTCCAACCATGATGATATAACATAACCTCCATGAATTTGTCTAATTCTTGTTGAAAGCCAGTTGATAGTCAGCACAGCACCCTGTGGAAGCAAATTGCATGGTTCCACTGGGTGCTGCATGAATAAGTACTTTTTCTCTCACTGACCAACTATAGAGGCCCCAGTGCAGATGGAAGTGCTTAGACCAAAACATATAAATTATATTTATGCTTCTGTATTACAATATATTTTACATTGCACTATATTTACATTATATCCATTGTAGTAAATCATTCAGCATTCAATTGTGCAGCAAACAATTCATTTTGTGGCTGTTTTTGTCCCATTGAACATGGTGGAACTTACGGCAAAGTAAAGACACATTTTATCGCGCTACCAGATCATGATCCATTCTTCATAAGAAGTACTGTAACTATAATTTAGTTCTTTGATGCTTTTTTCCATTTAGTGTACATAGAACAATTTGCATTTCATGCATCTTGCTTTAGTCACAATCAATAGGATATGAAATATCTCAATCGTGTCTGCTGCTGAGAGAGTGCCAATTTAGATGTCACACTAAATCATAGCTTAGCACTATGAGAAGAAGCCACAGCATGCTTTAGCTTTGTTTTCTCTCCCCTTCTGCTGTGGTTGGACTTCCACTTCTATTTTACACAAACTGCCTGACTGGAGAAACTGTATTTGCATATTTATTATATTGGCTTGTTTCCACTAACCATAGTTAATCACACTTTGGATGGCACACTAAACTGTGGTTAATCTAAAATAGAAGCTGGAGCTTCAGATTAACTCCTCAAAGCTGGAGGAAAGGAGGGAAGCACATGAGGCCAGGGTGAGGATGGGCTTGATTTTGTAATGCCACACCATAAATATTAGGTCCAAATGTAGCCACTGTTATCTAATGCCTAATTTTTGCAATTATTGCCAGCCGTAGTAAATTTTGCCATCATTACCGACTTTCATTACCATTATAATATGCCTGGAAGATGTTTCAGCCCTCAAAATCTGCTCTAGGACTAACTTTGTTGCCATCAGAAAGTGCATCTCCATGTCTCTGATAGTAGCAAGTACGGTATACTAAGAGTATCGGGCTGTAATCCAAACCCTTAGAAGGGCTGAATGGCTGAATTGCCTAGCCACCAATGCATCCAAAATACAACTTTGCTGTACTAGCTCCCAGACTGGCACAGCACAGAGACCCAGAATGGGCCCGTTGTCATATGGTAGGAGTAGGACTGTGAGGATCCTGTGCCAGCCTGGTCCTGCCCTCGCTCTGCTCCATGTGTTTCCACTGGCTGCCACTGGGGCAGAAGCACTGCCAGGGGCAGATCTCCACCAAGTGGAAAGGGCAATAGAGTTGGGTGGAGCACACCTCTAATTCATCCAAGCCTCATCCAGTATGGCAGATTGGAAGTTTGGGAGTCAGGAGTAAGCCAGCAATAAAACACCCGGTGTCAGCAAAGTTAACTCTTTATTCAAAGAAACCAAAATATCACAGGCCTAGTGATCACAGCAACACTTCCCAGTAGGTCTCGCCCCAATAAAGGTAAAGGTAAAGGTACCCCTGCCCGTACGGGCCAGTCTTGACAGACTCTGGGGTTGTGCGCCCATCTCACTTAAGAGGCCAGGGGCCAGCGCTGTCCGGAGACACTTCCGGGTCACGTGGCCAGCGTGACATCGCTGCTCTGGCGAGCCAGAGCCGCACACGGAAACGCCGTTTACCTTCCCGCTGGTAAGCGGTCCCTATTTATCTACTTGCACCCGGAGGTGCTTTCGAACTGCTAGGTTGGCAGGCGCTGGGACCGAGCAGCGGGAGCGCACCCCGCCGCAGGGATTCGAACCGCCGACCTTTCGATCGGCAAGCCCTAGGCGCTGAGGCTTTAACCCACAGCGCCACCTGCGTCCCAATAAGGGGAGGGAATTGGTCACAGCAGGAGTGAGGGACTCTCTGGCTTCTTCAGTAGCCTATCCCCACTCTTCTCCAACCTCTGCTTCTGCCTCTGATTCTAGACTGCGCTCTGCCCCAGCCTCTTCCTTGCTCACTAAGTTCTATTGTCTCTTCAGTTTCCAACACCTCCTATTCCCTCTGACCACTCATCGTTGTCCCAACACCAATCCCACCAACATTTTTTTCCTCAGGCTTGCAAATAAAGCCTGGAAAAAATGACTCTGGCAAAATCTTAGTGCTGGGTATGGAAGTAGTCAAGCAGATCTACACAATATCTGAGTTTTAAAGAATGCCCAGCCACTTTTCCCTATCATGTATCCAGTGATCTATCCTGTATCCTTTGTTGCTCTTAACAGAGTTTGTTTCACTGTGAAATCTCTTAGAAAACCCTTTCTGTTCAAATGCTTTTTCTGCTGTGCGAGAAAACCTACACCAAATGATTCAACAAAACTGAAGCCAGCAGAAGTTTTGAACGATTTCATAGCAAAAAATGGGATGAGCACTGATAGCAACAGGCAGTGTTGCAACAGACAGGGCTGCTTGGGATGTCAGATAAAACCATTCATGTGTGGCACCCGAATAAATAAAGGGATGCCTGGCACGGCTACGTTTAAAGGCAGTGCCTTCTAGCAGTGACTCATGCAAACCCAGTGGTTGAAAAATGTGCTGCTGACCTGCTGTTACGGTCACACAAGGCACTGACAGGAAGTGTTACCTGAATCTTGCTGGAGTTTGAGGAATTACTTCCTCCAGTCAACATTTATGCCTTAGTGCAGTGAACTCAGTTTTCAAGCAGAAACAACATTCTATATGTATTGTATAGGTTTCCGAACACTTACTGTGGAATGGACCCAATCCACCAAACCAACAACTCATCCAGAAGTACGTGACACATCTGTCAAAGAGAATTCTATTATACACTGAGGTGTTTCCCCCCAGTTTATTTCGTTTTAAGTTAAAGGAATGCCACAATTGCTTTTCTCACAAAATTATGGTTTAGTCACTAACCCTGTGCCCTTTAAAACGTAGCATTTAACATTTGAATGTGATTAATAAATTTCTCTTTCATATAGCACCTCATAAATATTTTTGAGTTTGTAAATCACCTTCTCCCTGTAACTTCAAACTGCACAATAAAAGGCGAGTTTTGTTTGAAGCTTTTGGAGTGATAGATAGGTCCCATTTAAACTAAATTAATCTAATCTTTATGGGGGAAAACATAAAATAAGGTTGGCTTTAAATCTTCCTTGCCTCTGAACAGTTTATGAACATATAATGCTTTTGACCCTTTGAGGGAAAGGACAGAGGAATCCAATTTAATTGTGTGTCTCATGTCAAACGAACAATGTTTTTCACAAAAACAAGACAATCTTTTTTATATAAAAAAAACCTCACTGGAAAAGGTCATATAGACATTTTCTTTACATTTTTGACACCAATGTGAATTTGTGTACTTGATGGGACTATCTGTTTTAAACATTCTACAGTATATATTCTTCTAGCACTTTGCTGGGACCGTTCCTCCACACCTTAGATTGAAGTTCTTTTTGGTTTTAATTAGATTGACCTTTTAGTCCACTTGGCTGGCCTCAAAATGACTGATGATGACTGTTCTCTTGAAAGGAGTGAAGAAAGACGGGAGACAGTCATAGGAAATAAAAAATATTTGATACAGCGATCCTGGTGATATAACGACATCATCGTTATTTTCATAGCTACTAACACAAAGAAATACTAGCCTCTGCAAATTTTGTGAAGCTTTAATGATGACAGGTTATTTCTCATCTTCCTGAATGAACATTTTATAGCTCGGTTGATGACTAATATCTTCAAGAGACTGTTTTTACTGTCCAGTAATGACTTGCCTTTTCTACACTTCCAGGGTTACAAATGGTAAACTTTAAGTAAAGCTGAAACAACCTCCATAACTGATGGCAGCTGAGGGGCTATCACTCCCCCCCTCCCAATTTCACACACAAAAAAGCCATTAAAATTTCTAAGCTCGAAATTGCACTTTCGTGAAGCCTGAAGCCAGCACACAGCCTTGAAAATATTCAAATTTTATCTAGGTTCAAGTTTTACTTTAGCTCTGGATTTGCTGTGGGTGGCTTATAGGGACACCCCCCCCCCCATGGTGGGTGAGAACCACTCCACTGGCATTTAGCTCAGTGACATTTACCCCATCCCCTGTAAAATTCAAAGAGCGTCTCCCATAAACTGGGAGTCATGGCTTGTGAGTGGGGAGAAGCAAATACACTATAACAAAACATTCTGCATGCTAAAATTGTATTAAAAATTAATAATAGTAAATGCAATGTACAGTGGTACCTCGGGTTACAGATTCTTCAGGTTACATACGCTTCAGGTTACAGAGTCCGCTAACCCAGAAAGAGTGCTTCAGGTTAAGAACTTTGCTTCAGGATAAGAACAGAAATTGGGCTCTGGCGGCGCAGCGGCAGCAGGAGGCCCCATTAGCTAAAGTGGTGCTTCAGGTTAAGAACAGTTTCAGGTTAAGAACGGACCTCCAGAATGAATTAAGTACTTAACCCGAGGTACCACTGTAATTGCTTTGGCATCTTTAATGTATTTAGCTGCGATCCTATACTTCAGTTGGGAGAAACTCAATGGGACTTACACAGAAGTAGACATACATAGGAATGCACTGCCTCTTAAGATGGTTCACAAAAGCTCAGGATCTGGTCCCCAAAATACTTGCATTCAACAGAGCCAAGCTCCCTGAAATGCTGCCGCACTTTTGGTCTGCAACAGTCCGTTTCTCTTATGCTGTGCAGTGGTGCAGAAGTCAAATGTAATGTATATGGTGTCATGAAATCAAGGGCTATTACTATTACTCAGAGAGCTGCCTGTTTTCTGCTTCACTAGTGCAGCAAACTAATTGAAATTAAGGGTATCTCAACATAAATTCTGCAATGCTTTGGCTTCATTTTCTCTATTAACACTCGAATGAACTAAAAATTCATTAGGTACTAACTGAATCATTCTAAACTCCTTTAAAACACTTAAAAGGGGCTGGTAGATTTTACAGTGAAACTACCTGACTAATACTATGTTGCAGGTATGATAGATTTAGCTAAGTATCTGAGCCATCTTTCCTATGTAACTTTTCCTTCAACTTTCTACTCATTCTGTTGCCTGCTTTTGATCCTCCACGCATAACTACTCTCGTTCATTCGTGTGTCCTGGAGTGTTTACCCTGTAGGGGTATCAGCAGCAGCAACACCTTGGGCAGCCAGGTCTAGCTCCAGTGCATTGTGGGAAATTTATATGATTCATTGCTTCCTGGTTGGAAAAAAAGAAAGAAAGCCAAGTACAGTGGTACCTCAGGTTAAGAACTTCATTTGTTCTGGAGGTCCGTTCTTAACCTGAAACTGTTCTTAACCTGAGGTACCACTTTAGCTAATGGGGCCTCCCGCTGCCGCCGTGCCGCCACCGCGTGATTTCTGTTCTCACCCTGAAGTAAAGTTATTAACCCGAGGTACTATTTCTGGGTTAGCGGAGTCTGTTATCTGAAGCGTCTGTAACCTGAAGCATCTGTAACCCGAGGTACCACTGTACAGATGCCAGTGGTGGCCCTGCCAAAGTGCTAGAGTCCTGGAACCTAGGATGCCAGGTGTTAGAGACATCCCTATTATACATACCAGCAGCCATGCTTTTCTGTGAGCGAATTCCATGTATCTGAATGATACAAGTACATCTTTCTCCTGGGCTGAGATAGCAATCCAGGCGGTACACAACCTGATATGTTCCTACCCATAGGAGTGCAGGATAACCCTTGGCTTATTCTTATGTACTAAAACTAGTTGGGATATTTTCTTTATAGATGAGACACCGCTACAGTTTAAAGTGTTTTAACTGCTTCAGTTGTCAAAGACATCATTTAATATTAAGCTGCTTTTGTGCGGGGCCTTTATTATATTTTAAGATGGCAGAATACTAGCTTCAAATGTGTAAGATCGGTAAGATGATTTGCCTCAATTAAAGTTGGAGACACATTTGAGGATAGGCACATAAGGGCCTCCTTTCGTGGTTTTTGGAAGTATGTGAAAATTACAGTTCTGGGGGGGAGGCATGTGCTAATATCTCACCGCTAGGATCTTTGTCAGCTGTATGGAACGTATCATAGAATTCTCCAAATCTCTTAGTAATATTCTCAATAATGTCAGGTTATTATAAAGAACACAATACTCTTAACTTCCTGTCTCATGAGCCTACTTTAACACTTGTCAATCATTATCCTACTGCAATACTTCTGGGGAGAATTTCAAAGTAAAGTTTCCTGAAAATAGTCCTCCTCATTTTGGTTTCCAACCAACTGCTTTTGAAAATATTTTGATTTTTATATCTTATCTAGTTATTTGTTCCAGGAAGGAGATAACAGCAAAGAGTCATAGAAAATTTCAACAATGAAGCTTTAGCGCATAGCCATTAAAACAATAAGGAGAACAAAATAAATTATGGGTCCTGTTATACGTTAACAATACCCAAGGATGGTGTTGCTACCAAAAGACACAATAAAAGTGTGTTTCTGATAAACAGTTGGGTTGCTTATAGCTTGGTTTCAAGATATGTAGTGCCATGAGGCTCATCTAAAAGATTGTGGAGAAAAGTTCAGTTGCACCATAATGGTTAATTTGGACATTTTCCAACTCTTAGTAGTAGATACTGTATTGACATTTACCAATTCACTGAAGAAACTCGGGTGGGCAGAGGAAAAACCTATAGGCATAACACAGCAAGGTTAAGTTCCTAAGTTCCCTTGATTTCTTGCCGTTAACTTTTTCTAGCAGAAATCAATGAGACCAATAGCATTCCCACTTTTTGCCGAATTATGCCTACAATTTGCAGTGCTTCATGTTGACTTGCAGGTGTAAGAAGCAATTGCATCACTAAGATTATTTGGCTGTTTCCCCAGCTTGTTCCCCCCCACACATATAATAATTTTAAAGTGAGCCATGGAAATAGAACAGAAATCTAGACTATGAGAAAAGTTACTTGTTGATTCTGCAATCTTCCTTGTAAATTTAGAAAAATTCTGATATTTCCCACTCATATTCCAAGATGTCAAGAATGACAGAGGAAGCATGGCTTTTTTTTTTTTTTGCAGTCTTCAGATGAGGACTAGACCATGTGAAAAATGAATATAAGATTTTAGCTGCAGTTTGTTCATTTTCAGCTTTGTATTATTGTTGTACAAAAAAGCGCAGTAGACATTTTGTTGTTGCACCCATGGCCTAGGTTTAGGGTCCCATTTAGCTCCTAGCTTTCATATCTCAGTTTCTAATACTGGATGATCCTCACGGTCCCTTCCAACTTTCTAGTTCTGTGATTCTTATATCTTACTGATAGCAAATAAATGTGCTTATTTCTTGCTGGTTGCATAGAGAACACAACTGAAGCTGAAGCTGAAAAGCAGAGCAAAGGAAAGTCTAAGATGTGGAGCCCAACTCTAGTCTATAACACGAAGTTCTAATATTTAAATCTTCAACGGTTATGTTATTATACAGGCTGCTTGTGGGGTTTTTTCAGGATTACTTAAGTAATTACAGTGGTACCTCGGGTTACAGACGCTTCAGGTTACAGACACTTCAGGTCACAGACTCCGCTAACCCAGAAATAGTACCTCGGGTTAAGAACTTTGCTTCAGGGTGAGAACAGAAATCATGCTCCGGCAGCGTGGCAGCAGTGGGAGGCCCCATTAGCTAAAGTGATACCTCAGGTTAAGAACAGTTTCAGGTTAAGAACAGACCTCCAGAATGAATTAACTTCTTAACCTGAGGTACCACTGTATAGGGTGATTATGACCATGAAAAACCTTGAATGAACAGACCTCTGGGGACTCTTCCAGATGACACTTTTCTTTTGCACTTGCCCTGCCTTATTCGCTGATTTTTTTCCAGAGAGATCTGCTCTTAAATTATTTCTGTTCTTAAAACAAGCTGTTATTCTTTAAATGGAGGGTGTCATTTTCTGTTTTGTTGTTGTTGTTTAGTCGTTTAGTCGTGTCCGACTCTTCGTGACCCCATGGACCAGAGCACACCAGGCGCTCCTGTCTTCCACTGCCTCCCGCAGTTTGGTCAGACTCATGTTTGTAGCTTCGAGAACACCGTCCAACCATCTCGTCCTCTGTCGTCCCCTTCTTCTTGTGCCCTCATTTTCTGTTACAAATTAAAAATACAACCCACCCAAAATGGGGGGGGGGTTGCGATTGGAGCACAGCTATAGGTAAGGGTGGTGCACCCATTTCCCCCACCCTGGCTACAGACATGGCCTGGAATCTGCAGGAGAAAGGGGAATTTAAAAAACAACAACAAAACCCTTCTGTTTATGGATGGCTCCTCTCAACCAAAATGCCTTTTGTCTATCTGTCCTTTCCCATGGCAATGCATTTTTTCATTCTTCATTGTTTCGGAGATGTTTGTCTTCATATGACTGTGGCATATGCTGTAAATGTTTGTTTTTTCTTTGCTATGAATTAAATATTGGCATGGCAAGTGAGAGGGTGGGAATTTATTTCTACAATACAATGACGGATGTTGTTGGGGCCTCTAATCAGATGTCTGGCTGCAGTTGGCACATCCAAGGATCACTTTCTGCGTGTTCAGTCTTGGGATTGTCCCAAACTAAAATACCGTGTCATGAACTCTGGATGTGCTGATTTGTTCTTGAAACCCGTTGATTCCCGTAGGCTTTTATATTAGGTTAAACTAGGGAAATAGGCCAAAATAAAGAGTGGCACAGAAAATGTTCCCTGTGCATGCAATGCAGGGAGCAAAATATCAACAACAGCAACAAATGCTTAATAGTGCCAACAATATTACTCATTATAACAACTCAGGGAATTGAACCTTCAGGTTCCTCTCATTAGGAAAATAACTTTCAGTGTCAACTTAATGCTTTCTAACCACAAGGCTCTTATGGGCAGCACAGTGGAGTGGAATAAAAGAGAAGAGTGGGAGTTCTGGAAGTCATTACCAAAGAATCCCCTCGACACATACTGTGCCTGTAGCTTGCCAGTTGCTATATAAAATCATATATTACTGATAAATTGAACAGCTGAAAAGGTTACCCTGGATTATAGCCTTTTTTAAAGGGCAAATATAGCCATAGAACTACAGGGAAATGACAAAAATATGTTCATGTAACATGGGCTAGATTCTGTATGTTTGTGGAGGGCCCATCTCTCAGTGACAGCAAGCATGCATAAATAGCACAAATTTATAGTTTTAATCCGCAGCAACTCCAATTAAATAATCTCAGTGCTTAACACTGGGGAAGAGAAAAGAGCTCCTGCAGAGTCAGAACAGGCAGTCCTAGGCTAGATGGACTTTAAACTCACTTTTCAAGTAGGGATAAGGAAAATAGGGTTGCCATATTTCAAAAACTGAAAATCCGGTTGAGCTTGTTGAGCTTTTCTGTGCAAAATCTCAAAAAAGGAAGAGGTTTTTGAGCTATTTCCAAGGAAATTTGCAAGAATCTACACTTCCAACATGGGTTGTCATACGTCCAGATTTCCCCAGACATTTCAGTGATTTCCACCTTGACACTGTTTCTGACGGCCGAATCCTGGCTGTGTCTGTGAAATTCCGGACGTATGGCAACCTTAAAGGAAAAATAATAATGATTCTGTTCTCATTTAAAGGCGAACCTACATAATTTGCACTTCTCCCAGCAATATGAGAATCAAAACACAGCCATCTTTCAGAATTCATACTTTCTCAGTGCAAGGTATGATAATAATTGCCTTCTAAAGCTGTGGTCCAATCTTCAAGTTAAGTATGGTGGATAAGGGTAGGATTGTTAAAGGATTCCTTTGCATTGGCCGGCCACAATAATAATGGTAATACCACTGGAATGGTGGATTGCACTGGCATGTTAACATTCTGTCATATCTGCCTTGTGTCACAGACAGGATATAAAGGTTATAGCCTTCTCAGCTTGAATAATTGTTCGGAAGCTCTTAGTAGCATACAGCTTCGTCACACTGGCCACGTGACCCGGAAGTGTCTCCAGACAGCGCTGGCCCCCGGCCTCTTAAGTGAGATGGGCGCATAACCCTAGAGTCGGACATGACTGGCCCGTACAGGCAGGGGTATCTTTACCTTTACCTTTTTAACTCACCCTCCCTAGATTTCCAGGTCAGTTTGTTATTTCCTCAGAGGATGTTTGATTTAAAATTGTGTGGTATCCAGGTGTTTTCATTTCATCTACAAAACAGAAAGGGAAATATTAGCCCAACTCTTTAAACAAAAACAGTCCTTTTAAACCCAGGGGTCTTTGATGGACTATGCACTTGAGAGCTGCAAGTCAATTGCAGATGATGTGCTTGAGAATTGCAGCTTGAAGGCGTCCACACCCAATGGCTGCAGTGCTGAAGTTGCAATTCAGGTTCAATGCACAAAGGTTCTTCCACCTTCATTTCTATCAGTAGGGGAACTGTCAGCAAAATGGAAAATTCTCTTTTCTATGTGACTTGCTTGCCCCACTCACCCTGTTACAGGGAAAACCAGAAGCCATCTGCCAGGCTGACTGATGGCATAGATAAAAGTGAAGAACCTTTTCTAGCCCTGGTATACCAATGAGAAATAATAATGATAATGATAATGATATACCACCCTTTATCAGAAGATCACAGGGCAGTGTACAACAGTAAGATCACATTTTATGGAGCATCAGTAATAAAAACATAAAAAAGAATAACAACAGACAGCATAAATAATAACAACTACAACATGGCCAACATGGCCAAAGCCCACCTTTATCTAGGTTTTCCTTCCTGCCCTGCCCCAACCACAGAAATTGGAAAGTCTACAGCCCTACTGATGGGAGGGGCTAGAGGAAAAGTGGGAGGGGCAATACATGTAAATATTACCTTTTGTAAAGTAGGGTTCTACACACACTCTGTTCTCCATTCAGGCAAGCAAGAAGTGTTATGTAAGTTCAAGGACTTGTTCCAGCCAGGTTGAAAGGTGAGGGCAGTGAGGAGTGGTCCGAGGACCGAAATCATGCCCCAGTCCCCACCAGATTTTTCCCACCCATGGCATAGATGTATAGAGCTTGCTTCTCTCCTTATACCCTGCCCCTAATCCACAATATATCTTTCCCCACAGGTTACCTACCACTAGTTTATACTATATATATATCCAAAATGAACCAATAGTTTCAATAAAATATTATATATTGTTAGATTTTAGAAAGATTTTTAAAAGAAATCTGCACTAAAAAATAATAAGCAAGATTCCTTGTAAAATACATTATTCCCACAGAGAAACAGAATGGAAAGACCAATTCATGCCTTTTCCTAAGAAAGGATAGCCGTTCCAATGTAAATGTTTTGAAGCGTTTAATGAAGAAAAGTATCAGTGGCTTAGAAGAACTGCAATTAGAATTGAGGAGCAATTGATGCTGAAAAAGTAGATTCAAAGGAGTATTAAATTGTTTCCTCTACAATCATTACTCTCAGAATGGAAAGAAATGATTATTTGTCTCCAAATATGGCTTCTCTCTCTCTCTCTCTCTCTCTCTCTCTCTCTCTCTCTCTCTCACACACACACACACACACACACACACACATCCACATTCACATGGGAAGAAATGAGTTGTGCATAGATGTTTTGTGCAGACAACAGTACCCATTCCCAATGTGGTAAAGTAGAATGGCATGCCAAATGAAAGTGGTGAGCTGTAAACAGGCACTTATTTCCAATTGGGCCAGGCCAATCTTCCTTTGCTGGAACTCCTGTTTGGATATTGGTGCTACCTGCAGCTGAATCAGCAGCCCTCAGTCCCCTGGCAGAGGCCAGAGGCCAAAATGTATTTTTCCCACATTTCTGCATTCTGAAAGCAGCACTGCTTTTTGAAAATCAGGGGTTTTTCTGCATTGTAATAAGAACCACAAGACCTATAAAATTATCAATACCACCTTTATTTTTTTAAAAAAATGAATCAAAGAAAATATGCAAGCTTTTGATTTGAACCCTATGCTTCTCCAAGTTAGGTGTTCAAGATTTTTGTTTGCAGATTTGTATCAGGCTTAAGATAGCAATGGAGGAAATTCCTGCAGACCAAGGCTTCAGTCGTAAGTAAGTCCTATTGAAATCAATGGTACTTAAGGCTAACTCATGCAGTCATGAACTTGTTTACATCCATCTGTCTCAAGAGACAATGGAGTGAGCCTCCAGGAATTAAGTCAAACCATAGCACCTGCTGGAGGAGACTCTTGAGAGTCCCATGGACTGCAAGAAGATCAAACCTATCCATTCTTAAGGAAATCAGCCCTGAGTGCTCACTGGAAGGACAGATCCTGAAGCTGAGGCTCCAATACTTTGGCCACATCATGAGAAGAGAAGACTCCCTGGAAAAGACCCTGATGCTGGGAAAGATGGAGGGCACAAGGAGAAGGGGATGACAGAGGACGAGATGGTTGGACATTGTTCTCGAAGCTATGAACATGAGTTTGACCAAACTGCGGGAGGCAGTGGAAGACAGGAGTGCCTGGCGTGCTCTGGTCCATGGGGTCACGAAGAGTCGGACACAACTAAACATCTAAACAACAACAGCACTTGCTGTGGCCGCAGAGACCAGTAATTATTAACTGTTGCCTTCTGTGTTGTTTTTGCTGCTTTAGCAGCAGCAAAGTGGCCTCTCAAACCTGGGCAGTGTGTCTGGAAGTCCTGGGCTGCCCGGATGACAAGACCTCCCTCTCAGCCTCACTGCTGTGGTCCAAAGGAAAGCAGAGCAATACACTGGCACCACTTGGCTGCAGGAGTTGCTGGAAGGAGTGCAAGGTGCCATCCAACCGTCTTAGGGACTCCACTCCAGATTGGTGTAGGGTTTACTCCTTCGCCTTTTCTTCTTTGGAAGATGTCTTGCAAGGCAAAGGGTACAGAATTTTCCTCCATGAACGGCGCTTGATTTTTCTTCTTGTGAATGACAGCTGAGTGTGTGAACTGTCTCATTGTAAAGTTCTAACTTTGAAGGTTTGCTGTAGTTCTCACGGGACAAACATGCAGATGTGAACCAACTGCTTCTTCCAAGTAGACATGCTTAGGATTGAGATGTGATTTTGTAAATCCCAAGTAACTGTAGTAGGGAGCAAGTCTGAATTCAGTGTCATTTACTTTGGAGTAAATTGCATATGGAGTTGTTGAAGATTCATTCCCTGGGTCTGCAGTCATGGGATTGTTGTCTATCACATGACGGTGTATGTTTTCAGTCCACAGTGTGGGAAGTGACCGAGACAGGATGTTTTGGTATTGCTGTGTACCGTGAAGTGGGACTATTGTCCTTTGTTTTTCTCTCTTTGCTGTCTGATGAGAAAGAGGCAGGAGCTAAGTCAGAAAGTGTACTATATGTAAATACAGTAGATTAGCCAAAATGCTGTGCTATTGGTTCTATTACGCAAACTGCAAATACTCTGCGGATCCCTAAGTGTGCTAATGCCTTTTGGTATCAGTTGCTGTGATGTTCGGGCAGAAAAAAGCTTTTGAATCTCCTGAACGATCGACCAGGAGGGAGAGAACATGCCACTCGGGCATGTGTCTCTGCCAGGGTCCTACACGAGAGTAGGACACTCCTAACAGGAGTTTCCCTGAGTAGAACACAATCCCTGCAATATGTCTGATAGAGGAAAGGTGGAATATGGTTTTTCAGGAACAGTATGGAAGGTGGCATGGGAAGAAGCAGGGGGAAAGAAAAAGTGGTGAAATCATCTTTGTACTTTTCTCCAGGGAAAACTTCTGCTAGTTCTCATGGAAAGGACACTATGTTGTGTTTATACTTGAAAGTCAGCCCCATTAAACATAATGTGACTTATGTTTGAGTAGACAATCATAGGATTGTGCTGATAGGCTCTTGATTAAGTCAGAACCTTGTGACACCAGAGTTGAGGAACCTGTATCTCTTATGGATAGTCTTAGAATTCAGCTCACCGTCAACCTCATCCAACATTGGCCAACGGTCAGGGATGGTGCTACTCATCAAGACTTGGAGGGCACCTCATTGGCTACCCATTGAGTTACACAAAAGCAAGCTGGGATGAAGAATAAATGAATCCCTCTTTTTAAAACATTAAAAAACCACAACCCAGACAGGAGTGAGTTAAAACAAAAAAATTCCTTCCAGTAGCACATTAAAGACCAACTAAGTCAGTTCTTGGTATGAGCTTTCGTGTGCATGCACACTTCTTCAGATACACATGTGTGTATCTGAAGAAGTGTGCATGCACACGAAAGCTCATACCAAGAACTGACTTAGTTGGTCTTTAAGGTGCTACTGGAAAGAATTTTTTTGTTTTGACTATGGCAGACCAACACGGCTACCTATCTGTAACAGGAGTGAGTTAGCACTTCTTCTAGCCCTTTGAAGAGGCATTAAAAATATTTTCAATATGTTTTCATACCCTTTGCTCTTTAGTTTATTTTAACACACCATTCTATTAGTCCTCTAAAGAAAAGAAGTTGGCATGTGTCATGTTGTGCACCATGTATAAGAAACAACAGCTATTGACCTTTTAACTATTCAATAAGATACAGGAATACGAGCTTCAGTCTTGTATGCCGTGTAGGTCATTGAGGCGTAACGGGATGGAGCTGCTGGCTTGGAATACTTTCCAGCTCTCATCTTGTGGCTCTTAGAAGCTGGCGAAATAAATAAATGGATTGTATGGCTCGATGTGCAGAGCACACACTCCAACCTTTCGCAAATGAAAACAGGGCACACTCCTGTGAATGAAGGATGGAAAGTGGCAGAGTCTTAATGGACAATGGCAGGGCCAACTCAGTCTCGACTCAGCTGTGGCACAAGAGGGAAACGTGAATTAAAGTGAATGTAAGCAAATGTTTCCCAATGACAACCTGGATGGCTTTATAAAAGAGTAGGAAGATGCATTGAAAGTCCCTTATGAAGGAAGGTTGCCCAAGCAGGCGCATTATGTGACCCAGGAAAATAACCAAACTGTACAACAGTGATGGGATAAAATCAGGCCAATTCTTTACTGACAGCAACAGGCAGGGCAAGGGTTGGCGTGGCATTGGGTCCCAGGATTAGTTCATCATTCCACAAGCCCCACGTTGATGGAATAGATCCGCTGGGTTTGGATTGCTCCAAACCTGTATGACGGGAGTTCAGTATTGAACCTTGCCATGGTACAAGCCAAGCAAGCAAGGTCTCACCAGGGTGCAGATACCAACCAGGCAGATACCAAACCCATGCTTGGGTTTGTCACGGTCAATTCTCCCTTCAGGCCTCTTATAGGGGGGTCCCCAATACTATGTTGATCCTGCCCAATACCATTTCTGCCCTCATTCAAACAACGTTCTTCCGCCTAACAATGGAAAGCCATAATTTCACTGAGGGAAAGGTGGAAAAAAACCCCAAGTGCCAATCAGCTTGAGAGATAAAAGAATTCATTTCTGGCCTGTCAACCAGCGACCCAAAATTGCTCAGGCCCCAGGGAAGACTCTCAAAGCAAAATGGCTATGAGCTCCAGGAGAAGCAGCCTTATGGGGGCCACCAGGGGGCGCATTGGAAGATGGCAGACAATAACATCAGTCCGACCCACACGAGGTAATTAAGAGGCTGATATGGGAGTATGCAACCTCCCTTGCCCCCCCCCAGGGAATGGGGGGGACTGCCTTGCCTGCTGTGTCCATAATTCACCCCCAGATTCGAAAGAAGGGGGTGAGGGCACTAGGCACGAAGCCCTTGGGTGACGTCGGCTCTCCCGGACGCTGTCTCTGATCGCACACTGGTTTGCATCAGCTCAAAATATATAATATATAAAAAGAAGCAAATGCACATACTTCAAGTGAAGATCGGGAGTAAAGACTGCTGATTAATGAGATCTCTGCGATGCAGAGCGACGGGCTGGTCAATAAATCAAGTGAAGACTCATCATTAAAAGATCGGTATGTTGGAGCGAAATGGAAAGGGGGGGAGGAAAAAACTTTTCTTTTTTTGTCTTATGTGAGTATCCAATAACCCTCCCTCCCAGAGAGAAAGAATCGTTGCAAATTACTAATCACAAGCAGGAGATTAAGAACTGTGTGGAAATGAATTATTGATCAAAGAGAGGACTGGTGGGAACATCGGGAATGGAAAGAAAGCTTTGTGACGCAGTTACAAATGGAGATTTGTCAAGACAGGCCTGCCCACAGGAGAACGAGGTCATTGGAATGTGAATGTATGGTTATCGGAATGTGAATTTGACCTGGCAGGGCCCCCTGAGATACAGATTGGCAGGCCGGTGGAAATCAACGGACAGACTGTAGGAATGTTCTTTACGGAGGTGTGGAAATGGCGTCTGTCCTTTATGTGATATGGCTCTTGGAGAGTGTAAAATCCACACAGGATATATTTGTTTTCAACCCGCTTGTGAAGATTATCAGAGATCACAAAGAAAGGAATATATGATAACAACAAGAAGATGAGGAAAATAATAAAGAGACTATTTGGACAGAACTGGATAGAACTGTGAAATTAAAGCAGCAGCAAGAGTGATGTTTGGATACCTTTCAGAGAGCGAAGTATGGGTACCCCCAATAATTTTTTTAAAAAAATTGGCTGTATAATTTGGAACTAATGTGATTTGGAATTAATGTAATTTGATTGGCCTGTTACTAAAAATTATTTTTTTAAAAAAGGAGAAGCAGCCTTATATGGACTTTCCCCTACTCTCTGCAGTAAGGGCTCATGGGACAGCTTTTTCCCATGAGCCCATCACACATAGAGGAAATGGGGCAAAACCTTGCCCTATATTTTGCTGTAATCCATGGGTCGCAGCACCGCTGGGCAAAGGCGTCCAGTGTTTATTGGGCACGGAACAGGGCTTACAGCATTTGGGGCTTTTTGTTTGTTTGTTTGTTTGTTTGTTTGTTTGTTTGGATAAAGGGACGCAGGTGGCGCTGTGGGTTAAAGCCTCAGCGCCTAGGGCTTGCCGATCGAAAGGTCGGCGGTTCGAATCCCTGCGGCGGGGTGCGCTCCTGCTGCTCGGTCCCAGCGCCTGCCAACCTAGCAGTTCAAAAGCACCTCCGGGTGCAAGTAGATAAATAGGGACCGCTTACCAGCGGGAAGGTAAACGGCGTTTCCGTGTGCGGCTCTGGCTCGCCAGAGCAGCGATGTCACGCTGGCCACGTGACCCGGAAGTGTCTCCGGACAGCGCTGGCCCCTGGCCTCTTAAGTGAGATGGGCGCACAACCCCAGAGTCTGTCAAGACTGGCCCATACGGGCAGGGGTACCTTTACCTTTACCTTTACCTTGTTTGGATAAAAGTGTTTAAAATTATGCAGAGTGTGGAGAAAGTGGAGAAAGTTTTTTCTCCCTGTCTCATAACACTGGAACTCATGAACTACCAATGAAGCTGAATTTTGGAATCCTAAACAAAACATCTAGGGAGGAAGCCTCATTGAACTCAATGGAATTTATTCCTGGGGTGTGGAAATACGTTTAGGATTGCTGTTCACATCTGATGACTTTTATGCTGCTGTTTTTTATCACTCTGCGTTCTCTGTGCTCTGTTTAATTTTTGCTGTATTTTAGAGAGATAGACGATACGTACACTTGAAATGGTTCTTATGATTGTTGTGAGCCACCAGAGGATTTTTGAGAACCTGAAAGGCAGCATGAAATTGTTTTAAATAGATAACTACAATTATTTCATTAATTCTCACTATGCATGCTTACTGAAGTGCATAAACATGGCAGCTCATTCACGATAAGCCAGGTAGAAGAGCGGCATGCTCATTAACGCTGGGATATTTAGTGGTTTGTCACACACCTCTTGTAATTTTGCAAGGGACAATGCCCTACACTTTTATGGTAAAATGCATTCTAATATGTATGATTGAACCCAGGTAAATAATAAAGTGTGTTTGAGTGTGAAGCTATAAATCCTAAAGGACTTGTGTTTATGATTATCAGTAAATCATGAGAAGATGTATCTGCTATTCAATTATTATGTAATACAGAGGGCAAATTCCAGCCAATGACATAGATAATGTATTAAATTAAGTTCTGCAAGTCCATGGACCACTTCCTTTTCATTAAAACCCCATTATAAGTGGGATTGACAGGGGAAGGAACACTGTATTAAATCCTACATGCAAATGTTGCTGTAAAATACAAATTTCAGAACATAGGGGGTGGATGGGAAAGTTTTTCGCTTTGTCTTGTCCAAAAATACAAAAGTTAGAAAATTGTCCTAAGTTTTACTCTATGTGTCACTGACCTCTGCAAAAATAATTTGAGGTTGAGTCATATATTAACATTCAGAAATGATAGCTCTTTCTTAAAAGAAAAGTTCAAACACTTTGGAGTTCTCAGCAGAGACTGAGATTTAAGAACAGTTTGGAATTTAAGCATCTTTTGTTCTCCCCCCCCCTTTTTCTGCAAAGGCACAGACATTTGGGTGCCTCCCTCCTTTAAAAGTATGTTATTGACTGTCCCTTCTACTTGCTCATCAATGTGAAAACAATTTAAAGCTGGTGGGAAAACATATTCTTGGAGAGAAATATACAAGTATCTTGAGTAGTGATCTGCAGGTGCTATTAATGTACATGTTTGGTTCAGCCAACTAGAGAGCACTCCTCTACTCCCTGGAATGATGGCAGATGGGCCACAGAAAGTGTGGACTCCACTCTCTGCTAGTGAAGGGGGAGGTCTGAGGGTGAAGAGAGGAGTGTACTTTCAGAGACCTCCCAAGCATGGTAACAGAAAGCTCTGGTGAGTCCAGAATTTATTTATTTTTATAAAATATATTTCTACTGATTTTCCAATATCTTTCCAATTGCAGCCTCATTATAACAATACCTATTTTATCCAATTAATTATTAATGCCAATTATTCAAATGTCAAATTATACAATTTAATTAAACTGGGCCCCTCATGTGTAAGATTTGATAGCTTCATTCTTCTACATTTTTTCTGCGTTCCAAAATTTTAATAATTTCTCTTACATTCCATTCAGATATTTTGTTGTTTAGTCGTTTAGTCGTGTCCGACTCTTCGTGACCCCATGAACCAGAGTACGCCAGGCACCCCTGTCTTCCACTGCCTCCCACAGCTTGGTCAGACTCATGTTTGTCGCTTCAAGAACACTGTCCCACCATCTTGTCCTCTGTCGTCCTCTTCTCCTTGTGCCCTCCATCTTTCCCAACATCAGGGTCTTTTGCAGGGAGTCTTCTTTTCTCACGAGGTGGCCAAAGTATTGGAGCCTCAGCTTCACGATCTGTCCTTCCAGTGAGCACCCAGGGCTAATTTCCTTAAGAATGGATGCATTTGATCTTCTTGCAGTCCATGGGACTCTCAAGAGTCTCCTCCAGCACCATAATTCAAAAGCATCAATTCTTCGGCGATCAGCCTTCTTTATGGTCCAGCTCTCAGTTCCATACACCACTACTGGGAAAACCATGGCTTTAACTATACGGACCTTTGTTGGCAAGGTGATGTCTCTGCTTTTTAATATGCTGTCTAGGTTTGCCATCGCCTTTCTCCCAAGGAGCAGGCGTCTTTTAATTTCGTGACTGCTATCACCATCTGCAGTGATCATGGCGCCCAAGAAAGTAAAATCTCTCACTGCCTCCAATTCTTCCCCTTCTATTTGCCAGGAGGTGATGGGACCAGTGGCCATGATCTTCGTTTTTTTGATGTTGAGCTTCAGACCATATTTTGCGCTCTCCTCTTTCACCCTCATTAAAAGGTTCTTTAATTCCTCCTCACTTTCTGCCATCAAGGTTGTGTCATCTGCATATCTGAGGTTGTTGATATTTCTTCCGGCGATCTTAATTCCGGCTTGGGATTCATCCAGCCCAGCCTTTCGCATGATGAATTCTGCATATAAGTTAAATAAGCAGGGACACAATATACAGACTTGCCGTACTCCTTTCCCAATTTTGAACCAATCAGTTGTTCCATATCCAGTTCTAACTGTAGCTTCTTGTCCCACATAGAGATTTCTCAGGAGACAGATGAGATGATCAGGTACTCCCATTTCTTTAAGAGCTTGCCATAGTTTGCTGTGGTCAACACAGTCAAAGGCTTTTGCATAGTCAATAAAGCAGAAGTAGATGTCTTTCTGGAACTCTCTAGCTTTCTCCATAATCCAGCGCATGTTTGCAATTTGGTCTCTGGTTCCTCTGCCCCTTCGAAATCCAGCTTGCACTTCTGGGAGTTCTTGGTCCACATACTGCTTAAGCCTGCCTTGTAGAATTTTAAGCATAACCTTGCTAGCGTGTGAAATGAGTGCAATTGTGTGGTAGTTGGAGCATTCTTTGGCACTGCCCTTCTTTGGGATTGGGATGTAGACTGATCTTCTCCAATCCCCTGGCCACTGCTGAGTTTTCCAAATTTGTTGGCATATTGAGTGTAGCACCTTAACAGCATCATCGTTTAAAATTTTAAATAGCTCAGCTGGAATATCATCACTTCCACTGGCCTTGTTATTAGCAGTGCTTTCTAAGGCCCATTTGACTTCAATCTCCAGTATGTCTGGCTCAAGGTCAGCAACCACACTATCTTTCTGGTATAATTCCTCTGTGTATTCTTGCCACCACTTCTTGATGTCTTCTGCTTCTGTTAGGTCCTTTCCACTTTTGTCTTTTATTATGGTAATCTTTGTACGAAATGTTCCTTTCATATCTCCAATTTTCTTGAACAAATCTCTGGTTTTTCCCATTCTATTGTTTTCCTCTATTTCTTTGCATTGCTCTTTTAAGAAGGCCTTCTTGTCTCTCCTTGCTATTTTTTGGAAATCTGCATTCAATTTCCTGTATCTTTCACTATCTCCCTCGCATTTTGCTTGCCTTCTCTCCCCCGCTATTTGTAAGGCCTCGTTAGACAGCCACTTTGCTTTCTTGCATTTCCTTTTCATTGGGATGGTTTTAGTTGCTGCCTCCTGGATAATGTTACGAGCCTCCATCCATAGTTCTTCAGGCACTCTGTCCACCAACTCTAAATCCTTAAACCTGTTCCTCACTTCCACTGTGTATTCATAAGGAATTTGACTTAGATTGTATCTTACCGGCCCAGTGGTTTTTCCTACTTTCTTCAGTTTAAGCTTGAATTTTGCTATAAGAAGCTGATGATCTGAGCCACAGTCAGCTCCAGGTCTTGTTTTTGCTGACTGTATAGAGCTTCTCTATCTTTGGCTGCAAAGAATATAATCAATCTGATTTCGATGTTGCCCATCTGGTGATGTCCATGTGTAGAGTCGTCTCTTGTGTTGTTGGAAGAGAGTGTTTGTGATGACCAGCTTGTTCTCTTGGCAGAACTCTATTAGCCTTTGCCCTGCTTCATTTTGAACTCCAAGGCCAAACTTGCCAGTTGTTCCTTTTATCTCTTGACTCCATACTTTAGCATTCCAATCCCCTATAATGAGAAGAACATCCTTCTTTGGTGTCATTTCTATAAGGTGTTGTAAGTATTCATAGAACTGGTCAATTTCAGTTTCTTCAGCATCAGTGGTTGGTGCATAAACTTGGATTACTGTGATGTTAAAAGGTCTGCCTTGGATTCGTATCGAGATCATTCTATCATTTTTGAGATTGCATCCCAGTACAGCTTTCGCCACTCTTTTGTTGACTATGAAGGCCACGCCATTTCTTTTACGGGATTCTTGCCCACAGTAGTAGATATGATAGTCATCCGAACTGAATTCGCCCATTCCCGTCCATTTTAGTTCACTGATGCCCAAGATGTCAATATTTATTCTTGCCATCTCATTTTTGACCACATCCAACTTACCAAGGTTCATAGTTCTTACATTCCAGGTTCCTGTGCAGTATTTTTCTTTACAGCATTGGACTTTCCTTTCGCTTCCAGGCATATCCGCAACTGAGCGTCCTTTCGGCTTTGGCCCAGCCGCTTCATCAGCTCTGAATCTACTTGTACTTGTCCTCTGCTCTTCCTCAGTAGCATGTTGGACGCCTTCCGACCTGAGGGGCTCATCTTCCAGCGTCATAACTTTTATATGCCTGTTGCCTTTGTCCATGGAGTTTTCTTGGCAGGGATACTGGAGTGGCTTGCCGGTTCCTGCTCCAGGTGGATCACATTTGGTCAAAACTCTCCACTATGACCTGTCCATCTTGGGTGGCCCTGCACGGCATAGCTCATAGCTTCTGTGAGTTATTCAAGCCCCTTCGCCATGGCAAGGCAGTGATCCATGAAGGGGATTCAGATATAATAATCCCTTATTTAACAGCTACAGTCTTGTGCTTTCTAGTTGTGTTTGTATATTAGGTAATTTATAAAGTTCCAAGTGAGGAACTCTAACTGTAATCCTTATTCTTTCCTGTGTGTGACAGTTTTTTTCTATGATGTTTTCCCACCCATATATGGTATTGTATCCTTCATTCTTGCAACTGTTGATGGTTCCCATCATGCCCCAGGAGAAGAAGTTATCCCACAGTTTCCAAAAGTCACAGCATTGTTTTGTCCCATGATTCAGCTTCCTGTAAACAAACAGTTTTCGCCATTTTTTCCAGCCAGGAAGATTGGTCTGGATCCAGACTGCAAACAGTTAATCCAAAAACTTCTATTCCAGCAGCTGGTAGACTCCTTTCCGCCCTGCCGCTGATTTATGGCCAATTGTCCTCATCTCGAACACATTCCTTTGTGGATAACAGAGGTTAGGGATGGCGGCCCTTCTTCGCCAACTGAGTTTGCACAGCAACTGGGGCGTTGGAATAAAAGCTTGCCCGCAATATCTTTGCTTATCTTTATTTTTAAATAATAATCAAACAGCTGCAAAACACCCCTTCTCGCCACCTTTCCTCGAGTTTATAGTTTCTCAACCACTGGTTCTTATCCCTTTTTCTCTCCACCACATAAATTGTTCTGTTAATGAATTAGAGAAATCTCCTGGAAAAGGTAGCAAACTCAAAACTTTGGTCCAACTTTCATTCTGACATCTGAATTTCAATGTTGGGGACCAAACTGGGCATCAAAATGTACACCTTGAAATTGACATTTTGCCAAACGCCTCTCTCATAATAATAATAATTTTAGCTCCAGTTTCCACACATTCATCTTAATTCCTACCTATAGTAGAATCGTGAAATGTATCTGAACTCCCCCCCACCCCGGTAACTACTTGATTATATTGTAGAAATAAGCTTTTGAGCCTGCAGCTTCCATTCATTATTTTTCATAGGCTCCTTGCTTAATGTTTCTTAAGTGGTGTGCCACAATATCCCGGAATGAATACTGTACCTGTAGTGGAGCAGCTGTGCACAGGCCATGCGGATAGCAATAATGCACTGTGGCACATCCATCATGCACTTGTAATTATGCCAATCTCACTTTTTACTACATTAACTGAGAACAGCATGCTGGTCTTTCAAGCAGAGGCATAAGTTGGGCTAGTATCACATTGATTAACTGAAACTACCAAGTATAACTACGTGACACTGCAGAATCAATACCAGTTCAATTTTTAATTTTTTTAAAAAAAGAGTTGGCCTTTCTTGAAATATTCCATAAACATGCTTTAAAAAGAAGTACATTAGCCCTTTTCATATTTCAGAATTTGTCAGCCTGGTGCCCTCCACATGTTTTGGACTACAAACCCCATACTGACTACAGCTGATGGATGCTCTAGGCAAAAACATCTGGAAGGCACGAGTACAACAAATCCTGCCATGAATTGTCCAGATGTGTGGAGGAGGGAAATGGGCAACAAAATTGTGGACACCCAAACTTCATGCAGTCAGTATGAGGTCTGGGGAGGGGATCTCCTTGCACATTACTTTTTGTGTGATTCTCTCTGTGTGACAGGGTACGCCAATGAAGCAGATAACATAGGAAAAGGGCACAGCAAACTTTTTCACAGGGAAAGTTAAGAAGGGGTTGTTGTTGTTACATATATGAAAGGTTCAGATTGAATAACATCTCAGGAAGGAAAGTGACATATGTGCTCACTTATACATAGAAGAATTTGAAAGGGGGAGGGGAGTTTTTTAACCAACACCCAGGCTGATTAGAACAAGAGTTTGCCCAGGCAGGCGCTTTAGGTGACCCATGAGAGCAGCAAAATAACCAGACTGTACAACGGTGATGGTATAAAATCTGGCCATATCTTTATTGACAGCAGCAGCAAGGGTTGGCGTGGCATCGTGTCCCAGGATCAGTTCATCATTCCACAAGCCCCATGTTGATGAAATGGATCCGCTGGGTTTGGGTCACTCCAAATCTGTATGACGGGAGTAAAAAACCTTGCTGTGGTACAAGCCAAGCAAGCAAGGTCTCACCAGGGTGCAGATTCCAACCAGGCAGATACCGAACCCACGCTTGGGTTTGCCATGGTCAATCCTCCCCTCAAACAATGTTCCTCCACCTAACAAAGGAAAGCCATAATTTCACCGAGGGAAAGGTAGAAAAAACCCAACCAAGTGCCAATCAGGTTGAGAGGGGGGGGGAATCATTTCCAGCCCCGTCAACCAGCAACCCAAAATTGCTCAGTGAAGGTTCTAACCCAGGCTTCCTCAACCTCAGCCCTCCAGATGTTTTGAGACTACAATTTCCATCATCCCTGACCACTGGTCCTGCTAGCTAGGGATCATGGGAGTTGTAGGCCAAGAACATCTGGAGGGCCGGGGTTGAGGAAGCCTGCTTGCTCCAACCCAAGGATGGGCAGGTGGGAAGCTCTCAAAGCAAAATGGCTGTGAGCTCCAGGGAAAATGCCTTATATAGGCTTTCCCCTCCCTTCTGCAGCAAGGGCTCATGGGACAGCTTTTCCCCATAAACCCATCACACAGAGAAGATACTGGACAAAACCTTGCCCAGTATTTTGCTGCAATCTATGGGCCACAGCACCGCTGGGTAAAGGTGCCCCGTGCTTATTGGGCATGGAACGGGGCTTAACAAAGGAGTCTAATAGTACAGTCCTACTCATTCTTGGGGGACGCAGGTGGCGCTGTGGGTTAAAGCCTCAGCACCTAGGGCTTGCCGATTGAAAGGTCGGCGGTTCGAATCCCTGCGGCGGGGTGCGCTCCCGCTGCTCGGTCCCAGCGCCTGCCAACCTAGCAGTTCGAAAGCACCTCCGGGTGCAAGTAGATAAATAGGGACCGCTTACCAGCGGGAAGGTAAACGGCGTTTCCGTGTGCGGCTCTGGCTCTGGCTCTGGCCAGAGCAGCGATGTCACGCTGGCCACGTGACCCGGAAGTGTCTCCGGACAGCGCTGGCCCCTGGCCTCTTAAGTGAGATGGGCGCACAACCCCAGAGTCTGTCAAGACTGGCCCGTACGGGCAGGGGTACCTTTACCTTTACCTTTACTCATTCTTACTCAAAGGAAGTCCTCACTGAGTTCCTGGAGAAAACATATTAAACCGGCGTGTCATTC
This sequence comes from Podarcis cretensis, assembly GCF_951804945.1. Taxonomy (NCBI): domain Eukaryota; kingdom Metazoa; phylum Chordata; class Lepidosauria; order Squamata; family Lacertidae; genus Podarcis; species Podarcis cretensis. The sequence continues at coordinate 38,564,572 of NC_137170.1, forward strand.
TTCATTTGATTAGATCTGTGAAGACCTGATGATTCTCTCAGTATAAAATACCATTGGACACGGTGAAGCCAAAGTTAAGCACTCCAGTTCCATTTACTTCAGAGGGAGAATTAAGGATGTGCTTCAATACTTTGCCACTGGAGTCAAACAGATGGACCTAAACTTGCTTAACTTGGGCCAGAGCCTGCCCCATTGTTGCAAATTTGATAATGGATGATATTCGTATGAGACAGCAGATGTTTATTTTATTTTTTCTGACACTGCAGAAAATGTTTTAGTTATTATGTATTATATTTAAGAACTCCAGGTACTGCGATACATTTTTTGTTCTCATTGGGCCAGCTTGGTTTATCCTTCAGCACGCATCAGCATTACAAATGTAAACGACACTTGCCAGTTTCTTGGTCCACTTCATGTTTCTGATGGAATAGGCTCTACCTACTTAATTTTCCACAATAAACCATAGTCTCTAAGGCTCCACAACACCCCTCCCCACTCTAATACTCTTCCTTACACACACCAATTAAGCAACTGCATTTCACTTTAAGTCCATTAATAAATCAATAACAAAACAACTTAAATCCAAGAGCTCCAACTTAATTACTTTGGGGACTGAGCTGTTTATAATTGTTTTTCTCTTCATGTTTTCTAAACTTTTAATATACTGCAAAAGGAAGTTTATCAAACGTATCTTAGATGCATGTTTTTGTGTTTCCAAGTTAAAATGGAACTCTACAATTATTTGTAGAAGGCCAGATTAGCTATAAAATCAATATAAAATTAAGATGAACTATAAAATTAATATCCAGCACTAGGTTACATGTACTACCAATTTGGGATATTCATGCACTGCTACTACTGCCTATCTCCAGATTTCTAGAACAGAAAGCACCTTATTAAAGATGAACCTCCAGCTGTGGAGATTTTGAACTAAATTTGAAGGACTGCAGCCCTCCAGCTCTGCTTCCTTGTTCATGTGAACTAGCAGAGAGCAGAAGAGGGATCACGACACATCCTCTACCTGAGTATATGATTTTGGGGTGGTTAACCCTCAGGATGCATTGCCCACCCACCTTCCATTACTCCACAACAGATGGGGGAAAGTGGCATCTGGGAAAAACCTTAGAGTATGTCCTTTCAGATGAGGCATTTTAGGAGAAGACCTAGGAGTAATTGTTCTTCACTGCCTAGAGGGCATGTGGATGTGTGCCCCCACCCTATCCAAGACATCCTTGTGTGTGCCAGCCCATCCCCTCCTCTCTTGTCCATTTTGTATTTTGTGTGAAAGTCTGAAGGGAGATTCTCAACATGTGCAGGTAAAAGAAGTCAGGATTGCTGTCCGTGATCTGGAACCCTGCACAATCAAATGCAAGATTCTAACCATGTTCAGCCAAATGCAGTTAGCTTCTCCCTCCAGACACATGAAAGTAGGATGATTATGAGTCATGGGGGTGCATTTTCAGGGCTGTTATGTATGTCCCCCCGTCTACAGTTTAGGTCTTCGTGTATTCCCCTGTGTGCCTGAAGAGGGCTAAAATCTATCCATTAATATTGAAGCATTTCTTCAAACTCTTGCAAAAAAAAGAAAGAAAGCAAGTCTGTCCAATTTCTCTCATATACATATGTTCCTCATTTCGTCTTGGCTCTCAGAGATCCTCTCCACCCTTCCCAGTCTCTCTCTGTGATTGCACTCAGATGCAACAGATGAATCTCCAAGCACAAATATGAAACATTGGCAGGCCTCCTTCCTATCCTGATATAATATGCAAACAGCACAGATTCTAAGCTTATGCAAAGGACTATTAAAAACAGATCCAAGTTGGAACTGTTTATTAATTTGTTGTTAACAAAATGGAAATATTGAACTGTTCCAAGAGACTTAATTACACTACCTTAGCACTTACTACAGCATACTTGTTTCTTTTTTGCCTGTGTGGGTGTACTACAAAGAAGTAGTCTAGAGAAGGCTAGAATTTCACAGATCTCAAAGACTGAGTACACTTCATGATTTCTGAAACACTGGCATTTTAAGAATGCTCTATGCAAGTAGGCATCTAGTAATCAGAGGTGTGTTTTCCCCCAGCTCCGTAAAGCTGAAAAAGTAGAAGAGTTTCATTCACTCTATACTGTGGTCAGAAAACTATGGCCTAACAAGTGAAAGGTCAGGTCAATAGCAAGTAAATGTGTATCTGTCCCTTTTAATGAGTTCCCACCATAAAACTATTATTATCATCATCATCATCATCATCATCCTCACCATAATCAAAGCAGAACAAGTGCATATATTGATAGAATAATATAGCATTATCCTATCCAAGAGACTAGGAGAACGATTAGTTTACTAGGTGCTTGAAAATTTAACAGCCGAATGCACAATTACGTAATATAATCTATCCTGCCATATATTGGAGCTATAGTTTTATTAAATGTATTTTATATTCTGGCTCACATAATCATCACATCCCACTTTCACAATGGGGAATTTGTTCCAATGCGTTCAGCATTCTGTGGGTGCCAAGTCACTCTGCCAGAGACTGAATGTTGGTGGACACAAGCCCAAACCTTAGTAACATATCTGTATTTATATGTTGTTTGTTTTAAAATGTGGGAGATGCCAGTGGCAAAGATGTGCCAACAGAACAAGGCTCCCTCCTCCTCTTCTAAAAATCTGATGTGAAACATTCAAGAGAAACAGAATTTTATATATTAAAAGCCACAATTTGGCTGCTGTCTATAATATGGAAATGTTTAAGGCAGAGTTGCAAGTCTTTGTCTAACTCTGACATTGCAGTTATTGAAGGAGGCAGTGGTGCACCCCCTTCGCTCAGCGCAGAAATATTAAACAACTATTGCCCCCTTTTGGGGCAAGGTGATCCAGAAGGTGGTGGCAGTCCAAATTCACACATGATTGGAGGAAGCTGATTACTTGGCATGATCCTGTATGATCATAAGGTTTGTCCTCCCTAACTCTTTTCCTCCAGCATTGCCTCCAGCATTACCCCTAGCCTACCCACCTCCTGATCCTTGAAGCTGGTAGTATTCTGCCAGTGGAAGCCTCCAACTGGTACAAATGCTTCACTAGCAAATGGAGGTTTAGCAACCATCATCTCTTACCCAGCAGACATAGGTGAACGATAGGGTCTTTGAAAGTGTTATGGAATCTACTGGTGTTTATTGGTACTGTCTGCCTAACATATGCACACTGGGAATAAACCCCAATGAACATTGTGGGACATCCTTCTGAGTAAATATACATAGATTTGTGCTGTACGTGGCCCCGATATCTAACATTTAGGAGATTTCACTTCTAATTCAATCTTCTTTTTGTAAAATTCTCAGTTGATCTTACTGAACTCTGGAAAGAGAGTTGTGGAACTGTAGCCTTCAGTCCTTTGAACAGAATCCAGTGCTGTGTAAGAGGCATGCTTTGAAAAACGAGCTGAAACAGGGTTTCTTCCCCCTTTCTGTTCACCGATTCCCTTTCAGTGGTCCTGATCTGCCTGTGGCAAACTATTTTTCCTCGTGATGGGGAAGATTACTCCTGCTGGTGCTTCTTACAGTGAGAATATTGACTTGCACTTGCAAAGGTCAGGCAACTCCAACAGTCAGTGGGAGTGAGAATAGTAACTCCAGTGAGTATCTCCAAAAAGATATTTTTTTCCCTTTTACAAAAACACAAAGCTCTGCAGAGCAAAAGTGCTGTAGAAGGCATTGAAATGCAAGGCTGCTCTGCAAATGTGAAACTCTGCACCAAACGTTTCTTCACCAAAGAGAATAATACTTTGTGTCCTGATGACCAAAGAAAGAGACAGACTCGCAAGCTGAGGTTGAATGTAACAAGTTCAGCAGAGAGGGATAGCTAAGAAAGAGGGAAACTAACCTGTAGCCATTGGGTGACATACCCCTGCCTGTAGAAAACAGCTAATCAGCCTACCGCCTTTTCCAGGCCACCTGGAAGGAAAGTGTGAGGGAGGTGAGAAGGGAAGTGTTGCTGTGTCAACACACTCCAGGATCCTATAGCTGCAGGTGGATGAGTCAGCTTGGCCTCAAAGGTGGCTCCTATCTCACCCCCAAACCCCAGAGTTCCCAGTGAACCTCAGGGCCAGCCAATCAACATAGCATCAGTGGTTCCTCTACCCACACCTGAACTGCCAAAGTGGCCAAATTGAACCAGATTAACTTATTAAACAACACAGCAGGCCATCTAGCGCCCTGTCCCACTATTCGGTGTGAAGTAGTCAAAAAAACCTGTCACTGATCCAAAATGTGGATAGGGAAGAATTCCTACTAAGCCTGCAGCTTCTCTCAAGAGAAGTGTGTGTTGTGCTGATTTCCAAATAGCTCTTCATTCCAGCTGAGTTCATCCAATGAGAGACATCTCCTTAACAATAGCAATAGTAGACCACTCAGTCAGAGCCATCAAGACGGAACCAGCAGAACTGCTGGAGATTAATGCATAGAAAGCCCCCAGAGTTATTTAAAAATCCTAAAAAGATATTATCTAAAATGTATAATCTATTATTAGAATGGGATTTAAAAGATGAAGAGGTGAAGGAAGTTATGATTAAGTGGGCAAGAGATATAGGCCACACAAATCGATTAGACCAGTGAAAGAAATTATGGAAATATGATATCAAATTCACAGTCTGCGTCACAATCAGAGAAAATATAATGAAAATGATTTATCAATGGTACTTAACCCTGGTTAAATTGGCAAAAAATTATAAATCAGAATCTAATTTGTGCTGGAGATGCAAAACAGAGATAGGAACCATGTATCATATGTGGTGGGAGCGTGTGTATATTAAAATAAATTTGGAGTGACATTCCAGAGGAACTTTAAAAAATGCTTAAAATATCATGTAAAAGAAACCCAGAGGTGTACGTCTTGGGAATTATATTGACTGACATTCCTCCCGCTAGGAAAAAAGTTTTCCTATATGCAACTGCTGCGGCCAGAATTATTATAGCAAAAAATTGGAAGGGAGGAAAAAAATCCTCAATAAGAGAATGGCAAATAAGATTTTGTGAATATATAGAATCAGAAGACTTACAGCAGTGGTAAGAGGCCAATCAGACCAAAAACTGATAGAGGAGTGGACTTGCGGGAAGGAATACATCAAAAAACATTGTTCTGGTATTAATATAGCAATATGCAATGAATGAAACTTATAGAGTAATAAATTAAGAAGAAATGGGTATAAGATGAGATAGTCAAAAATAATATTGATAACACAGCGAAAAGAAGAAAAGAAACAAAGGAAGCCACATATAGGTGGAGGGAAGTCAAAATTTATGCCTGTATGTTTAGTTTGTATGTTTGTTTTCTTTCTTTTGTAATCTAAGTTGAGAGGTGTATGTCTCTATGTATAATAAGTTTGTTAGGGTTCTGGTTTGTGTTTGCATTTATCAATAAAAGTTTTTTCAAAAAAAATTATTTAAAAGAAAGCCCCCAAATGATATCCAGGCTCCCGACTGCAAGTTTACAACAATGCAAATATTCCCCCACCCCACCACCCCCTCTATATTCTCAGTAGAAGCCCAGTTAACATATGGCCAAGCATAAGAACAATAATGTCCTCAGATCCAACCAAGTCTTCGTGCTCTCCAGCATCAGGTTCCATTCCAGTAGTCATGTATGCCAACCAACCAACCTACAAATGGGTTAATTGAGCTTTTATTTCTGCATATTGTCTCTCTGGGAGTGCAAACATTTTATGTTGTGCATGTACCCCCCACCCACCCCTCCCCAAGGACCTGGTAGATTTTAGTACATAGTTAGTGTACTGGGTGTGGTTTTGTGGGACTACCATACTGCTTGATGTCTTGTAACAATTTTGGGGATGAGCCAAGAGCCACTGTGGAAAAATAGAAATTCCTGCATCAAAGAGAGTTTGGTTCATAAACATACTGTGTAACCTTTGTCAAGTTATCACCTCTCAGCCTCGGTTCCTTCTTTGAAAGAAGAAAAATAGTGACCTAACAAATAGGGAAGTTGTTAGGGTGATCTTTTCCCTTTCTTTTTAAAAAGTGCTATATAAAATGAAAAGCCATAGCAATAGAGTCAGGGCTGAAAAGAAAAGAGAAGAAAAAGATAATTTAAGGCCTCTAGGAATTTGACATTTCTGTTAATGGCTAGACAAGAAGGATGGCAGTAGAAAAAGGGAGGATGAGAAATAAGGAAAATCACTTTTCATCTTGATGGAAAGTAAAAAAACCAATATTTTTAATTTTTAATAAAATGCATTTATATTGTCACACTAGCAGCAGAAGAGGTTGTGCTGAATACTGATGAACATGATAGCTTTCATTGAGCAGCCCCAAAGAGAGAGACATAATGATGAAGAGAGCCTTTAACAGCCAATAAAGAAGGAGAAGAATATATCTCGGATGTCTTCGAAAGGTAATGTTTCCTTGATTCAGGGACATTCTTTATAAACGGCATTATTGCTTTCATAGTTTTACGTCTGACATCAGCTGGATTTTAGATTGCACTAACACCATCCTTAATGGTCTTTCTGCCTCATCAGTGGGACACTATTCAAGTAACAAAGTGCCAATCAGTGGCTCTTGTTCCTCTTTAGCTCAAAGACATTACTGGCGAGCTTTCTGAGACATCATGATCCCCTCTCTGCTTGTTATGCCCTTTATTATAGTTGCGGTGAAAGGTCTGCTGACATATCCATTGTAGAGCCCTAATTCTCACAGGTTTTGGAAAATATACTCAACGATAAAGCTCCGCATCCTAAGATAGCCTGACCCTCAAAGTGATCCATTCACTTAAAAGCAAATAGGGATATCAATCTGATTCCTTTTCTTTTTGGTTTTAAAAAACAAAAACAAAAAAACCAGCACACATTTGAGACAAGTGAAAGGAAAAGGAATCAGTTTTGGTGCTAAACATGTGAGCAAAGATACATTATCTTACAAATTATTTTTTTAAACCAGAAATTCATGGATGAAAAATCTGTAATGCTGAAGTATTACAAATGTGAAGTATATCACATTTGCAACCTTGAAGACAGAGTAATTTTAGAATAAATGTGAGAAAAGAATTTTGTACATTTTGAATGACTGGGGGTCCTTTCTTCCAAGGAACTCATGTGCATGGTTCTCCTCCTCTTCATTTCATCCTCATGACAACCCTGTGAGTTGGTCAAGTCTAAGAGATGGTGACTGGTCCAAGGTTACCCAATGAGCTTCATGGCTGTGGGGATTTGAACCCTGGTTTTCCAGGTCATAGTCTAACCATCATGCCATACACGTTCTCCATATAAAGGAATGGCACCATCCTCATCTCTACAAACATTCTGAAGCTTGTGCAGTGTAGTGGTTTAGAGCACAAGCTATGAATTAGAAAATCCTACCCACAAATTTCAGATCAGCCACGGTATCTTAGACAAGCTGCTGTCTAAGCTATTTATTATTTACAAGAATCTATTTGGACAGATAGTGTAAAAAGAGCCAACAGTTTGGCATCATCAATACAATCTTGACAGGCAGTAATATATCTCCTTTTCTTTGAATCATGAAGAAGCTGTGAAATCCTGGACAGTTGTCTGTGGTCTCAAATGATTGTATGAGTTTTAGGAAATGAAAGCTGGATCCAGCCAAGGCACAATTGTTATGGGTTGGGTGTCCAGGATGGTGACCTCCAGCTACTGTTGAAATAATGCCCAATAACTTTTTTTGTAGTGGTGCTTACTATTTGAAAACTCCTTCACACATCAGTCAGGCTTCCTTCTGGCCCTCAGTTCCTCGTGTAAAGGTTTTTCTTTCATAGGAAATCACAGCCAGCCACTTTTATTTTTATTGACTACTCCTTTTAATTAACTACTCTGCTATTTTTGTTATGATTCTTGTTTGGAAAAATTGTTCAATACGATTTTATAGATTTACAAAGTTATATGTTTTTAAAATTTGTAGTCTGGCTTGAGGGATTTACCATCCAGTGGTACCTTGGAGATGTGGTTGAAAAGTATGAATTCTCTCTTCCAGTTAGTCCATAGTTTCAGTTATGTGGCTCTGTCACATAGGTTATATACTTTGTAGACTCCACAGCAAAGAACATGCAAGTGAGATTCAAAATTTGCCCAGGAGCATGGGTCTGAATGGACTCTTTACAAGCAGTAGGTCTTGATGTCAGTAGGTCCTGCTCACAATACATCCACTCCCTTTAAAGGTAAAGGTAAAGGTACCCCTGCCCGTACGGGCCAGTCTTGACAGACTCTGGGGTTGTGCGCCCATCTCACTTAAGAGGCCAGGGGCCAGCGCTGTCCGGAGACACTTCCGGGTCACGTGGCCAGCGTGACATCGCTGCTCTGGCGAGCCAGAGTCGCACACGGAAACGCCGTTTACCTTCCCGCTGGTAAGCGGTCCCTATTTATCTACTTGCACCCGGAGGTGCTTTCAAACTGCTAGGTTGGCAGGCGCTGGGACCGAGCAGCGGGAGCGCACCCCGCCGCAGGGATTCGAACCGCCGACCTTTCGATCGGCAAGCCCTAGGTGCTGAGGCTTTAACCCACAGCGCCACCTGCGTCCCTTCCACTCCCTTTACTGCATTGTAAATTCTACATGTTGGGACAGTGTGGGAACCATACATCTGAGAGGGTGGGAATAAGTGTAGGCATGAGTTTAACATTACTCTCTCTCTCACTCTCTCTCTCACACACAGACACAATCGGAGCCTTTCAGTAGCAAAGCCAGCACCTTGTTTGAGGGGAAACTGAGCAAGCACCATACTGATTAGCCCTCCCCCCCCCCAGTATTTTCTTGGTGCCCCACAGCAACCTTGCCAGGGTATGGAGGAACAGGCGGCAGCAGGATGCAAGGCAGTGGAGAGCCTGGCTCTCTGAAGAGAAGAGCTAGGTGCAGCCATCACTTAATTTTTCTAAAATGCATCCGGGATCTTCATTAGGCCCCAGAGTCACCTTGGGGAAATCAGACCCTCCAAGTGTCCCTATTTTCTAGGGATGCCCTTGATTTAGAGTAGCCGTCCTGGTTTCTGAACTGATCCTGGAATGTCCTGCTTTTCCTTTGGATGTCCCTAATTTCATTGGAGACATGTTGGAGAGTATGGTAGGATGTCCCTATTTTCATTGGAGAAATGTTGGCAGGTATGGAATAATCCAACCCCCGAGCCATCTGAAGGCAAGCCTGTATAGGGAAGGGTGTGTATGTGTGTGTGTTTTATATATGTTGGAAGCTGCCCAGAGTGGCTGGGGCAACCCAATAAGATGTGTGGGGTGTTAAAATTATCACTATGGAATGGGTCATCCCTATTTTCATTGGAGAATGTTGGAGGATATGGGAAATTAAGATGGCAGCATGTATGTACACTTCATAGGGCATTTCTGTTTCAAGGGATGGGATGAAAACCCAACAAAGGGAAGTTTGCATTAGCAGCAGAGGACTCTCTCCTATGCTTCTAGGCTTTATCATTTCCCCAACAATGTGGAACGTGGATACTGGATCTGTTTCTTCCATTATGTTTTCTTTAGATAAGGGGTAATCATAATGGAGCCCTCCAGAACTCCCATCAGCCACATGCACAGTTAACTGAATGTAGCCCAGCAACTTATAGCCATAGTGGCTTTGAATTCAGTTTTGAACAGGGTGTGTTTGTCTATCACACTACTGCCATATCCCAGGCTAAGGTTAATAAGTGAAAATGAGTTAGGCCAGCTTCTAATATCTCAGACAATCCAACAATATTCAGCAGCTGAATACTGCTAAAGAACTGGCAAGCAGATGAATGCAGCTGCTGCACCAGTGTTGGGTTTGGAGCAGAGTCTTAGTGCCTTATAGGCTCCTTAAGTCTCCTGATTATATGTTCCCTAGCAGCACAGTGCCAAAACATATTGCAGTGGTAGAAATGGAATTCAAATTCTAAATTAGGATGTTTGAGAAGTTGTTGTTGTTTTTTGCACCGTTCTTGTGACCATGGGTTTGAAGTGGAATGAAATCTTGGAGATAAGGAATAAAACCTATATACACACATCAGGGTGAGTTTTGTTTTTTGTTTCGTTTCTTCATAACGGAGGCTCATGTGTTTCAGAGAAAGTCAATGCTGAATGCATAATGATCCCAGTTCATCTCTCTGTAGTCATGAAATTATCAATTTCTTCTTCTCTTTCTAAAGCCCTTTGATATATCTGAAGGATAAAAGACACCATGTGAAACCAAAACCTATTCTATGCTTCTCATTTTTTCTTTTTAAAAAACTTAACTTTGAGAATGACCATTCTAAACACGTCCAAATGTCAGAAACTTTGAAGATGAATTCTGTTGTTTCAAGCAGCAAAGAATATTATTTTTCTGCCTGCAGTTATTAATATGAATTCTAAGCTGATATTTGAAAGTTGAGGCTACAAACCATTAAACATGAATCTTTTCTACTCTGACTCAGTCACAATCATGATCAACAAAGATATTTACTCAGGAAAGTAAAATGAACCATGGAGCACTTGGACTATTTTGAGCAATACAGAACAATAACATTTGTACATATTTTCCAAAGCGTGATGGCATAGTAAAACCCTATTTTCATTTTCACTCTGTGAAGTTACAGACATTGTTTTTATAACTCATGTCAGGGTGAGAGCTAGTGAAAGACAAGGACCCAGGAAGTGTAAATTGAAAAAGCATCATCTATAAAATCTCTCTCTCCAGTTTGCACTTTCAGTTTGCACTTCTTTGGTCCTCATTTTTCACTAGCTTTTGTCCAGGAAAACTCTCAGCAAATGAATCCCCATTAATAAATACATCAGGGGCAGCCAATGTGGCACCCTCTGGCATGGCTGATGGTCAAGGATGATGGGAATCGGAGTTCAAGAACATACTGAGGGTACCATTTGAGTAACCATGAGCCAAATGGGGCACCGATGTTCAGAGATATTATACCTCTCTTTTATTAATTTTATAAATAATTTTATTTTGCAAATTGCAGTACAATTAAAAAAACAACAACAAACCAGACAGTTGCAGATCTCTCACATGGAAAGAAGTGATAAGCATTGAAATCAAACAAACAATATGTAAATATGTAAAACAACTATCTGATATAGTCCCTCCAAAACCCAGCGTGGGTAGTTGAAGTATTTAGGAAAGTTATGAATGGAAACCATACTGTGTCAAATTGATTTGATGTAGTTTGGCCCCTGCAGGAACTTCCTGCAGCCAATTGGAAACTGCAGAAGCTGTGTTGGACGTTTGGCTTCCAAAGAACGTTTGAAAACCAGGCGTTCGGCGTTTTCGGCATTTGGGAACCAAAATGTACCAGTACCAAGGCATTTGCGAACCAAGGTACGATTGTATTAGAATGCAGTATGTAAATAGGATGGGATTAAGAATAGCAAGGAGGGAAAGATGGGAAGTCGAAGTTTAAAGAGAAATGTATAACAGATTTAGAATCTGGAATATATAAGTAGGGATTTAAAAAAATATATGACAAAAATAGTCTTTCCCAACCTTACCTGGACATGTGGAGATTCAGCCTGGGAACCTGTGCATGCAAATAATCTGCTGTACCACGGAGCAGCAGTCCTTCTCCAAAGTGTGTGACGATGTGTAACGTGTCCCCCAAAGTCCTTTGCTATTTTTGAGTTGTGTACAGCTGCATGCAGTATACTGTTGTGCTGCCCAGTGCCCTCTCTGAGGTATCTTTAGGTACAGACTTTCCTAGCACATACACACAGGACATTGAAACGTATTTGGCTTGGCCCTATGAGAGATAGTAGGAACAGCAATATCCACTATGGGAACACAGCTTGTGGAGAGATGTCCCTGGATTGCCCTAATTGCTTCTCCAAAGAAAGTGCAGATCACATGCCTCATATTAGGAGAGATTGGGTTTAGCAGACAATAGTAAAGTCAGAAATTTAAATTCTCCCTCTGTCCTCCTGGCAGAAGATGGAGCATGGACTCAAGGGAGAACAGCTAGATAATTCCAGCTGATGGTCCTAAATACAAAACTTAGCTGTATATTCATAGGAGCTTAGCTGGGAAATTGATGCGATGGCAAGACATATTTTAGAGGTGAAATAAAGGTCAACAAATCATATCAACATGCAATTTTGCCCCTTAGGAAGGAAGACAGCTTGGATAAAGCAAGCAATAAAAGTGAGATATCCCTCTGCCCCTTGGAAAGAAAGATAGGCTGCCAAAGGTAAGATTCTGGCTTACTTAAAATTTTCTTAAGCCAGTGCCATATAATGCATCCCTAAATTTCCATGGCATGATGCTTTTACACACCCTTCATCTTCTCTTAGCTGAGTATGTAGTTCACCTTTCCTGACCTCTGATGGCATCTCATTTAAAGCACACACAGATATAGTGGTACCTCGGGTTACAGATGCTTCAGGTTACAGACTCAGCTAACCCAGAAATAGTACCTAGGATTAAGAACTTTGCTTCAGGATGAGAACAGAAATCGCATGGCAATGGTGCGGCAGCGGCGGGAGGCCCCATTAGCTAAACTGGTATCTCAAGTTAAGAACAGTTTCAGGTTAAGAATGGACCTCCAGAACGAATTAAGTTCTTAACCCGAGGTACTTTGATGGCTCCTTGTATACTTCCTTCTGGCAACTTCTGCAGCCATACAGGTAACAAACATATTGTTCTGCTTTCCTTTGGACCACATCAGCAAGGCTGAGAAGGGGGCCTTGTCATCTGGGCAGCCCAGCAGCACTATACGCCCTGCCCAGGCTTTCACCCCTGGGAGGCCACTAACACAGCGGTTTGCCTTCACCCCCAGAAGCGCACTCCACTGTCTCTCAAGACAAGTGGCTGTGAACAACAACAAGAGGTTTCCAACTACAGTGGTACCTCGGGTTAAGTACTTAATTCGTTCTGGAGGTCCGTACTTAACCTGAGACTGTTCTTAACCTGAAGCACCACTTTAGCTAATGGGGCCTCCTGCTGCTGCCGCGCCACCGGAGCACAATTTCTGTTCTCATCCTGAAGCAAAGTTCTTAACCTGAAGCACTATTTCTGGGTTAGCAGAGTCTGTAACCTGAAGCATATGTAACCTGAGGCACCACTGTATTCTTTAACTATCCAACCAACCATATTTGAATGTATGGAACTCTTAACAGTAAAAAGACTTGACGTCGGAGATCAGTGACCAGTACCTTTGGAACTCTATGATGCACACAGAGGCCCTGCGAAGAGAGACAAAACAACTGAACTAAGCACCAACCTTTGTTTTGTATCTTAGGTATTTTTACTTATGTCTGTTGTAATTCTGGGGATTTTCCTCACATGTGTTTTTGGGGGGGTGAGTGGGTGTTTTATAACCTTGGTTTTAAATGAAAATGACATACTGTATGGAAAGAAAACGCAAACACACCTATCCAACCAACCATTCTAGATAGCTACCCTGTAATTTTTTTCACAGCACCTTGAAATTCCCCATTAACTAACAGGATCAGTAATAGAAATCATATGCGTCCTCACTGGATACAGCAGCTGCCTCCCTTTGGTGTAGAAATAAGACTCACACTTCACCAGTCACAATTCATGGTATGCTGGTATTGTCCAATTTTCATTGAACTGTCTGTGATACTTTTTAGGTCCTCTTGAAGCATCGCATTTATAATTTCTGCCAGTTAAATCATTATGACCCTTAGCTTAAACTAGAAGAAGAAAAGAGCCTTTTCTACTTTGCACATACATATTCCAGTGTCTTAAATGGGCCAACAATACCATTAATGCTATACAGTTATCAGGAGTCGATTGTTGTTTGCAAAGACATCTGCAAAGCATCATATTTTGTTTGCAATGAAATCTTTTTGTTATCATTATGATGATTGTTTAAAAGAAATCATGCCCATGCTTTGCAGTGGAAGGCGAATTCTTTGAAATGCAATATTATTCTGCTGGGGCTTGCTAAATCAACAGTGTGACTCCTTCTTCTTCTCCTGGCTGCCTACCTTGAATGAATCTCAAAGTAGGTCACCCTGTGCATTAGATTCAACTTATATTAGTTTAACTTTGCCATATATTACTTTACAACTGATGTAGAGTTGAACTGAGCTTGATTTCACCTTTATAATTTTTTGCCAGCCTTGATCTTTATGGGTCTTTATTCTGTGAGCTTTTAAAGGGAGGAGGGTGGAAATCTCCTACCCTTGTTTGTCCTTTGCTTTCAAGGAGACAAACAATTATTTCCAATTGCTGCAATACATATTTTATTATTATTTTCTGCTGACAAAATGCCTGTTTGAGCAATTAAATAATAATAATGTTTAGCCTGAAATGCTACTTTTGGTTATCTTGTGAACTCTATATTCTGAAGAGAGAGTGGCGGGTGACAGTTTTCTGACACTGCCAGCTGGAAGCAGCATACAATGTAAAGTTTAGGCAACTACCAAATGATCCAAATCATGAACAGGAGGAGGTTCAGGTTTTTTATTAAATAAATGGGGGGGGGGGAATGAGGGGGTTACAGCTGTCAAATCTGAACATTTGCTGTTTCCTCATAGAAAATTTAGCTGGAAAAATTGTCAGGGAAAGACAGGCAACCCTATCTGTTGAGGAAAATGACTTCCTTGCACATTCCTTGCAGGAACTTAACTCAATTACTGTCAGAGAATGATCCATACCCTAAGCTGGAGTCCCACAGACAAATTAATGAGGTGATAATGAGATATGCATCTTAAGTTTACAATCCAGTGCTGAGGTACTAAACATGCATGTGCTTGGGCTCCATAGTTTGCTAATCGGTTCCTGCAACCTGGCCCAGTGCAGTCTCAATCCTGCTGACCTTGTAATGATGTCAAAAGAACAAAGGAAGGCTGTGTGGCTTGCCAGCCTGGCCCACCCAATGAGACAGGTTGAAGAAGTCACCTTGGGCAATGGAATCCCTTGGGGCAGCTGGCAAGATCTTGTGAGGGAGTGGAAAAGCCAAAATGCAAAAGAGGAGATCTTTCTGATTGCCGAAGAATTGATGCTTTTGAATTATGGTGCTGGAGGAGACTCTTCAGAGTCCCATGGACTGCAAGAAGATCAAACCTGTCAACTCTAAAGGAAATCAGCCCTGAGTGCTCACTGGAAGGACAGATCCTGAAGCTGAGGCTCCAATACTTTGGCCACCTCATGAGAAGAGAAGACTCCCTGCAAAAGACCCTGATGTTGGGAAAGACTGAGGGCACAAGGAGAAGGGGACGACAGAGGACAAGATTGTTGGACAGTGTTCTCAAAGCTACTAAAATGAGTTTGACCAAACTGCGGAAGACAAGAGTGCTCTGGTCCATGGGGTCACAAAGAGTCAGACATGACTAAACGACTAAACAACAACAAGATCTTTCAATCCATAGAAGAGCAGAGGAACGACTATGCAAGCCATCAGGGGTGGCACATCCTCTTTCATTTTTTCACTTCAGACATTCGTTTTTGTCCTCTGTTCGTGATGCTGTTCTTCCTTTTTGGCAATGTGTGGGGGGCCATCTTATCCTCAAGCAGCTGTCCCATCAAGTCTCTGCTGCTCCAAGTCTCAGGTCAGCCTGTGGGCCATTACTGTAAGTTTCTGTGATGTCCCAGATGAAGGAAGCCCTATCCCTACCACTGAGCCTTCTACTGTTTCAGGAAGTGTGAATTATAGTAAATAACTTCACATTAAAATGTGAACTAAACCATTTTTTTCTCTCAGAGAGGGAAAAGAAGATGAGCAGCAGCAGGAATTGTTCCAAATGCTTCAAATAAGGGAAACTGCTTGTTTCAGGGCTGATTTAAATACTGTATTCCTCATATAAAGGTAAAGGTAAAGGGACCCCGGCCGTTAGGTCCAGTCGCGGATGACTCTGGGGTTGCGGCACTCATCTCGCTTTATTGGTCGAGGGAGCCAGTGTACAGCTTCTGGGTCATGTGGCCAACATGACTAAGCTGCTTCAGGCGAACCAGAGCAGTGCACGGAAACACTGTTTACCTTCCCACCGGAGCAGTACCTATTTATCTACTTGTACTTTGATGTGTTTTCGAACTGCTAGGTTGGCAGGAGCAGGGACTGAGCAACGGGAGCTCACCCTGTAGCAGGGATTCGAACTGCCGACCTTCTGATCGGCAAGCCCTAGGCTCTGTGGTTTAGACCACAGCACCACCCATGTCCCTCACATACATAGTGCCAAAGAAGTGGCTTGTTGGGTGGGATGCAGCAGCTATGGCAGGTGGGTCACTGTTGCTTACCAGGAGGGGCGAGGTGGTAGGGAGGTCGATGCAGCACAAGCACACCAGCAGAGTCAATTCAGCACCCTTGGCAGTGTGTTTGCACCATGCCAACCTCCCTGTCACCTTGCCCCTCCACCTCCCTGTAAGCAACAGGAAGCTTCGGACTGCCATATGTCCAGGATTTCAAAGGTGGAATTGACGTCTGGGGGCGGGGGGGACTTCTGAAAGGCGGTGCTTTTTGGTGTTTTTGTAAAATAATTTTTAAAAACTCAATAACACATCTGGCGGAACTCCATTCAAGGTTGCAAAATGTGCTATTCCCAGTGAGCTTTCTCTATGATGACTTCTGTTGCTGAATACTCCTGCCCACAGAGAACAACCTAGGAACCCCTCCATTTGAGTTTAGATGCACTTTGCAAGAAGCATTCTACACGGATGGCTACCTGTAAATTTTGACTGTATGCTATTGTTGCTTTAATCATTTTAGCCATACCATTAAAAATAGTTTTAGCTGCATCACATTTCATCGGGTGTATTTTTATGTGTTTATTCCTAAGTATATTTCTAAAGGAAAATGAAATAGTAAAAGTATATTATGATAATGTGACCTGATTACATAGTACGACATGGAAATTTCTGTGGGACTCTGTATAGTAATTCACTACCTGTTGGGGTGGTTTGAAAGCTTCGCTCCCATAGTCAGCCATCAAATTGTATTTGGATTATACTGCCCATTAAGATAAGCAGATAAAAATAAAAACTTTGGCTCATTTCTAGTTAGAAACAGCAGGGAATGCACTCTGAATCAATAGCATCTAATGTTGGTCATCACCAGAAAACATACTGTTAAAGGGTGCTTTTCCAGGACAATTGCAGTTGTGATTATATTTCCATAGCTTACTGAGCCATGCCAGTTAAATAAGGAAGTAAATAATCATATGCACAAGGGAATGTTTACATGGAGTTCCTTAAGAAAAACAAAGCACTGCTTTATAAATGGATGCTATGAGGTACGGAAGTGTGCCTCAAACCTTCTGCAGGCATCCTGGGCATTCAGGAAGGCAGCCCATGAGCAGGGTGGGGGGGGTCAAGTGTGCTAGTTCCACCCACCCCCTCTCTGTCACCCTCCACAAGTTGGAGGGTGGTTGTCAGATGTGGGAAGTCTCTTCTTCTGGAGGCTCCCTGCTCAATGTAGAAGCCCAGAAAAGTAGTATAGAAGCAGACTTCCCACTTTAGACAGTCACCCTTCAACTTGCAGAATGATGTAGCCCAGTGGTAAGAGCTTCTGCTTTGGCTGAAGAAGGTCCCAGATTATTCAATTTCCAGCAACTCCAGGTAGGGCTGGGAAAGATTCTTGCCCAAAACCCTGGAGAACTGCTACCAGGCAATGTTGGTGACACTGAGGTGGAATGGTCTGGTTTGGTTTAAGGCACTTAAACCTGTTCCTCTATTACAGGGATGGAGACCTGAGCTTGTGCATACATTTTCATGCTCCCCATGTGTTGTATTTCCACTACACGTGAAGAGGGTTTAAGTTGCCTGGTTTTACATGAACATACCAACATAAAGCACCTCTAGGTAAGAAATAAAAGTTCAACTCTCCCTGAAAAAGTTTCTACGGGAGTCCAGTAGGCCTACCTGTTCCTGCTTTAATCTGACTTGCTCTTAAAATCGTCCCAAGACGCTGTAATCCAGGCTCCAACACCTGGGAAGAGGATGGTGACAACAGGTAAAGAGACTGTGACTCTCCACTCTAATTTGTGTTTGATGTCAGCAGGGGCAGCCCTTTTTCATTTTTTCTGCAGATGGAAAACTGGAAGGTGCCACCTCCCCACTACTGCTCCTGTTGCCTCCCTCACCAAAGCCTCACTTCTAGGACTACAGCTTCTGGGATCTTGAGTGATCTTGCGAAAGCTGCATGAGATCGCGTGAAAACTCCACATGATCTCACCGGAAACCATAAGCTGCCATGGACCTTGCTTCTCTGGTGGCCTGCGGGGCCCATGGCTGCTCCAGAGAATTGAGGAAAACCAGCTGTGGCTTCCGGTGAGATCATGCAAGAACCTTGCCAGAAGCAGCTGCCAAAGCCACTTTCCATTGCTTCTTTGGTGGTGGTGGTGGTGGTGGGAGGCTGGCAGGGAGGCAGCTGAGGCAGCAGCAGCACCCCCTTTGATTCCACCACCCAAGGTGGCTGCCTCAGTTCACTGCATGGATGCCTGGTTAAAAACACATGCAAGGTTTTATTTGCCAAAGCCTTTCAAGTGTTTTGCACTTGCATTTGATCGCCATACCTTGTCATGTGAAGACAGAAGTGCCTGGGGTCATGAAGAGTCGGACACAACTAAACGACTAAACAACAACAACCTTGTTGTGCTGTCACCATACCTTGTTGTACAATTTCATTTTCTGCAGCGTGGTTTTATTATTTTGTTGCGAGCCTCTGTGAGAGCATTGCTGTATAGGAGCTGATACATATTTTAAATAAATGTCTTTCTCCCCTTCTCCCCTTGTAATGCTGCTGTTGAGGAGTCATTTGCTTGCCCTTGGACCTGCTGTTGAATAATATGCCATGATGCAAGGTGGCTGGATAGCCTCTCACTTCTGATTTACACATGCTGGCAATAGCAGGAGGGCAATAGCAGCCAGTGGGGCAGGTCAAGGTGAGGCTATGCTGCTTACCTGGGCTTCCCAATGCCAATATTGCTATCAGTTACCAAGATGAAGATACAGTGGTACCTCGGGTTACATACGCTTCAGGTTACAAACTCCGCTAACCCAGAAATAGTACCTCGGGTTAAGAACTTTGCTTCAGGATGAGAACAGAAATCGGGGGGCGGCGCAGCAGCAGTGGGAGGCCCCATTAGCTAAAGTGGTGCTTCAGGTTAAGAACAGTTTCAGGTTAAGAACGGACCTCCGGAACGAATTAAGTACATAACCAGAGGTACCACTGTAATGGAAAGAGCAGGGAGGTTGTTGCAGTGCAAGAGCAGAGCAAATATGTCACTTCTGCCACTGCGCTTTCACCACACTGACTTCCCTGCCACCTCAGGGAATAATAATAATAATAGTAATAGTAATAATAATAATAATAGTAATAATAATTTTACTATTTATTTCCCACCCATCTGGCTGGGTATCCCCAGTAACTAGCAGTGATCTAGGCACTGGGAAGCCTGGCAAGCAGTGTAACCCTACCCTGCCCCACTTGCTACTGCAGGGATGTTTTGCATGCTTAATATGTAGTATCACTGAAAAAGCACCTCTGGTACACCTTAATGGAATGGTATGCCTTTAGTGGGACCTATGTACTAAACACCAGGTTGTAAACTCCCCAGTCATACTAATATATATTTATAATGATTTTGCTGTTACCACTTGAGAAACAAGGGGATGCATCTTGTTCTTTGAACACATCGCTTTTAATGATCAGTTTAAACATTCCTATTTGGGATTCAGTACACTTGTTTCTGATAGCGAACACAGAGGAAAGAATTATGTGAAGTAGGAGAGGAAAAGAGAAAGAAGTTGAAAAGCCCCATATTAAGAAACAAGAAACGATTACTGGTTATACTCAAGAAATGAATGTGTTTTGGAAAGCTTCATCGGGAAAGTACATTTGTTTCAACCATATACACAAATAAGTGCATCCAGCATGAGTATAATCCAAGTCGAGCGTAAACACGAGACTCCCGCTGGATTTTTGGTTTCTAATATCATGGAGTCATCCAATTAAAATGGGATTATTGCTTAGATTTTTCCAACCTTTGTTCAGCTCTACTGCTTTTTTCTTTTTCTCCCACCCCCCTTTCAACCTAATCTCAAAGCAGCCACTGTGAGACACCAAGATCTGAGTAACAGTTTTCTACTAACCTTTTAAGTCAACCTGGAATCAGTCAAGGAGCAGTGGCTCTACTTTTTAAAAAACAAAAACAAAATCCCAGTCCAAGAACACATTTGTAGTTTTCTGCTCTGTGTTGGCAGAGGTGAGAGATCAGCATCTTTTCAATGGCGAGTGATACCCAAGCTGAAACTACACTGCTTAAATAGTTACATTGTCTTCACGTGTCTTGAAAATGTTCTCACAAATTATTATTTGGGCAAAATGAATGTCGGTGAGCCATCTTCAGGAATGAAAGGAAGGGCCAATGCTCAGTGGTAGAGTATGTCTTTTGCATGGAGGAGGTCCCTGGTTCAAACCCTAGCATATCCAGGTTAAGAGGGGGAAAGACTCCTATGTTCTTCTGGACCTGGAAGCAGAATCAGGCAGGGACACAGCACTCATCTATGTCACTGCTGCTCACCAGGAGATAGAGCGGGAAAGGCAAAGTCTGTGCAGTGCAAACACACCAGCAGACTCAATCTGGTGCTTCCACCAGTGCATTTCCACCATGCCAACCTCAAAAGTAATCAGGAGCAACATGGGTGGTAGGAGATCAGGTGAGCACCTCTGCTTTGTCCCACTGACTACTACTTCCTGGAGGCTACCCCACTGTCTGATGCATATGGGCATACTCACACTGCCCATCTCTTCCTAAACACCCCTCCCCACATATTTACTGTACTTGCCTTAATGAAATTGCACCTCAGAGCACACTCTTTGCTTAAATGTCTTTATTTGATCTAAGACTATCCCACCCAGTTGAAAGGAGCCATTTTGTAAAAATGTTAATGTAAGCTTTGTTTTCAGTGTGCTCCCAATATACTCTCATGCTTCATTTTCATTTATCAAGGCAATTATTTCCTGCACTGAAGTTTCATTTTCAGCATGGCTGAGATAAAGCAAATTTGTTTTCCTGATTTATTTCTGTGATGAGCTATGTTGTTCAAAACTAACTTGGCCAGCAATTGAAAAATTGTTTCCTGGGCTGCACACAGAGTGATGCTGATAGTCAACATACCCAAGGGGCCTTCAGTGCTGTTCTGAGTTTTATCTGATTGTGTTGGAAGTAGTGAAATGGATAATTATTTTTCAAGGGGGAAGAAAAACATTTGAAAAAAAGACCTTCTACACTTTTTAATTTTGAAGTTTTCAGAGTTAGTGATAGAAGAATCATCGGCCATTGGATCAACATCGGCCATTGGATCAACATCTATAAAAACAGAAGGGTCCCTGAAAAGTTGGTATATTTGTTTTATCTTGCTAGTTCAACTTTTAATCTGCTTAACTTGTGATGTTAAGTGCTATGTATTCAGGGTCTGTGTTTGCCAGTGCTTGAGTCTGGACTAAGGATTCTGAGCCCCTGTGTTCTGATTCAATACATGATATCCAATCACAGAACATTTCAGGACTTGGGCCTCTGCCATTGGCCTTGAGTCATGATTCACATCTTGGAAGTTTAGATAGCCAACCATGTTGGGAGTGGGAGTGACCCTTCATAAATGTATATAAGCAGTTGCTTTGCCCGTTGCCCAGCTCTTTCAATAAAGGTTCAATAAAGGTTCAATAAAGGTTCTTGCTGTTATCACTGTGTCTTGTCTTGTGGGAACCCATCTACACTTCATTAACCATCCATAACAAAATTAACAGAGGCATAAGAGCATAATATAAAGCCCCGCTGGATCAGGCCAAGAACCCATTCTTGAGAAAGATCTAGCTCTCGCGAGGGCTAATGAGATTCCTATAGGAAACCTGCAAGCAGGATCCTTCCCCACTTGTGATTCCTATCAGCTGGTATTTAGAGGCATACTGCTTCCGACAGTGTAGCTAGACGGTAGCCATCACAGCTAGTAGCCATTATAGCATTATTCTCCATGGATTTGTCTAATAACCTTTCTAATAACCTCACATCTTGTGGGAGTGAATGACATAATTTGACTGTACACTGTATGAAAAATTAGACATTCAACTTCATTGTACGGCCCCAAGTTCTAGAGAGGGACCTATCCACTTTCTCTTTCTTAATGTGGTGGTGATTCTGTTTCAGAGAAAAGGCCACTTCCTATGCCCTGCTGGAAGTGAGAGCTGGACCACAAAGAAGGCTGACCGCTGAAGAATTGATGCTTTTGAATTATGGTGCTGGAGGAGACTCTTGAGAGTCCCATGGACTACAAGAAGATCAAACCTATCCATTCTTAAGGAAATCAGCCCTGAGTGCTCACTGGAAGGACAGATCCTGAAGCTGAGGCTCCAATACTTTGGCCACCTCATGAGAAGAGAAGACTCCATGGAAAAGACCCTGATGTTGGGAAAGATTGAGGGCACAAGGAGAAGGGGACAACAGAGGATGAGATGGTTGGATAGTGTTCTCGAAGCTACCAGCATGAGTTTGACCAAACTGTGGGAGGCAGTGGAAGACAGGAGTGCCTGGCTTGCTTTGGTCCATGGGGTCATGAAGAGTCGGACACGACTAAACGACTAAACAACAACATGCCCTGCTGGCTCATGCAAATCAGGACAATGATTCAGGGAGATGCCTTTTTGTTGTTGTTGTTGTTTACGTTTTACTGTCATGGCTGGGTTTGTGGAAACATCCATTCTATTGACTACACCTGGGGGGAAATAAGCTACCCTAGCTTCAGGCATGTTGCGGCTTTGCAGCCAATTGGGCAGTGCGTTGGTGAAATGAAAAGGCTTCAGATACCTCAGACCTATTACCTCCCCCAAAGTGTTCTCTGCATGCCTGCCAGAATGCCCCAATTTGGTGACTACTGCTAGGAGTGTTTCTGTCCGCAAAACAGCCATGGCGATCGTACTTGGCACCACCACCCCACTGCACCTCAGACTTCTTTGCACAATGACCTCTTTCTCTGGCCACAGAGAGGGAGATTCACAGAATTCACCACCCTTCCCAGGATTTTAGGATTGCTGTCTTAGTGACTTGTTGACCTCATACCTTGCTATAACTTGGCAGCAATGAGAAAAATTCTGCATGCTTCATAATCCCTGTTTTGTTTTTTTTCTTATCACCTAAAGTTAAATTCATGTGAGTCAAGTGATAACTGTCTTAACTATCATATGATGGCCTTCCTGTTGGCCACCAGCCCACTTCCCAGTTAGCTATCTCTGAACTCTTCTATTATATTTAAGTATTAGATGGGAGAGTGTGCATATAGATAAAGCTTATCACAAAGTCCATATGCCCTGGTTCTCTGAATCTAAATTCCAGGCTGCAACCATAGGTCTACTTACTAAGGAGTAAGCTCATTGAACACAGTGGGAATTGCCTCTGAGTAAACATGAAAAAGATTGGGCTGTCAGTCTCCAAAGATTGATAATTCTGTGTACTCCCCTTGAAACAATTATGCTTACTGTGCAACTTCTGGCCTTGCCCACATATTACTATCATTCAATACAATGAGGTGAAGCTATAAAAATAAGTCTCGGCTGCACAGAATATGCATGGCTTACTTTTTCAAAACTGGTAGAGATAAGCACTTTATCTTAACAAGAGATAAGGGAAAGTAGCAAATTTGTTCCTCACCGCTAAATAACGTAAGATGTTATGTCCTCACTGCTAAATTTTTATTGTCCATTTCATAGTGGCAGAGCTTCGGTGAAAATTTGTCAAAACTAAATTGGAAGTTCTAAATTATTAAACATGTGTTAAACTATCCATAAATAATTATTATATTCGGCAAGACGTAATTGTCAGGCAAGCTGAAAATTTGAAGGTATTTTTATAGTCCTTCTGCTTGCCTTCATGGGATAATAAATGAAAATAAATTTCTAATGCTGGTTCATATAAGCTGAATATTGCTGTCCATATAAGAGTTGGGGAAAGAGATGATGAAACTTTTTAAGTCCGCAAAGCAACAGCAATTCCTCTGATGATAATTACTATTTTATCAGATGGATGGGATTTGGAACAGCAGCATCTCGACCAGGGAGCTGACGTCAAGGGTCAGCATGGCTGTGCAGTTGCAGGGGCATCACTGACAAGAACCCCTGGGCCTCATCCTGCTCTTTGTCATTGCAACCCGATTGCTAACCTGACCCTTGGTTTGGCCCAGAGGGGAGGAGCAAGCAGACAACAACAGTGTTGAGAAGGAGGAAGAATAGCAGTGTTTGTTCATTGGCTCCATCCATCATGCAAGCAGGTAAAGGCAGCAATGACTGTGAGAGGGTAGATGCATTGAGGGTGTCAGGGCATTCAAGGTGACTGGATTTCAAATACCCACCCTCCCATCCATCCCCAAAACTTTGGCATGTGTACTGTGAGAGGCTCTTAAAAATGTCTTAAGCAGGGCTGGTGCTAGGGTCGGGCACAAACAAAGGACCCACATCCCTGCAAGAGGTCTCCTGACAAGATCCCCCTAAACATAATTTGATGCTATGAACTACCCTGAGATCTACAGATGAAGGGAGATATACAAATTTTAACAACCACCACCACCTCACAGAACTACAATTCTCAAAGAGGTTTAACAATACAGTGGTACCTCAGGTTACACACACTTCAGGTTACATACGCTTCTGGTTACAGACTCCACTACCCCAGAAATAGTGCTTCAGGTTAAGAACTTTGCTTCAGGATGAGAACAGAAATCGTGCTCCGACGGCGCGGCAGCAGCAGCAGGAGGCCCCATTAGTTAAAGTGGTCTTCAGGTTAAGAACAGTTTCAGGTTAAGAATGGACCTCCGGAACAGATTAAGTACTTAACCTGAGGTACCACTGTAAATCCCTCTTCACAAGGTATTCTGGAAATTGTAGCTCTGTGGGGGGAATAGGGGTCTCCTAACAACACTCAGCACCCTTAAGAAACTAAGCTCCCATAATTCTTTTGGGGGGAGCTGTGAGTGTTTAAAGTGGTGTCATAGTGCATTGAATGCATGGTGTGAATGTGGCCAAAACAGGACTGGCAAAACCAGTGTTTTGCTTTGTTTCTGCCACAAACTATGGATGCTACATATTTGAGCCACATCTCTATGTGCAATAGAAACTTGCTGTTTTCCTTTCCTTCTTTGCTCTCTTTGTGGTGTCTTTCCCACTGCCACGATCTATATTCCCTTTCACATGATTGCACATGCAGGGAAGGTGGAGGTTTCCAGAAGCTCAGTGGAGCCTCTTTTCTATCTTCATAGGCCCTTTTATTGGGATTAGAGGGTGATGCGATACTTTTGCCACAACTGAGACAAGAGGCCAGATTAGGGCCCCTATGAGAATTTGTGTGGCAACAGAGGGGAATTCAATGAGAGCTCAACAGATTTGCTCCCCTAGCTTTTGCTGCCTGCGGTGGTTGTTTCACCCAAGTAGGGCCGGTTTTGCTGGCGAGCTATGGTCCATGTGGAAGGATGAAGTGTGCCCTCTATTTATAAACTCCTTGGGGGCACAGACTTATCATTTTGATTTATGGCTTTTCTGATACGTTGCATTATGTTATATACCGCATAACATATGCTCATTAATGGTGCTATATCAATGATAATAATTTCCTTTTGAATTCCTTGCTTACATCCTGCAGTGTTTCAGGCTTTTCCCTGGCCTACTTGGAGAACCTGGGGATTTGAACCCGGAACCTTCTGCATGCAAAGCAGTCACTCTGCCACTGAGCTACATCATGCGATTGAGCTTTAATTACATGGCTCCTTCCCAAGAAATGAGACCCCAAGGACGCTGATTCTGGAAAGATCCCCACAGCCAGCCCATCTGCACAGTGTGTGTGTATGTGTGTGTGTGTGTGTGTGTGTGTGAGAGAGAGAGAGAGAGAGAGAGAGAGAGAGAGAGAGAGAGAGAGAGAGTTGAGGAACAGGGGTGGGTGAGTGGGTGGAGCAGCCACACAGGACTACATCCTATGTTGGCATACACTTATGGAGGCAGGATATGAATTTCCTTCTAAATCAATCAATCATGGCACAGATGCTTACAGGGAGCTGGGTTGCTGCATCTGAGGAGCTCCTGATAAGGCAAGCGAACATATGCACTGGCTCTCCACACATGAAGGTTGTTTGACGTTCTATAGTCAAATCCTTAAAATAAATATCTCACTGAAACTCAGTGGCACCTGAGAAAATTTTAAATTCATGCAGTTTTGCACAAATAACTATTTATCAGCTGGGGCATTAATGGCATTATTAAACATTTATGCAAATGCATCAGAATGAACATTCGTGTGGGTTAGACTTGTGCTTCCCTTGCTGTTAAACCATTGACAAATACAGATGGAAGAGGGTCAGGATGCATTCATTCCTGGCTTCTATTTGGACAGATGGCCAACTAGCACAGTCACGGAAACTTCTTTATTTTTTTTATTTTTTTTATTTTTTCCTAATGTTAATTAAATGAACTGTGATAGCTCTACCAATATGTTGGTGATTGTGTGTGTGTGTGTGTGTGCTTAATGTTATAAGATACCATTTTTTACTAAATATATTGGGCTGGCTGTGGGGTCCCTGGTAATAAAACTCACTGAATGAGATACATCTTCCAGAGGAAGGGGAGAGCCCATTTTCACGTATTCCTCCTGCAGACCCTTGTAAATGCTGAAAAATTGCTTTGTATCGTTTGTGGACTCTCCAAATCGGTTTGGGAAGTATGTGGGGTTCTGCAGGTGGAAAGAGGAATGGGTGAAAATCTTCTCCCCCTTCTCTAAATCCAACCTCCACTGGATCATATTTCCTTCCATAAACAAAAGGTGTCTTGATCTAGCCTATTAAATTGTGGATAAAATCTAAGTCATGTGAGTGGACTTCCCTTCCCCCTGTGCCCCATCTCAGCCTGCTCAGGGTTCCACCAAACCTTTGGAGCAAAATATAGTCCTGTGTTGAGTCCTGTCAGGAGAACGGGTGGGATATAAATAAATAACTTCTTCTGACACACAGGGGTTTTCAAGGAGAAGGAGAGGAAGAAGGTCTCTTGAACAAGCAGAAGTCCTGGTGGGCACACATAATTGGAGATATGTACTGTAGTTGTTCTCAGATTCTGATATGCTTAGACCTACTTTAATTCTGGTCAGGAATCCAGATGCCGGGGTAGAGATTGCAGGATAGGAAACCTTTTTCAGTCTAGGGGCTGCATTTCTGGATAGTGTGCAGGTCTGGTTGGAGAACTGAGACGAGAAAGAGTGCAGGGGATTAAATTATTGTAAAAGCGCAAGTTATCCTGGATAATGAGTGTGATGGGTCAGTGAATATTTTTTAAGTTCTTGCTTATTTGTAACATAGGTGGTGATAAACCGAAATGCTTTGCAGTTGTTTTTGAACTTGCTTCTTAATGAGCTGGGACCAGAAGTCAGAGGGAATGATAAGCAGAATCATAGTAATGTTATCAGTAAAACATTTTGGCCAAAACCACTTCATTTTATTTTCAGATGGATGAATGTGCCAAATTATGCAGATAATGCAATTAATGCTCAGAGTGTTAGTGGCTTCTGGGTTAAAGTAATATATCTGGTCTCTGCCGTTTATACCTTTTGCTATTAGCATGGTGTTAGTATCGTGTGGAGGACAGCCAAATGCTATGAGGGAGAATGGAAATAATCCATGATGATGGTGGTGATGATGATGATGATGATGAAAGAGCTATGTTGTTTCTGGATTTTTTGATAGCGTGTTTGTGTGTGTGTGTGTGGAGAGAGAGAGTTGGTTTTAATTGTTTCTTGGTAGGGATGTGTGTGGGAACTTTCAGGCTAAAGGGTGTGTTTATTATATATTTATATTCATAGAAATATTAATATAATGCCCTCTCGCAAAACATCAAGGCAGTGCACAACAACAGAAAAATGTTTAAAAGAAACATGAAGCACTCCTTACAATTGCTGGCTACTCAAGGAACAGTTTAAACAACTACAAAGGCCTGTCGGCATAAAATTGTCTTCAAGAAATACTGGAGGTCAAAACCAAGGATGCTTGCCAAATCTTTGCTGGAAGAGCGTTTTTCAACATGGGACCAGTGACATTAAATGCCCAGCTTCTAATTGAGGCCATTTGGGGCCTCTCTATCATGGGGGGGGGCAACTACCTGTGATCTCCTGAAAGATCTCAGGGTCAGTCAGAAATATAAGGGCCCAGGTGGTCATTTAGGTATCCTGGACCCAAGTTGTTCAGGGCTTTGTATATACCAACACTAGAACCTTGAACCTGGCCTGGTAGGATATGGACATATGATCCTTAAATCAGTTGTGGGGAACCTCCCCACCCTCTAGGCATAATTAGACCCACAAGCCCTCACCATTTGGCCCATGAGGCTGTTTTGGCCAAACCATACGCACCTGTCAATCCTGGCACATGGGGATAATTGGGGGAGAAGTTAAAGATCTGGTCTACTGGCTAGATACAGCTCCGCACTCCTGCTGGAAATGAACTTAATTTTTCCCCTGCCTAGTTGAAGAGCTTTGGTGGATTCCAGACTCCTTTAGCAGTCTAGGCAGGGTTCACCATCTTTATTCTTGCACATGGTAGGTTTTCTTTGTTTCTTTTCTTTGTATAATGCCTTGAGAAATATGTAGAAAGCAGGGATACACACACACACACACACACACACACACACACACACAAAAGCAACAACCAAAAAAAACAAAACAAAAACCAAGACACTTATGGATTGGAGATGGGCACCTCCCCCTGCTTTCAACATGGCCCCCTGCTCAAATCCACTGTGTTTATCCACTGCTCTCCCGTTCTAAGAGATATTTTCACATTCAATCATTTGTTTTAATTTTAAAAATGTTTGCTTTAATTCACATAAAGCATAGAAGATTAACATCCCCTTTAAAGCATTTAATGCATCCCCATTTACTGTGTTTCTATTCATGCATCTGTGTTTGTTTGCCTTTTTCACTGGCACTCTATTGCATTTGTGCTGATTGCTTGGGGACAACACTTAATAGTCTTTCTCAAACGCAAGCCAAGAATCCCTGCCACAAACGCAAATAATAAGTACACATAGTAGCAGCAAAATCCATCACCAAAGGAAAACAATAATTTGAATGAATGATAAAAGAAAAACAAAATCAACGCATCAGTGTGTGATAAGGAAAGTAAATTATACACCCCACTGGAATGGCTTCCTGCCCAAAGGAAATGCAGATAGATTAAAATGGTGAGGAGAAATGCAAAACCGCCAGAACGAGAGAAAGAAGAAGGTTTCAAATTGTTTACTGCTTGCACTCAAGGAAGAGTAATGAAAACATGTTTTTAAGGTTTGTGTGCGGGGGGGGGGGACAATGGAGTCAACAGAATGTGCACTTGCAATCCAACATTCAGAGAATATATGGAAAAGTCAGAGCTTTTTTCAGCTGGAACTCACAGGAACTCAGTTCCAGCACCTCTCAGGTGAGCACCACTGTCATTATAAGAGAACAAGGGAGGTGTTTGCGTGGACAGGCGGGATCCCCAGATCCTGAGCAGTCCCCCCCCCCGTCATGTGGAATAACGACTCAAGACAACGTGCTATGGGATTAAATTGGCCACAACTTTATTAAATTTCAAATGTGGGTAGACCTTGGGCGTTCTCCCTCCCCAGTCCCCAGCAGGGGACCTAGGGAGCATCAGGGTTATCCAGTGTGTGGGGGAGGATGGGCTGGCTCTGGAGAACATATGTTCAAGCAGAGATAGCCGCCCCCGTTACGCCGCCGCAGGGGAGAGCAATGACGACCTTTCGGCGTACGGTCAAAGCCTCCCTTCAGAAACCCCTTTAACGGGGAACCCTGGTATCGCCGCCGCAAAGAGGAAGATGGGCTAAAGGATTCCGCCCAAGGCCTGATACCGCCAAAGTTGTGACATTTTGCTACGGGAAAGGCGAAACCTGCCAATGCAGGGAAATTCCTTTCCGGCCCTTTAACAGCGGCCTTAACATAGCAGCGCCCGCATACCTGTGAAGAAAAGTTAACCTGCAAAACCTGTGAAGAAAAGTTAACCTGCAAAATAAGACATTAACTGAGGGTGGGTAGGGTGGGAGAAGCTCTGGAGCCAAGTGAGGATTCCCAGGTAAGATCCTCCCTCTATTGTGTGGGCAGGTAATCCCTCCCCTACCTGGCCTGGTCTCCTTGGCAACGCTTCCCCCAGGTGGGATTGGACAACTGACTGAGGTAGGCAGAGACCTCCAGGTATACCACCTGAGGGAAGGCAAAGCCAAGCCTATGCTGTTGGAGCCGCTCCAGATCTAGGGGCTGCGCGGGTCCACGCAAAGGGCGCCCCCCGTTTTAAGCGGGGAGCAGTCATTGTGATGAGTTCTGGCACCTTGTTTTCTAGAAAAATACCACAGGGAACAGTGATCCACACAATAAAAAATTTAAAACTGAAAGAATGAGAGAAGAGAGTATTATAAAATAATGGATGGCATTTAGCTAACCTTGGAACGCTAGGCCACCTAATCCTTGTCTGTTGCTCTTTTGCTTTTGTTTTTTATTAGTCAAGATATTAGTAAATAAATATATTGATATGCCACCATTCACCAGGAATAGTCCCAGTGTTATTTACAACTAAGTAAGACAGTACAAGCATAATGCGTAATAAGCAAGAATAGCAAAGATTTCTCTAGAATACACCAGTAACTTAATTAGTGGTACCATGACTTACATATCACTTCACCCTCTAAAAGCCTTACAAAAGACGTGAGTTTTTAACCCAGCGTATGGATGGAGGTTATTCTATAGACATGGAGCCTGGGCCACTCAAAATACGCAGCTCGTGCCCTTAATGCAGGAATAGCCAGGAGAGCCTTAACTATTGACCAGGAGAAGGTGTTCTCTAAGAATACAGTGGCAATAGCTGTTGATAGTTGCCCAGTAGGTGGGTTGCTGTTGCTCTATGGGAGGAAGTGGGTGGGGGAAGCAGCATAGTAGTGCAAACACACCAGCAGGAGCACATGATTGGCTCTACAAGTGCAATGGCACCACATCAATCTCCCGCCACCTCGCCCCTCTCCCTTCTGGTAAGCAACAGTGAC
Source organism: Podarcis cretensis (assembly GCF_951804945.1). Lineage (NCBI taxonomy): Eukaryota > Metazoa > Chordata > Lepidosauria > Squamata > Lacertidae > Podarcis > Podarcis cretensis. Next base: position 38,595,560 of record NC_137170.1, read on the forward strand.
CCAACTGCCAAGAAGTTAGCACAGGAGCTCTGTTCCACCTTGCAAGCCACTTCTCCTGTTGTAGCTTGGTGGATTGGCCACAGTGGTGGTGGTTTAGTTCCCAGGTTTTGATTTTTGGAATGTTGTTTTTAGTAATAATTTTATTGTTTTACTTTTGTAAACCACTTTTTTTACAATTAAGTGATATATACATTTAAATAAATAGATAGATGATAGATAGATAGATAGATAGATAGATAGATAGATGATAGATGATATAGATAGATGATAGATAGATAGATGATAGATAGATAGATAGATAGATGATAGATAGATAGATAGATAGATAGATAGATAGATAGATAGATAGATGATAGATAGATGATAGATAGATGATAGATGATAGATAGATAGATAGATAGATGATAGATACATAGTTTAAGGACACAGGAAACTGAAGGACTGAGCAGCTTTGAGAGGCATAAAGGGATGGCATAAGAAGAGAGCCAGCCCTGCTGGACCAGACCAAATGCACATCTAGTCCAGCATCCTGTTCTAAAAGTGGCGAATCAGATGCCCATGGGATGCCCACAAGTAGGGCATTATATATAATAAAACTGTAATCTAATCGTCATATGAAAAAATTGCAAAGCACAGTTCCTGGTGGCAATAACATATATTACTATTAACCTTCTGTATGTTTTTATTGTCATAAAGTCCAAGAGAGTGTTTTGATAGTATAATAAACAGAACTACTTAGTAACAATAAGGCAGCTGATGATAGACCAGTTCTCAGGATACACCCTTGTTTCGCCCATTGGGCTTCTTCAGCGACAAGGTCACTCTCAAGACACAGGACACTCTCAAGACATAGGACTATGCAGAAGGCAAGTTCGTTTGTTACACTTTTAAGACATAGGATAATGCAGAAGGAAGATATCAGTATGAAATGGCATTGACAACAGGAACTATACGTTGTAATCGTTGACAATCTTTGGACTTGACTATCCTTGGACTTTATGACAATAAAAACATACAGAAGGTTAATAGTAATGTGATATGTTATTGCCTTCAGGAACTGTGCTTTGCAATTTTTTGATATGACGATTACATTACAGTTTTATTATATATAATGTTATGTTACTTTACAGCCAGTTACATGTGTGTTATGGTATTTTGAACACAAGTAGGGCATGGCAGCACGGTCCCTATTTGTGCTCCTCAGCAACTAGTATTCAGAGACATACTGCCTCTTCCACAGAAGGTAGTACACAGCCATCACAGCGAGTGGCCATTGTTAGTCTTGCCCTTTTTCTAATCCTCTTTTAAAGCTGTCCAAGTTGGTAGCCATCCCTACATCTTGAGGTGATGAATTTCATAGTTTAGCTATGCACTTTGAGAAGAACTTATACTCTTGATAATGGCAAGGGCAGGCAGAGGAGTTTTAGAGGCTGGGGACTGAGGATCAAGGAACCAAGGAGAGTATGAGGACAATGAGACCATGGATAACTAAATTTTATATGCTGATGCGAACTAACAAGCCAATTTTTATGTTTCCCATTTGTCCCTGTAAAATGAAGTGGAGCCTGAAGGGGAAAGCTGAGGGCAATTCTTCTCAGAGCTGCTGGAAGACAATATTGTCACTGTGGAGAGTCAAGAGCTTGAGCTCCATGCTGCCCTTCTCCTGCCTTTTGGACCATTATAAAAAGGCTTGAGCATGATTCTGTGTGTCGTGTGTGAGTGTGTTTTTCTCCACACAGCTATGAAAAACACAAATTAACATGACAAGTTCTTTTGGCACTTCCGTCTACTGATTAGTACAAATTAAATTTCACACTAATTAGCACAAGCTGTTTGTACATAATATAGAAAAATCAGATTTCCACTGATGGCTGTAAATATAGTTCTCCAACTGACACTTGATCTTCACCGCTATAATTAAGTTCCACATCAATCTTAATACGACAATATATTTCATGATACTGGCTTTAGTGTGAATATATGTGTATGTACACACACACACACCCTTTCCTGAAAGCATTTTCACAGTTAAATTTAAACCCACTAATTGTTTCAACTGTTGTTTTACAACTTCTGCAGGTGAAAATTACAGGCTCAAGGGCCAGAATGCCATAAATACAGCTAAACAGTTTGGGATTTCCTTACGCAGGCGAATCTTTTAACAGTCTGACTCTATGCTGTAGCTTGAGCTTCCATAGAACAATCATAGCCACTGCCTGTGGTAATGTTGGGGAACAATAATGGTCCTTTTTTGTTACCTACTCAGGCACTTACCCATGACGGCTGCTGGCTGAAGATCCTGTGTTTGGTTTAACAAAAGTGAACCTTTATTCCAAGTTGTTGTTGCTGTTGTTGCTGTCATGCCTTCATTTCAGTGGGCAGGTGGTGGACAATAGTTTGCCCATGCTGGCCAACCATATCAACAAAGGATTTTATGATCTACTACAGAAGATTTGGCCTTTATCATATCATCTGTTGCATTGAGCTGCTTGTACACCATTTAGAAATTATTGTAATTCAACAGAGTTATATCCAATGTAGCACTGCATCAGTGTTCCATCAGCACCGAGACTGTGCAATGGAACATTCCTCCCATCTCGGGAGCACTCCTCTGGAGCGGGTTTGGGGAAGGCACTGGGGAGGTGGGGGAAAGTCTAGTTGTGTAAGTGAAAATCCTTGCACTGACAGCACACATTGATTGAGTACTGCCCACAGAATATAAATAGGTGAAAGTAAAGAAAATTGCCCTCTGCTGTCCCATGCTATGTGATGTATTTGTTCATGATATGAGAGGTCTACACTTAGAAAAATCCCTATTGAACAAGCAGAAAATTGATGAAAATATGAGATTCAGCCATCAGTACCACTTGTGTCTGAACAGCAAAGGCTGAGAACATGTAGCATCCTTTCTGGTTTTTGAATCTTAAGAACACATTAACATTTAATTTTATTGCAAAAACAATTCCATTGTTTGAAAAGGTTCCCAATACAGCCAAATAAAAGAAATGGGAAAATGAAATTCCATCCTTTATTTGGTTGTATATTAATTCTTTTCTTTTATGTTGAAGAGTTTGAAAGCAATGAGTATGAAATATCTTAAGTAGGGAAAAGTTTCTTGAAGTTGAAATAATTACTGTGAATAGTAGAATATTTATTTCCCTCAAGTATACATATTATGCAAATTCATAATAATCATTAGCTCTTCCCTAGTCTTACCCGTAGGTGCCATTAGATATTTCTGTACATTGCAGTATTTAATCTATTCACATTTTTGTCAGAATTAGATTTATCAGTGCCATGGGATGATTTCTTGTTCACATTGATACATATATTTGTTGCTTAGGAAGCTATAATTGGGCTGATGTTTTTAATTAATAGGCTCTCCTTGAAGGAAAAACTATACATCACATCACTCATATGCCTTCCATTCAAGAGAGCGATTATAATATATAGTGAAATGTAAATTAGGGGTGCTTCATCCACTGCTGTAGTGCATCATTATGCAAAATAATTTAATCAATATAGTCTTCAGACTTAATAGTGAAACTTAATAATTCAAATATTCCCTACATGGTTGAGAAAAAATGTATTCTGTCTTGCATATATATTGCATTTTGTATATTAGTATTTTTTAGAAAGCCACTGTTAAAAGAAAATATCCAATTCTGTGTACAAATTCACCACTTATACATTGCTAACAGCACCACACTGAATGCATTCTTAGGTTAACACAAACTCTTCCAGCTTCCCTACAACTGATACCCATATCAAGAGACGTCTATTACATGCAGACTCTCAGCTAACTTTAATTAAATTTGTACTACATAAAGCATCTGGTACAAACTATTGGATTGTTTCAAACTATTTATTGTTATTACAAATGCTTTTGGGCATGTTGTTTAGAACCTATGAATTGCAACTATTTATTTATTTAGAATATTGATATCTTGCTTTATATTACGGGTATGCACTAGCCACAAATTTATATTAGACACCTATCTGGTGATTCAGGCATGGCCTAACTTGGTTTGAGGCACTTCATAGGCATCCATTCAATTTGGGGTCTGTTGAAGTCTGCTTGGGCTTTCTCTCTACCCACTCACTATTAGGAAATAATAATAAAAAGATCATGACTATAAGATATCCTCCTCCCTTTTGACTGAAGTGGATGGAATTTGCAGGCGTACTAGTTCCTCTATAGTAGATGAAGCCTGCCAAATTGCAGGCAAATAGGTCCAGAGGGTTTTGTGATAGTCATCTGTAATATTGATTTTGGGTGAGCTAAAAGGGTTTCACTTTCCAGGTAAAACCATTCCATCTGATGACATTCTTGACCTGTCATTCACAACAGAGCTCTTCATGGAGCAGAAAGCTATTAATGGCTACCATCCATGATGGCTATGCTATGTCTCCGCAGTTGGAGGCAGTATGCTTCTGAATACCCATTGCTGCACTAGAAGGGCCATTGGCCTAATCCACTTGCTTCTTACATTTTGTTTAAAAGAGCCAAGTGCTGGTCATACAGCGGCGTGGGACTGGTCCACATCTCAGGAATTGTGCAGTAGCAAAAAGTTCTCCTTGTCTACCGCAAAAATGTTTTAAGCCTAATAAAGCTGGAGAAGCCAGAACAGCCTGCACTAGCTTCAGATATCTGGAACAATAGGGGATGGGTGGATTAGAACTAGAGGGCAATTGATAAAGTGGCAACATTTTGGGCTGTGCTATTTGTTAATTTCAGAGAAACACAGGAGAAATTGCCAGGTGCATAGATTATTACCGAAGTCGCCCTCTGCATTTACATTTAGCAACACAACTGGAGATCATCACAGTCCCTTTCAGAGTAAAAACTATCTGGATATCATCTCAGTGTTCAAGTTCTTATGTCTGGCATCAGAGTGAAAGAGAGATCAGTTTTTAATAGTTTTGCTCTTTGGATTCAAAGTTTCTGCAACAATGAAAAATGTGATTGAAAAAGAATTAAGTTTAATAATCAGGCTATTAACCAGAGATATTTGCTACATATTATAGAGAGAGAAATTAAAAGGACTACAATAGTTTCCAGAAAACATCTGTTAAACAATGTCAAGTTGATGATAAAGAAAATTGAGTTCCCTTTGCGGTTGAGTTTAATCCAGCTGTACCCAGCTATAAAAGAGCTATCAAAGAAAGCAGTCCATTTGTTGTTTCATTTAGAAAGGCTATAACTAAAAATCTTTAACCCTCAAGTGATAACTTTCTGTCATGTTGGTATGCCACTGATGTTGGAATACAAAGGATTTATTTAAAATGCAAACACAGTGATCTGGAGCTAGTGTTGTGTCAAAAAAACCTCCATTTCCCACCAGCTATTCTCCACCAATTAATGAGAAAGGATACTGCATTTGAAAATTATCAAAGGAGAGAGAAAACATCAGTAAATTATCATGGACAAGGCAGAGGTCTTTTCTGGTGTTGGCCTTACTTTTAAGGTGGCCAAGCGGTGTTTGTGCGTGTCCCTTCTTTTGCTCTTTCATTTTCTGCAGTGACTCCCTCCTTGTGGAATATGTTCCCCAGGAAGGCTCACCTGGTACCTTCATTTCATATATTTGGACACCAGGCAAAAACATTCCTCTTCTCCCAGACCTTTGGCTAATTAAACAATCTATGGTATTTTAAACTGTGTGCGTGTAGAGTGTGTGTTATTGTTTCTGTTTGTTACTATGTTAGGCATTGTTGTGTTTTTATATTGTAAGCCACCCTGTGATCCTTGGATGAAGAGTAGTATAGAAACTTTGTTGCTGTTGTTTAGTTGTGTCCGACTCTTTGTGACCCCATGGACCAGAGCACGCCAGGCACTCCTGTCTTCCACTGCTTCCCAAAGTTTGGTCAAACTCATGTTAGTAGCTTTGAGAACACTATCCAACCATCTTGTCCTCTGTCGTCCCCTTCTCCTTGTGCCCTCAATCTTTCCCAACATCAGGGTCTTTTCCAGGAAGTCTCTTCTCATGAGGCGGCCAAAGTATTGGAGCCTCAGCTTCAGGATCTGTCCTTCCAGTGAGCACTCAGGGCTGATTTCCTTCAGAATGGATAGGTTTGATCTTCTTGCAGTCCATGGGACTCTCAAGAGTCTCCTCCAGCACCATAATTCAAAAGCATCAATTCTTCAGCGATCAGCCCAATAAATAATGATAATAATAATAATAATAATAATAATAATAATAATTCTACAAATCATCTCACTCTGCAGTCTCCCTGAGTGTTCACATTTCAATTAAAGCCCAGGTGAAGACATCATGAGACAACTCTTTCCACAGACCTTTTCATATCAGGACCTACGGGCAGTCAGGGTGGCTGCAGAGTACAGTGGAACCTCAGATTTCAAACGCAATCCATTTCGGAAGACATTTCAACTTCCGAAACGTTTGGAAACTGAAGCAGGCATTTCCTTTTTTTTAAAAAAAAAATTATTAACCGACCAATGAAATCATATCAAATCACATCACTTAAATTCCAAATTACAAAGCCGAATTTTAATTTTGTTGTTGTTGGGGGGACACATATTTCAAGTTTCGAAGGGGATTCCAATCATCTTCTTGCTGCTGCGTTAATATCCACAAATCTGTCCAAATAATGTTCATAATTCTATCCAGTCCTATCTTGCTGTTCTCACATCTCATCTTGTTCATATATTTTTCTTTTTTTCTTTATGATCTCTTCTGATAATCTCCTTAAGCAGGTAAACACCAGTTATAATCCTGTGTGAATTTTTCCGTTTGTCCAATCATCATGTCGAGATGGTTTCCATATATCATCACTTTCGTAAATAAAAGCACTCTTTCCATCATTAGTCTCGCAAATCTGTCGCCTTCTTTAGTCCCTCTGAGGAGGCTCACCCACAATATGAAAACAGATCTAATCCTCCTCCCAGACGTAAGTCTTTCGACAGAACTTGCCCAAATGGCGACGCTATTTTTGCTGCGTCATTCCTAAGCTCTTATTCTTTCCACGATCTCCTTAAAACATGCTTTGGTTAGAAAATTATCTCCACACAGTCTTAAATCCTCAGCCTAAGTCACTTAAGCAGCATTTCTGACTTGTGACTTGGGGGGGGGGATTCTTGGTTAATCACATGGAGAAAAGAAAGGAAAGTTCCCCCCAATCCAGTCCCGTTGCCAAACATACCGAGCCTTGGTGTGTCATCTCATGATTTATTCCTGTTCCTCCGACCCGTCTTGTTTATCAGAGATCTCTTCAGTTAGCAGTCTTTACTCCCCATTCTTCCTTGAAATATGTGCATTAGCTTCCTCCTAATTGTTTCTTTTGAATTTGCTGCAGCTAGAGGCGCGAATCAGAGACAGCGTCCAGGAGCGCCGAAATCCGCACAAGGGCTTTCTGCCTAGTGCCCCCACCCCCTCAAATTCGGGGGTGGTATAGGGCACAGCAGGCAAGGGCAGTCCCCCACACACACGCTTGGGGGGGCGCGGGAGGCTGCTTACTCCCATCACAGCCTCTTAATTACCTCATGTGGGTCAGAGAGATGTTATTGTCAGCCATCTTCCGATGTGCCCCTAGTGCCCCCCCGGCATTTCCAGACAGCATTTACATCCGGAAAACTCAATACGGAAGCCGCATGGCATGTTCGGCTTCCAAAAAGTGTTCGAAAACCGAAGCAGTTACTTCTGGGTTTTCAGTATTCAAAAGCTGTAACGTTCAACTTCTGAGACATTCGAAAACCGAGGTACCACCATACAGTGAAATGTTTAATTGAATTTTTAAAAAGTACACACCATCCTTGACACCTTGCAATTATAAGGTAAACTCAAACAAGGCAGCAAAATGGCTCTTTCTGACAAATTCTTCTCTCTTCTCAGCTTCCTCAAAAGTAAGGAAAGTATAACAAAAAGCCTGCATCCCAACTATGAGAATTTCACAGGAATTTTCTCTCCTCTTGGTTAATTTTGAAATACAGTTTCTTTTGTTATTAATTGACGGAGACTGGTGCTAGAAACTGGGCAAGAATTTTTGACATAGCCCAAATATTTTGCACCTAGAACCTTTTATTCTCTTCCTTGCACACATTGTACTACTTGCCTCTTCTTTCCTTCCTTAGGTCATTATTTCTCATCATTAATTCCTTTCATTCACTCTGTTTCCCATGGTGCACCATAACTTGGTTAAAAACTTAAATTGATTCTTCCCGTACATAATGTATATAGTGGGTTACACATGTAGCGTATTGTATTTCTTAAAGGTGCACATGAACTTTTCTTCCGCTCTCTGTTAATGGCATCTGAGTAGTTTTTCACTGCTTTGTAAACTTGTTACTGCTTTGATCCTTACATACTTGATAATGTGAGAAAAATGCAATGCTTTATTGTGATCCTTTGCATTTGCAAAAAGTCTTTCATCAGTGGCGTCTTGAAAGATTTGTATTCAGGCACAACTTGATCAATAATTTTGGCAGATCAAGTTGTGTCTGAATGCAAATCATTCAATATGCCATTGACAGATCAGTACTTTCTTGTTATTAAGCCTGTTAAATCTTCTTCTCTGAATTTCTAAATCTAATAAACCATGAACACCAGGCCCTTTAATTCCCCCAAACTCTTGCAACTTCCTTTGAAGGAACTTTCTCTGGTACATAAAATACTTGTACAAACAGACCTAATTTAGCATAAATTGACAACAAAGTTGCATGTTTTCATCAGTTGGCGTAACTGCTTATTTCATATGCAGATCTCAAAATGTCTGTGATGTTGTTTGTTCAGTACAGCATTTATTTCATTTTATTTTAGTATCTTTTTGTATCTAAATCTATCTTCCTTTAGTTAGTACAGTGGTACCTGGGGTTAAAAACTTAATTTGTTCTGGAGGTCCGTTCTTAACCTGAAGCTGTTCTTAACCTGAGGTATCACTTTAGCTAATGGGGCCTCCCGCTGGCGCCGTGCGATTTCTGTTTTCATCCTGAAGCAAAGTTCTTAACCCGAGGTACTATTTCAGGGTTAGAGGAGTCTGTAACATGAAGGGTCTGTAACCCGAGGTACCACTGTACATTTCCTATAGCAACAAAGGACAACACCCAAGCCATGCAAGATGAATGGAGCAGACTTTTATGCACAGAATGGAGAAACAGAGAATGAGCCCTGATACAGCAATGGTTATAGGATAAGGACTAAATATGGTCCAGCTTAGCCCTTCCTTGTCCTGAAAACATTCCCTCTATAATCCTTATGTTGTAACTGGTAGTGTCTATGCAGTTTGGGTTTAGATAATAAGATGGAGATATAACTATTCACCAACCTGCAATTTGAGTTCTGGCATTTTGTTTATTAAAATGTAGCCTTTTGTCAGTAAACTTTTTGCTACTGGTTGCATTTCATGGGATTCATCAACTTATTTTCTTCTTTCCCTTTCCATTGCATTGCTTTATATTTATTACAAGAGACTGATTATTGTGTGGGTATTGAAGTGTAGGTGGGTTCCCATGAAGCAAGACACAGTGATAGCAGCAATAACATTTATTAAACTAACAGAACTGGACAACAGGGGCAAAGCAACTTTTTATATACATTTCTGAAGGCCTGGGCCACTCCCACTCTTAACGTGATTGGCTGTCTTAACTTCCATGCTGCAAATCATAACTCAGAGTTAAGGGCCAATGGCAGTGGCCCAAATCCTGAAATGTTCTGTGATTGGATACCATGTATTGAATCAGAACACAGGGGCTCAAAATCCTTAGTCCAGACTCAAGCTCAGGCAAAACAGACCACTGAATATATAACAGGTATTCTAGCATAAAGCACAACCAGAGAGATAACCTATATAGTGCCAGCCAGCCCAAATTAAGCACATCTAAGTGGACAGTTAGGCACATCATATGCTTACAAATGTGAAAGTATGCATGGATTGTATCCATAGACATTAAGAGGGCACAATGTGTTTAAAAACAACAACAAAGGCATTCATCCGGTGTAAAATCAGCCAAGCGCTTGGATTATTTTTAAAGAAAATAATACATACAGCAATGCAGCATTCAAATTCTTTACAAATAATTACAAGAAAAGCTTGCAAATAAGAACCCTCAGAAATGGATTACACTCCCACAAGATGCATAAAAAATCTAGCCTAATGGAATTCATTTCCCTAATATAAATTGCCCTATAGAAAGTAAACAAATCAAATGAGAGGCAGCAGCTGTGGCTCAAAATTACCAGCGAACACCAAAAATTACCCAAAATAGTAATTAGAGAAAGAAAGCCATTAACAGAACAGACAATACTGCTTGTTATGCTAATATGACCATCAGATGGTAGGGAAAAGTCAGGCTCCTTAAGCAAACTTGATTAAAAGTAGGGCTGAGGCAAAAAAAAGGGGGTGCTGCTTTTCAATTTTTGGTTTTTTGTTTAATAGAAAACAACCTGCCATTCCCTACATAAAAAATAATTGGGCCTTTTATTAGAACAGGATAAAAAGGGGGTGAAAATGTTCACCCCTGCAGATTGATAGCAGGAAGCATTGTCCTCACTCTAAATTAGCTTCATGTAAACCATATCTGAGGGACGCGAGTGGCGCTGTGGGTAAAACCTCAGTGCCTAGGACTTGCTGATCACATGGTTGGCGGTTCGAATCCCCGCGGTGGGGTGAGCTCCCGTCTTTCGGTCCCAGCTCCTGCCCACCTAGCAGTTCGTAAGCACCCCCAAGTGCAAGTAGATAAATAGGTACCGCTTTATAGCAGGAAGGTGAACGGTGTTTCCGTGTGCTGTGCTGGTGCTGGCTCGCCAGAGCAGCTTCATCACGCTGGCCACGTGACCCGGAAGTGTCTGCGGACAGCGCTGGCTCCCGGCCTCTTAAGTGAGATGAGCGCACAACCCTAGAGTCGGACATGACTGGCCCGTACGGGCAGGGGTACCTTTACCTTTACCTTTTTAAACCATATCTGATTGGCTATAAGATATTACAATGTCATCACTTTGACTAACCTACTGACCTTGATTACAGCCTGTGTTTCTAACAGTTCAATACCTCCAGTACTACTTTCACATAAAAAGTATTCAGATGTGAGCATTGCACACAGCACCAAATAACACTTTCAGAGGGTTTTAGACTATACAGCAATTAATTCTCCAACTACAAAGACCAAAATACAGGAGGAAAATGGTTGGTCAGAGGCAGGGGGACAGATTTTGGAGAAGGCAAAGAATTGTATGTCTCTGCATTTACTGATGCTAGTAGGAATATGCAACAGATAACTGAGTGGCCAAGGATCATCTAGTCCAATCTGCTGCAATGCTAAGCATGGTGGGTAAATATCTGAATAGTTTCAAATTTATTTGCTTTTGTATTTGGAGCTTAGGCATTCTTAATTTCTTGCTGGAAGTTATTTAATCCCTCTGGATGACTTCAGCATAAAAATAAAGACCATCACATCCTGTTGCGAAAAGCTAGTTACAGTTGAAAACCCCTTGAACCTATTTTCTGCCATAAAACTGCATTTCACTGTGCTGGTTGAGTGTAACCCTCTTGTTGGACTGACCTTCCTAGTGTTAACACTGTTTTTCTTACTACAATCCCTTCTCATGTACAGACTGACACTCTATGTACTGCTTGAAGTGGATTCAAGCACTCCCCGTCCCCCCCCCCCCATTTCATGTTCGGTTGTAGGAATCATCCACATGGGACCAGAGCCAAGCTTTATTTAAAGCCCTTGTTGCAATTGGGAGGTTTTTGCAGCTTGTTAAAAGCATGGTGGCATCTGAGTCCACCGTCTCCGGGGACCCCATTTGACAGCCCATTACAACATGAATCTCACTGGGCAATGTGGGGAAAACTTAGTTATTCTACTGCTCCAGTAGGAAATGTCCTCTTCATGCCTGCTTTCTACCTCATCTCCTCCAGTGTATATCCTCTTTTGCTCAGGGGATGGCAAGAGTTAAGAATGAAAATCTGTAGAGGGTTTGGACTTCGAGGTGTGAGATGGAAGTAGTTTGCTACCTTTGGGCCTTCTCTAAGGTTGTTGCTGTTAGACTGTAGCCCATAAATCACAGCTTCACATTTAACAATTGTGCAGTGGGGAATGTAGCTGCTATTGTACCTCCCATCCCATTCCTTCTGTTGTCCACCACATGTGAGGACTCTAGCAGGATTTCAGTTTCTCCCTGAACCTGCCAAGGGTGTAGAGTTTATAGGAATTCCAGATCTGATTATTCAAGTAAATTAAGCACCTTGATCTTTATTCTTTTCATTGTAACTAAAGGATGAACTCTGCTCTGCTTGAATGAACCTTATCAATGTGTTTTGATGATGAAAAGGATCTTTTTTGGCACATGTTTTGCTGCACCTTATATTCTCTGATATACTTTCTTCTGAAGGATCATTTCCCACAGACCCATTGCTCTTCCATCCAAGGTTCCCTGTCCCTTCCTTCAAAGGTTTATCCAATAGGCCCTGTGAACTTCCAAGAGGTATTCTTGTGGCTACAGCAAAGGGGTTGGTATTAATGGTTCTAATATTGCTCTATAAAGATACAGTTCTGTAGCCTACAGGCTGGAAAACAATGGAAGGTGCCTTAGCTTCACTTGCATCCTGTCCCTTCCCCATTACTCTTCTGAGCACATTGTGGTGCATAAGAAGCCCACTGAATTGCAGCCAATCTCCTCCCCGTGTCTTAGCATCATCATCATCATCCAGCAACTCCTACTTTTCCACAAACCTTATGGACAGCCAGGAACCCACAGAAGCAGAAATGTGAGAGTTCTGGCTCTGTGGTAAAACATGTGCTTTCTTTCTTTGTTGTACTAGACTGAGATTGCACAATTCCTTTTAACTGCACAAACTTTAGCTGCTAATTTTCCAGCATATCTCTGAATCCCTCCTACAAAATATTGTTAGTCTGGTAGCAACCTGAGACACTAACATCATAACCAACTCACTGCTGTGGCTAGCTGGTGAACCTCTTCCAGCCAGATTCTGCCCATTAGTCATCAGTTGCTGACCCCTACCGGATAGGTTATTTTGCACTTGTGATAGCTTAAATAAAATCTTATAATACATATATAGCAATAGGCAACCAAATATGCCTCACTCTCTCATTGTAATTCTTACTTCTGCTGAATTCTAGAGAATCTTTTTCTACAGTTTCCATGGCAATGGCAACTTAATAGCCAATGGATGGGTGAGTCTTAGTATAGTCAGTATTTCTTTCCAGATTTGCTTATGCATTTTCTTCAGATTAATCAAGTATTGTCCCTTCTAACTCCATGTCCACCATTTTCTATTGGAAATCATTCATATCATGCCCCCATTCACAGTTATATTAGTCCCTTGTCATTTAGGACCATTTCACATCTTACATACCAATGTACCTCTCAGGCCAATTTTTCTGGGCTATTAGGAAAACAGGCGTGTAATTTTCTAGTTCTCCCCGGATCAGTGTTTTTTTTAAAAAAAAATGCTTTTACATGTGTTATTTTCTTATGCTATTGTAAGGAAGCTGATTTCAGTGACAAATTGCATATTTTTGCCATTTTCCGGAGCCATTTCAGCTTGTTGCTGCAAGGGGCAAGGGCTGCATACATACACCATACATTTAAAATATATATATTTAAAGTGCAACCCCCAAAAGATTCATGATGACTATAGTTTGTCAAAGGTGTTAGGAATTGTAGCTCTGTGAGGGGCAAACTACAGTTCCCAGGATTCATTGGGAGGGTCATGTGCTTTAAATGTATAGTTTATATACAACCAGAGACAGTCTTGCAGCACATTAAAGACGAACAAGGGAATTACAGCAAAAGCTTTTATGGTCAACATTCTATTTCATCAAACACATGAAATGTTATCCTGAATTACTGCCGGATATACAGCTCTTAATTTCCTGGTCTGGGAGTGGTTATAGCTGTCCTACTAATTGTGGTTGGTTAAAGGAGGTTCTAGTCTAGGGTTACCAGACAGTCTCCGGATTTGCAAACCTGTCGCTGGACAAATTCCATCCCCGGAATGTCCCCAGATTTGCAAATCTGTCCCTGAGAAATGTGGCAGCAGCAGCCTCAGCAGCCTGGAGCCATCCTGTTAGCGCAGTTGGCTCTGGCTGGCTTCAGGAGCTGCCCGCTGCCGTGGCGCCCACCATTTTTCCTCACCAGAAGTCCCCATATGTTATGTCTTGTGCATAACACATCTTATGGGGACTTCCAGTGAGGAAAAATGGTGGGCGCCACGGCAGCGAGCAGCTTCTGAAGCCAGCCAGAGCCAACTGTGCTACCAGGCTGGCTCCGGGCTACTGACTGCCACTGCTGCCACCACTGCCAAAGGGGAACTGGGGACGTCCGGCGGTACAGATCTCCTGCCCCCTTCCCCTCAGGAGTTGTGGCTGGCCAGCCATTGCCCAGTTTTTTTAAAAACTGTGCATTTATGTTTTACAGGGTGCGAAAGAAGGGCTTTGCACCTTTGTACAATATGCATGTGTGCTTAGGCCCAGGGTCTTTTGCTTCACCATACCCACTACTGATCCCCTGTTACTACTCAGCTTCAAGGGGGGGGGGGGAAGTGTCCCTGGATTCACTGAAAAAAATCTGGTAACCATATTCTAGTCACTGAGATTATCTGAGTCTCCAGTGACAGAACTAGGGCTGGAATCACCCCCAGATTTAGAACCTGCTCCTTCAGGAAGGGTGCAACCCCATCCAGGGTAGGGAATTCACCAATTTCTCAGACATGTGAACTATGTGAACCCACAGTGCAGCCATCTTGCCAGGATTCAAGCTCAGCTTGTTTTTCTTCATCTATCTCACCACTGCATCCAAGCATTGACCTCTCCTGCACAGCCTCGAGGAACGGCTCCACATACTGACAGCACCTTGCCCCCAAACTCCTAATGGCCACTCCTCACAGCTTCATGTATATATTAAATAGCTGGATACAAAAAGTTCAAACTGAAATGGGAAAGTCTAGGAATTTACTGCTGCTGAATCACTGGCTGCGTAGCTACTTTTTCCACATTTGGGTTTTGCTCATCTCTTACAGCACACATTCAATAACCAAAATAAAAAATAGGAGTTCAGTTGCAAAGAATGGCCAGTTTGAGTTTTGCTTCTCCTTGAAGTAGAACTTGTGGGCTGAAAACAAAGAGCAGCTGAAATACAAATTTAAAGTGGCACTTGCTTTCAGAAGAAAAAAGCAATGGCATACATGAGTCCATGACTCAATCTACAGCAGTAAATGAAATACAATTCAGGGGCATTAATAAGTCCAAGTCCAGGAAAAGTTCACCCCTTCTCGGCCATTGGTTCAGGTCTTACCCACTGGAGCAGGAGAAAACAACCATACTCCATATTCCTTTAGATATTTGAAGAAGGTGTATGCCAACAGGGATAGTTATTTGACTCCAGTGGAACATGGATTGTGACCTAAAACCTAATCTAGAATTGGTGATACCTTACATTATAGACTAATTGAAAACATTAATTTAATTGGTGGATGGGGGAAAAGACATAATCTTTGGTGTACTACATGGAACAGAAACAAGGACACTGGTTATGGGTGGGAAAAATAGATAAAGCCACGTAGAATACCCAGCTGCTTGCAGAAAGTAAAGAATATGCAGTAATAACATACGGCAGTCAGAAGGACTGGCGGCACCAGTAAGCTTTGTAATACTGTATGCTGTTGACAAGCCTTCCCCAACTTAGTGCCCTCCAGATGTTTTGGACTACAACTCCCATTAGCCCCAGCTACTTCAGCCATGCTGACTGGAGGACACCAGGCTGAAGAAGGCTGCTGTAGATGCATATGTCTATCCCTCTTTTTATCACATTAAGACAAAACAAGGCATTGTAAATTATAGCAAAGGTAGAGAAGAAGAAGAAGAAGAAGAAGAAGAAGAAGAAGAGTTTGGATTTGATATCCCGCTTTATCACTACCCTAAGGAGTCTCAAAGCGGCTAACAATCTCCTTTCCCTTCCTCCCCCACAACAAACACTCTGTGAGGTGAGTGGGGCTGAGAGACTTCAAAGAAGTGTGACTAGCCCAAGGTCACCCAGCAGCTGCATGTGGAGGAGCAGGGATGCGAACCCGGTTCACCAGATTAGGAGTCTACCGCTCTTAACCACTAGCTCTATGTGTAAGCCAGTGTGGTGTAGTGGTTAAGAGCGGTAGTCTCGTAATCTGGGGAACCGGGTTCGTGTCTCCACTCCTCCACATGCAGCTGCTGGGTTACCTTGGGCCAGTCACACTTCTTTGAAGTCTCTCAGCCCCACTCACCTCACAGAGTGGTTGTTTTGGGGGAGGAAGGGAAAGGAGAATGTTAGCCGCTTTGAGACTCCTTAAAGGGAGTGGAAGGCGGGATATCAAATCCAAACTCTTCTTCTTCTTCTTCTTCTTCTTATTCTAATTAGTGAGCAGAGTACCTACTCCTATTTTGTGATTACTGGCTGCTGATAGCGTCCCAACAAATGTTGTTTTCTCTCTTCCATTGTAATACTCACTGGATCCACAACCTTTGAAATGTGAGGTGCAGAAGAATCCCAGAGTTATAGCAGAACATTCTGTACATGTGAGATGTACATGATCGATGGCAAAACAAATACATCCACTTAAGAGAGAGCCACAAGTGTAGACCATGGGTTGATTAAATATCTCAAAAGACACAGTTAATTCCTTATTTCTATTGATTCTACAGTAATAACAGAACTACACCATTGCTAGATGTAGTTGCCTCAAAGCAATATCCACTGCCTTCTTGTTGTTTTTAAGCAGGTAAGTAGCATCAAGACTAATAGAGCAATTGTCTGCTTAATACATACTAGAGTTCTCAATTCATTTTTTTAAGTTAGGGGTTTCCTTTTTTAGCAAAATTGTAAGTCCTTTCTGTTTATTATTTTGTTGATTTTGAGGACTAAGTAGGACACATTTTATAACTTAATAACTTTTTAATAGAACACATGTGATCCAGGCTGGCCCCCCAAAAGTGTCCTTGCAGACACAGGAATCTGTATGTGCAAGTGGGGCATAGGCAAGTGGCAATACATTTCATTTGCTGAATTCTGGTGACACATGTCAGCGGGGCTCCATGATGTCATCTGATTCATAATGGGATCCCTGATTGGGTGAGATCACCTTATGATTAATTTAGGTATAGGAACATAAAATAAGGGTAGGCTAGGATATCAATGACGACAAACAGGACAAAAAGGCTATACTCATAATACTCAATCTCTCTCCTTTTAAAAAAGAAGAAATACCCTTAGTGACATCAGCCATTGTGAACCAAAAACAAATCTGGTTCACTCTAATCCTCTCATATGGAAAGAACTGATCAAATGACTGCATTTTGCACTGACTGACAGCAGAAGACCCACACAGTGGCCCTCAGCCACATACCTGCAGCTTTAACTGCAGCTGTAGTGGGATGAAGCTATGGGGAAGTGACTCCCACAATGCGGCTATAATATCCAAAGGGTACCAGAGAGAGTTGCTATTTTAAAATTTGCATTTATCAGACATAGGAGAGAAGGGGAAATGATCACTGGTTTAAATCTGGATCTTCTTCTTTTGGCGATCACTAGTAGCCAAGTAAGATTGTCTTCCATAAACACGGTATTAACAATGAATCCGTAAGTGACTGTGGAGGCCAATTTTGGATCCATGCATCTTTCCACAGTGGGGACATAGGTTTCCAGGCAGGAGTTGATCATGGTGTGGATTTGCCAAGTGTGCCTTCCTCTTAGCATATTTCTCACTTGCGTCCTGAGTTTGAGTGTCTTCAAAGCCCCTAACACCTTTGGTAAAGGCTGGTCTCCGATTGGAGGGCTCACAGGCCAGTGTTTCCCAATTGTTGGTGTTTATACTACATTTTTTTTTAGATTTTCCTTGAGACAGTCTTTCAACCTCTTTTGTTGACCACCAGCATTATGCTTTCCATCTGGATATGACAGTCTCAGCTCTTATCATTTTTCCAAGCATTCTTATCCTTGTCTGATGGCTAAAGATAAGTGCAGCATGGAATTATTTATTCCTTCAATTTCATTCTATAGGAAAATGCAAACTGCCTTATGCTAACTCCAATTGTCCATCCTACTTCACAGGGCACTGTTCCAGGGATTCTGGGAGCAGTCTCCCACATCAATGAGGATACCATTTCGAGGAAGGCTACACCAAACACTTCCTGCCAACCTAGCAGTTTGAAAGCATGTCAAAGTGCAAGTAGATAAATAGGTACTGCTCCAGGCAGGAAGGTAAACGGTGTTTCTGTGCGCTGCTCTGGTTCGCCAGAAGCGGCTTAGTCATGCTGGTCACATGACCCGGAAGCTGTCTGCGGACAAACGCCAGCTTCCTCAGCCAATAAAGTGAGATGAGTGCCACAACCCCAGAGTCGGTCATGACTGGACCTAATGGTCAGGGGTCCCTTTAGCTTTGCCTTACACAGTATTTGGTTTGGACCCCAAGTCAGACAACTTCTTGTTTTGTTCTGAAGCACTTTGGATCTGTCCCGTTCAGCTCAGGGTCCAAACACAGCTGAATCTGCTTGGGAAAAACAACACATTCACTGTACACCCTTGATAGTACTCTGGGATTCAGCCTCCAATATGAAGGAATCGTACTTTAACTATCCAGAGAAGCAATTTCAGTGACCTACTCCTGGGCAGGGAGAAGGCACCATGAAAGAAATATTATGCTGGTATTAATTTTATTTAAAAAGACTGCTAGTTGAATGAAAACCACCTAGTTCTGTACTTCTCCTCCAACTGTGACTTAGTCTTATACTTTTTGCCTTTCTTTGTGACAGAATGGAGACTTTGAAGTAGAAAAAAAAGTTCAAAGCATGAAAGCAGAGCTAGAACCTGTGCAGCCTCACTATCTCACATTGTTTGATGCTGAAGGTGACTTATATATTCCTGTCAGTCAAGCATGTGAACTGAAATATATGTGCACTGTATTAGAAAGGGGGGGGCAATATTGTGTGTCATATTTGGTAACTAAAATAATAGGCAGATTGCTTACAGGTAGCCTGACTCTTAGCCATCAAGCAGCATATTATTTTTCTCTTCTCTAGAGGAAACACCCATGGTTCAACTTCTTGAAGCTGCCTTATACAATTAGGCCTCCAAAGTCGCTGCCTTGGGACAAGGATGGAGAAACTGCAGAAGCATCTGGAGGGCCACAGGTTGCCCATCTCTGTCTCAGGACAAGGAATTTCAGGGAGGAAAGGGGGAATTCTAAGTCTGAACCCACGTCATAAGGTAATATTGCTAATGCTAAGCAGGTCCAGGATTGCTCACTGCCTGAATGAGAGAACACGTGGTAATCCTGTTGATTTCCTCAATGAAACAAAGATGGTATTCAGACAATTATTTAATTACAGCTGCTTGCTGCCTGTCTCGGATCATCCATAGATATTTGGGTGCCAAGGTAGAATCCCCTCACCCCCCCCCCCATTCAGCATCTATTGACTACAATAGATCAACATCAGACTACACCAGAGTCTTCTGAAGCACCCTCCAGGACTTGGACACTTCTGAAACTCCCTTAAAAAAAGATAACCCTATATGATTAGGAAAACAAGATCAGGATACTGGTTTCTGCTGAGTCAGACCCATTAGTACATCTAGCTCAGTATCAGCTACACTGATTTACAGCTTCTCTTGAAATTCCTACAAATATTTTGCCTGAGCAGGACCCTCCCACAAATCATCTCAAATGTGGATATAGCCAAAATTCAGTGGCAACTCTGGTTTTTTCATCCATGGGGAACATAGAAGATATTTACATTAACACTTTATCATAGCCTATGGACGGGACCACAGATCAGTGATGGAACACTCACATTGCATGCAGAACATCCAAGGTTCAATCCTTGGAATCTCTTGTTAAAGGGATCTCATAGGAGGTGAGGTGGAAGATCTGTCCCTGATACCATGGAGAGTAGACTAATTAGATTAAATCAGTCTTCCCCAATCTGGTGCCCTCCAGATGTTTTAGAGTACGATACCTATCGTCCCTGACCATTGGTTATGTTGGCAAGGGCCAATGGGTGTTGTAGTCCAAAATTCTGAAAGGCAACAGGTTGAGAAACACTGAACAAGATTGACAAACAGTCTCAGCTGGTGCATGGCAATTTCCTATTTGACAACATTGTGTTCATTATCTCTCCCACACACAGCTTTATTGCTGTCCATAGACCCCCAAAAAACACAGTATGGCAGCTCTCTTGTAGACTGGTCTTTAGTTGTGCCTTTTCCACTTCAGAAAAATTCTAGCGTGGTGAACCAACAATATTTGGTTCACCATCTCATTTTCATTCAGTTGCCTCTGCCCAACCACCTGGAAGGGACACTCACCTCTCTGTTTGAAGGAATGGGGAAACTTAGCTCGAACTGGGAAGTATGAGGCTTGAAAAAGCTGTTTGACCTTAGTTGCTCAGAGAGTCTGGATAACTTCATTTGTTCTGTGTTGGGTCTTGCAGTACCACTGCTGGCCTACTCTCTCGCTTTCTCATTTTCCACCTTTCGGGGTTGTTGTGAGGATGAAATTAGATGATCCCCTGTATGATGACAAAAGCTCATTGAATGAAATGTAGGATGCAGATATGATAAATAGTAATGCACAAATGATTTGGGGGAAGAGCTGGATAAATCCTTATGTCTTGCATTAGTCAGTTTTCTTTTCTACTTAAGCAAGTTCCTATTCCTAGTACAAAGGCACCCTTTGTGCCTAAAGCATCTTAACTCTAGATGTAATGGCAGCTGTATTTTGGTCCCTTATCTATCTTACCAGACGGTATCCAAAGAGTTAAAACATCATTTTCACCGTGACCTAATCTAACATAATTGATTCCAGAAGCAGCACACCATTTATTTATTTTTAAAGTTACATGCTGTCCTTAAGTTTATCTTTGGCCAAGCTATTAATAGTTATCAACAAATTGGGAATGGAGAATGCAATGTATCTTTCTGTTAATACACTATCTTGACCCATACTTGCAGCGATATGGTTGTTGCCATATCGGTTTGTTATATCATTTCACGTTCAACTGCCTCAAGGTCAGGAAGAAGATACAATGATGAGAAAGTGGAACAAACAACAGCTAATAGAAGAAGCGCTTTATAAAAAGCTGTAGTGGCAATTCCACAAAGAGTAAGATAGCAAAGGAATGCAGTTTTTAAACCGAACACTCCTTGACAGATTCAATAATCAGGGGAAAGCCTTAATTGATGACACTTCATTAGCATAATGAGTTGAAGCTGGGAAAAGAGAGTCCCTTATTAATTAATCAAGCAAAGCACGGACTGTTTCAGTCTCCTACACTCTGCCATTTTCTATTAATCAAGAGAATGTGTATAAAACTCATTTGAATTCACCATGTGTCGAATATCAGTCTGGGGGAAAATTGTTGGCAATGAGGTATGCTCAACTGAACCCACTTACGTAGAAACCGCGCACGTCAGCCGTTCACATCTAGGAGTCTAAATTACCATCACACAGGGCATCGTGATAATATTTCAAAAAGGCTGCCTCTCGGTTGCTTTGGGAAGGCAAACAGAAATGGCTTCACTTCCATCTTCAAGCCTGTTACCTTGCTGCAGGTGGTTTCACCTATCAGATTGGACCGAGGGCAACAGGGGAATTGGCAAGCCGTCTGCCACTTCCTGTCAGAATAACCTTTTAATGGCAATCACAGCATGTGCGACTTTAGAGCTTTTTCTTTTTTTTTTCTTCTTTTTTTTTGCTAACAGCCACACTGCTGGTTAGAATTCATATTTTAGCACAAATAAAAGTTAGCACTGAGTCTCTCTTTAATGTTGAACTCTAGGTCTAAATATGAAATGAAAACATCGCACTGGAATGAGATGGTTTGCTATTCTATGAAATAATACGGCAGGATAGCTTCTTTCTCAAGAATCAGAGGAACATAGGGAGCTGTCTGAAAATTACTTCACCTACCTCAATATTGCCTACACAGACTGGCAGGATTTCAGACAGGGTTTTCTCCCTGGCCTACCTAAAGATGCTAGGAATTGGATTTGAGACCCTCTGCATGACAATCAGATGCTCTACCACTGAGCTGCAGTCTGGGCACTCCACTCCGGTCAGTCTTTTCTTGAAACTGTCAGCAGAGGGAAATTCTACAACCTGCAGCTCATTCCACTTAGAAAGTGTTCAGATATTCTAAACAAGCAAAGGCCCGAAGAAGCCCAAGTGGCTTGGGCTTACTGTTCCAGAGCTTGTGCTTTCTTTTCCTAAGCCTTGCTTTTGATGTCTGAAGGTGAAACGAGACATGTCAAATATCTCCCCTATGTCTCCCCACCCACACAGGGAGATGCCTAAAGAAATCAAAGGAAACGAGGCAAAGGGGAAGGTTTAAGGGTGGGAGATGAACAGGCATATTCCAAAACTTCGTAATTTTAGTTACATGACTAACATGTGTTGTCTTGCCAAAGGGTTAGCTTCTGTCGGAAATACCCCTTTACCAGATACATATCATTTTCATTTTCTAAAGCTGGGACTATGTGCAACACTTAAGTATATGTGCAATATCTGTGCACATACAGTGTGGGCTGAAAATATTCGTTATGAGTCCTGAAGAATGATGGACATATCCCAGCCAAAGTTAATCAGCCAGAGATTTCAGTGGGAGATGTTTTCACTTCTGCTTAACTCTCCCACTGAAATCAAGGTGCTTAATTTTAGCTGGATTGTGTCCAAAGGGTTTAATTAGAATGGTTGAAAAGGAGCCCAGTACCATACTAACTTTTAATTGTGTGTGTGCATACACACTCTCTGGTGCCAATGCAGCACTCATACTCCCTTGAACTCCTTAATAAGGTAAGGTAGGCAATTTGGACTTTTATCCAAAGTCCTCAGAGATCCCTAAAGCAGTGGTTTAGCAGTCAATCTCTCTCCACAGGGAACTCTGTGAGTTCTAGTTTTGTAAAGGGAATAGGGCTCTCTCCTAACAACTCTCAGGTCCTATAGCAAACTACATCTCCCAGAATTCTTTGGGGGAAGACTTGACCATTTAAAGTTGTATCACGGTGCTTTAAAGGTATGTGTCTATGTTGCCCTAGTATACCACAATCCAGATCAATTCCAATCTGGTTTTAGTTAGGTGAAGTCTTAGCCAAGAGAGATACTGGTAAGCTTGACTTTTTAGTACTAAAGCTCTTCATGGGCATAGTATGCTCAGACTACTTTTCTGTATTTTCCTGGGTCTGTGAATTTCCTTCCACCTCCTCAGCTTTAAACTGAACAATAGAGGCACTCACTGAGTAGCTTTCCAACCAGCAAACTTGCAAGTGTCCCATAAGAACAGAAAGCATTTTGTGATGCTGGTCTGGTTGCCCAAGAGTGACATCACTGCATGGGCTCTTTTATTTGTTTCCCTGTTCCTCTTGGATTTGGGGCCTCCAAATTCAGAATAAGAGCGTGACTTCCCTGTATAAATGTAAGTGCAGCAAGGAATTCTATAGAGCATCCTATTTGGGGGAATACTTTTAATGAGCTTAACGTTTATTTTCTTAACTTCCCCAGATATATTCCATCAGTACATGTAGAATTGCCATAGCTAAACGAATGGCTAGGAGGATCTTATGCCATGTAAGCAAACGAAAAATGGTGCTTTTAGCAAACTTGGTCACCACATTTTACCTGTATAAGTTGGTGAGTTAATAGAAATGTTAATTAAAGTTCTCATTAGCTCTCCCTGGAATGTGAAGGAAACACATAGTCATAGGTCAAAATACATTGCAAAAGACTAATGGAGGTAATGAATATTATGCTCAAAAACATTAAAAAACCTAAATTCAAGTGTAGACATGGCACATGCTGTGAAATGAAGATTTGACCCAGACTGTACAGTGGATTGACATACTTAAAGTAATTGGTATGAATTGCTTAATCAAAATTGCACTTTTGAGAATTATGCAAAAATATCAATAAGGAAATTAAAGTGAAGGAAATTAAGTCCTTTACTCAGGGTGCAAGCAGATGAGATGGTGGGAGATCCATGATTAGATCTCCTGTGGTGTTTTCAAAGGGCAAATACAGCCACAGCCCTACTCCCTATTTGGTTTGGGGCTATGGTGCCAGCAGGGGTGAGAACTGTTAACATTTTCCCCAGTAGTATTTTTCTGATTCAGATTATTCTCCAGAAACTTATACAGTGATAACTTAGGTTACAGATGCTTCAGGTTACAGACACTTCAGGTTACAGACTCTGCTAACCCATAAATAGTATTTCGGGTTAAGAACTTTGCTTCAGGATGAGAACAGAAATTGCACAGCGGCGGCGGGAGGCCCCATTAGCTAAAGTGGTGTCTCAGGTTAAGAACAGTTTCAGGTTAAGAACGGATTAAGTTCTTAACCTGAGGTACCACTGTTTTTGTCACACATGCAGATAGGTAGCCGTGTTGGTCTGCCATAGTCAAAACAAAAAAAAATTCCTTCCAGTAGCACCTTAAAGACCAACTAAGTTAGTTCTTGGTATGAGCTTTCGTGTGCATGCACACGAAAGCTCATACCAAGAACTAACTTAGTTGGTCTTTAAGGTGCTACTGGAAGGAATTTTTTTTGTTTTGTCACACATGGTTCTTTTTAAAATGCAGATACTCCAGGAGAGGAGCAACTCACATTGGGGGGGGGGGAGCCTGACACATCTGCAACACCAATCTGAATTACTTTCACAACCCATGGTTACATATGCTTTTCTAAACTAATAATAATGAAAACTTTGGAGGGGAGTTGTCCTCAGTGGATGAGCAGAGCACCTAGTAACTGTAGTCCTTGTAGCTAGTAACTGACCATCTTAAGCACTTCTCTTGTCAGGATTCTTTTCCTAGCAGTGTAAAAAGGATGCACAACAGTGTTATTGCTCTTCACATATCAGCTTCTTTGCATGGTGGGAGCACTTACGGGATGCTCAAAAGCACAAAAATGAATGTGCAATGCCACTTCCAAGGAGGAGAAGCCGTGTTTCCTTGTACCTAGTGCAGATGTAATTTTATTAGAAACACAAACCTACCTTCTCCAAATCCGATTCAGGGTTATGCATTCATGATCTCTACCCTCTGTACTATTATTGCTGCTGCTTTGTTGAGGTCTTTCAGATGAAATGATTTGCATTGTAATGATATTCCGAGATTTTCCAAGGCAGTCACAATGCAATTCCTGTATTACTCTGAATGATTCAGAAGTACTTCCTGTGGCCTGTTCAGATTCATTTTAAAGATCTGCATTTTGTCTCAAGTTATATACAGTGGTACCTCGGGTTACAGATCCTTCAGGTTACAGACTCTGCTAACCCAGAAATAGTACCTTGGGTTAAGAACTATGCTTCAGGATGAGAACAGAAATCATGCGGCGGCAGCATGGTGGCAGCGGGAGGCCCCATTAGCTAAAGCGGTACCTCAGGTTAAGAACAGTTTCAGGTTAAGAACAGACTTCCAGAACGAATTAAGTTCTTAACCCGAGGTACCACTGTATATGAATTTTCTTTCATTTATATTCACTGGAATTGTATATAGTTTTCTTTTCCTACAATCCAGGGGTGCCTTGAATGATGGTCGGGGTGTTGCAGGCAACACTGGCCTCAGTCCTTCTTTCCTTCCCTCCCTCCTCTGACGCCCTGCCGTGTCTCTGCCTCCTAAAGGCTTGCACAGCTGTTTGTTGCAGTAACCCTGGCTACAAGCTCCCCGGTCGAATGGTGGCTCTGGGACTGGTCGGTGTGCTGGTTGCCAGGAGCTGAGGTGGCCTTGCAGTAAGCAAGCAAGTGGGCAAGGGAGCCCAACCAGTCGGTCCACCAGCCATTGCTGCTGGAAATGGACAGACAAGTGGGAGGCCGGGTAGGAAGGCAGACGGGCAGGCGCTGTGCTTGCCTTTCTTGTGCTTGCTGTGTGTAAGGCCTACCTGGAAGCTGAGATCCCAGTGCTGAAGGGGAGCCTTTCCACCATGCAGGCCTGGCAGCGCCAACTGCTGCCATCCAAGGTAAGGTGCTGGCCTCACATTCAGCTTTGGCTAGTCTCTGTTGGGCCAGTAAGGCTGGGGGCATCGTCTTCCCAGGCTCCTGTGGGGCAGTGTGAGGAGGCACTTATTTAGGGGGCGGGGGGGCAGCTCAGAGACTAGGGGCAGTGGTGGTAGATACCTGGATGAGCGAGGAAAGAGGGAGTAGAGCAGACGAGGGGAACACTCCACAAAGGGAGGTGTTTGAAAAAAGAGTGAGAGGATGCCCTCTCTGCAGGCAAGGGGTGACATAACTGAGCTCCTGAGCCCCACAGCGGTGTCACAGAAAGAATGTGCTTGGCCAAGGGAGCTGTGGACTGAAAAAGGTTGAAAACCTTTGCTACAACCCATAGGGCTCCCATTTCACATTGTTTCACCTTGGGTGTTTTATATGCTGGCCATTTAATCAATGCTCCTATTTCTATCTACAGGTTTTCAGATTTTTCTGTAACAATTATTGCTGAAGAACAATATTTCTTATGGATAAATATTGAGTGCCCAAAATTATTGATAAATATTGAGTTTTTTTGAGTGCATGACACTTACAGTAATATCAAAATTGGCATGTTGGGTCAGCTCTTTGTAAGGTAACCATTGGCTTACCATTCCCCATTGTTTTTATGTGAAATGTATTCTTTTGCAAGCTTTGGCCATCCAGATATTATTGGACCCATCATCCCTGACATTGGCCATGCTGGGTGGGGCTTAAGGGAATCCAACAACATCTGAAGAGTCACTGATTCCCCATCCTTCTTTGTCCCTGATAGTCTTCATTCCAGCTCTTCTTTACAATGCCTCTGGGCTCATGCGACCAGCCACAAATTAATCTGGTTTTTATCTGGTCAGCTATTCAGAGTGTGCTAGTATAACTGTGGTGTTATGTGGTAAATGTGACATTTCTGCCAGTTGTTTGGAAAAGCCACTAACCAAGAAGAAAAGTATCACCACTGCCTGCACCCTTCCCTTTTCAGCAAGACACATATGGCCAGAGCAAAGTACTTTCTTGCCCCTTTATACTTGAACTTTGGTCAATGTACCATCCCTTTTGCTTTCCGACAGTCAGTTCAGAAATGCACTGCAACTTTACTGGCTCCTTCATTGGAATTCTCAACATTTAATTCCTCAAAACACACCACACAATGTGACTGTTTAAAATTCAGAGTTTTAAAGACTATGACCTTCCTTCTTACCTGTATTAATATTTCATGGGGTTAATAAAGCATCTTACTCAGGAGGACAGAGCTTCCTGCTGCAGCTAGGAGAAATTCTCTCTTTGAAGTTTTTTTAGAAATAAAAAATATATATATTGTGGTTTATTCCTGGGTTGTTCAGTACTTGAATATTTGAGCTGAGCCGATGTATGTCATGCTTTTAAGACCATCCGTTTTTTGACAGCTCCTTCCCACTTCCAGAAAATAAACACAAACTCTGCCACCTAAGAGTGATACGCTTTTCCAGCGATGACTTTTATACTCCTTCTCTCAGTTAACTCCTCAGATCCCTACAGGAGGCACCCCAATACTGTTCAATACAGTGAGTGCTACTGGCACTAGCTACCGATGGGACAGGTGCCAACTCGCCCATTGCCAAGGCCTGTCAATGCCTGCTCCCTGGTTGGCAGGGAGCACCCTGATCTCATGCTAAGAGCTTTACTGGCTTCTCTCCCCACAATAATTCATCCTGTTATGGAAGAAAACAGCTGTCGTGTGATCATGGCCTGGAATCTTGCCATCGGAAGGCATTGAGTTAAAATCCCTTCTCAGCTACTAGTACTAGGATTCCATTTCCTGACCAATATTGGTGAATGAATTGCTGAATAATCTTCAGAGGATAGAGGGCAAGTTATAAATTTTTAGCACTCGTGCACCTCTGGGAAATGTTCTCTGTGTGAAAATCTTTATCCAATTCACCGTTACCACAACACTGACATTTTGCAGTAGAGAGATATTTGTGTTTCCATGGCAACTGACAGGCTTCTCACCTACACATATGTTGCATTTTTATCCCCAGGGTTAGACTCCTTTGTCCTGTGATATTAATATGTGCAAAGTTATAGGCACTCTGTGATCCATAAGGCCCACTGATACCACTTCCTCATGTGTTTTTACCATGCACAGCGACTTAAGCTGAAAAAGTTGTACGTGCTTATACAGGAAGAAGTTACATCAGTTGTGCTGGCTTCTTAAAACCAGGCTATTAAATTGGTAAATATTTGGAGATGGTTGTCTGGGATCCAAAGTTCCACAGATCACGATGAACACATGGGAAGAATACTATGTTTACCTGGATGCCCTGTAGTGCTTCACACGTGAATACCCATTGTGTATGTAGTTAATTCTGCAACACTGAGGACAACAGAAAAAGTTCTCTTCAATGTCCTTCTGAATGTGTGCACTGGGATCCCCATATGCCCATCAGATTTGCTGAACTAGTGTATTTATCAACCATCTGCTAACAGTCATTTTTATAACACAAACCTCTCGTGCAAGGACTGTGCATTTGTCTGATTGTGAGATGCTCGTCTATTTGCTTTAAGAAATAAATTGGTATAGGAAAGAATGTTGCACTGGGTATTCTTCTCTAAAAAAATGCATGTTGCTGTTTACTTTCATAGAAATGGAAAATATGTCAAGGAAATTGATAATTTGATTGCTTTGTCGACTAGATTGAATTCAGAAAGGGGCTGAAGACTTGAACTGAGAAATGCACAACATATATGCAGTGATTTACATTAATCAGAACATCAGACCAAAGAATATTTATTGACTTCATAAATTAAATGGAAAGTTTGAAAACATTAACTCTAGTAGCCCTGTGACAACAGAAGAAGTGATGTGTCTGTGCTGCACTATGCATTTTAAAAAGGTAAAGGACCCCTGACAGTTAAGTCCAGTCGTGAACGACTCTGGGATTGCGGCGCTCATCTTGCTTTACTGGCCGAGGAAGCCGACGTTTGTCCGCAGGCAGTTTTTCTAGGTCATATGGCCAGCATGACGACTAAGCCGCTTCTGGCGTAACCAGAGCAGCGCACGGAAATGCTGTTTACCTTCCTGCCGGAGCGGTACCTATTTATCTACTTGCACTTGGACGTGCTTTCGAACTGCTAGGTTGGCAGGACCGAGCAATGGGAACTTACTCCATTGCGGGGATTTGAACCACCAACCTTCCAATCAGCAAGCCCTAGTCTCAGTGGTTTAGATCACAACACCACCCATGTCCCTATGCCTTTTAGTGAGTTGCAAATGCCATTCTGTGTATCAGAAGAGGGGAAAGCAGTCCAATATTTGCACCCACTATTTGGGGGGCAAAGCCAACATCAACATCCAGTATGGTTGGGCAAATGAAGGGCATCACAGGGTTTGGAGTTTGGGCACCAGAGCTAACAAGTTCTGCAATCAACCAGTAGTACTTCTATTTTCTTCTCTTCAAAATTATCTCATTCTCCAGCATAACCGTGTGGTTAGTCTTGCATGCACCCTCAATTTGTTTCCATATGCAAACCATGGCGGACGAATAGGGAGTCATGCAAAAGTCTTGTGGTTAAAGCAACCTTTTCATAGTTTTCAGAAATCAAAAGAAACATATTCAACAATGCTATTCTAAGTGCTCATAAGGATCATGCTGGATAATTCCTGTGAAAACAAAAATAGGAGAGGGAATTGTCGATGTTCACTTATTGCTTCCTACATCTGGAATGAAAATCATTCCAACAAATATGATCAGCATCCACTGTTGTTGTTGCTTTCAGTCTGCAAATGATACATAACTGATTACAGCCCCTCCCCCCATTTGCACTGAAATAAATGGGGTGGAAAAACATAATGATAACATAACTTGCATACAGTAATTAATTATGTAAATTACATAAGATATCTAATTTCACTACAGTGGACAGAGAGAGAAATAAAGTAGGTTTTTTGCCAGAAGGCGAACTGTAGAGGAAAGGAAACAGTGCTTCATGCAGCAACAACAACAACAGGGCAGAATGGACAATCTTGCCTTCTTACATCCCTAATCATCAGTGTTTTGTTGATTAGGGAAGTGTTAGTCCCTCATTTCAGCCCTGAAAATTAATTGAGCTTTCTGAGTGTTCTGGCTGAATGCTTCTTGAGGGATTTTTTCTTGTGTTCAAGATAAATACTCAAAAACACAACTACCATTTTCCCACTAGTTTCCTACCAATACACCCATCTCTCAAGTCTGAGAGAAGGTATTTCCTGAGAGAAGGGAGCAGGAAGAGGGATCTCTTGCTTCAAGGGGCCTGCTACCACCTCTTCCAAGATAAGGCTCCTCCTCCCTTTAGGACTGGCAGGAAGGGTAAGGGAGCTGTAGAAACACTGTGCTAAACCCATGTTAATCCAGGCCCAACCTGAAGAGGCCTAGGCTAGGCTTGAAATGAACCCAGTCGATTTTAATGGGGAAAGTTAGTATTTTTGGCTCCCCTTCCCTTTTCCAGGGCTCATTCGCTCACCTAGTAATGACTGCAGAGTTAAACCTGGCAGCGGGTAGCCTCAGCAAAGTAAGGAAGTTTGCAGTAATGTGAAGCAAGAAGATGCCAGTGTGCTTCTTACACATTCAAAATGAATATTCTCTGATCATAGAGGTAAACAGGCCATTAGCTGGACTAAGCTTTGGTAACACTTGAAAGGAAAAGCACCAGGACTCCTCTTTCGTAGACACTGAAGTTGTATCTTCAGGATGCATTTCTGCAGTCTTCAAAAACAAATGAATAAGGATCTTGCATCAAAACTGTGGCTTGGAGACCAGTGCAAAGGTCCCATTTTCTGCAGCTCAGCATTGTATTACTTTGTGAAAATGGGTACACCTTTCCTGCAAGCATCAGTTTCTGAACTTTTTTTTTTAAGATAGTTCAGACTTTGAAATTTATTTTTAAACATATATATTGTGGTAATGAAGCTGTGCACAAAATTGCTTCTGTAGCTCAAATCCTTGAGCCTTAAAAATGGCACTGTCAAAAGGTTGAGGTCTGGCTTAGAAGAAGGAATGACAGATCCACCTTTGCTTTATTGCATTTCCCAGCATCACTCAGCATGCCACTGAAGTACATAACAATATTCTTCCTTAACCAACCAAGGTCTATTTAGTTCAGTATTCTCTTGCTAGCAGCAGCCAGCCATTGTCTCTGTTTCAGACATAAAGGTGATGGCCTTTCCCTGTTTGGTTTATTTCCATCCTCTGTCATGCACATGTCCATTACATCTGCACATGTGTAACAGAGCTGATGTAAGAAGCAGCGATGCTTATGGACTGTGGCAAAGATAATAATAATAATAATAATATTTTATTACTTATACCCTGCCCATCTGACTGGGATATGAAGTTGATACAAGGACGAAGGAAAGATGGAGAGGAAAAAGCTGGGAAGGCAGGAACATAGGTAAGTGGGAAACAGCAGCAGAGCATCAACGGCATATAGATGTTGTTAGACTTCAATTCTGATCAGCCCTAGCCAGGGATTATGGGAGTTGTAGTCCTATAACACCTAGATGTTCCCCACACCTGATCTAGTCTAGTCCTTGACCTGGAAATTCTTGACTGGATCTACTACCCCTGTAGCAACCCTAATGGGGCAACAAGAGCCATGAAATCAAGGTGACAGGGATTAATGAATTTCACATATTGAAATTACCAGTTATCTCCCTCTCCAGGCTTCTAATGCATCTGGTTTTTCCTTTTCCAAGAAGCATGGAATTTCAGCTATTTACCGCAGATTCCAAAACAATCTATTTTGCCATCAGAACACTTGTTAAGATCAATTATATTACGCTGGGTGTTTTTTCTTTTTCTTTTTCGCAATAATGACATTTTGAGCTATTTCTGCCACCCAAACATTTTCAACACAAACGTAGGCATCTCCACAAAGGAGTCAGTTTCACTGTCGGAAACATGGACCCTTTATTGCTAACAAACATTTACATTGTTGGCAAATGAAAATAACACAAAACTTTCTCACTGGGAAGTATTCCACACTAGGTTAGAAATGAATATAATTTACTTTTATATAACACCTCTTACTCCCAAATTATCCCCGAGTACATTATAAAAGGATTAGTTAGATCCCGCTAATGCAGAAAGAGTGGAGACAAACAGAATGGCTATTAAATGAAATCTCCCACACAGCTTTGAGGGTTGACTCTTTGGGGCTTGATAGCTGAAAGTTCAATGGAAATCAGTGGTGCTCAGCCCCATTTCAAAAGTGCACAGCACTAAGAAGATTCAGAACCCATGGACGTTATTAAACCTTGTTTATTGAAAGAAAGGATGTTCAATTATAGAGCAATTTAATAGTGTAATTGTAATGCCTCAGAGTGTGGTAATTTTTACAGCTCATCAAAAAAATTAACACAGCTCCATTAAAAACACCCCACCCCCCTGCACAGAACTCATTCGACTTTCCATTAATCTTTTATATTTTTCTATGCAGACCTAATAAGGTCTTTATTTTGAAGCACAAAACTTTTTCTGCATGAGGAGAAAATCCTACCATTAAGAAAACAAGCAGGCACACAGTAGGGAAGTTTTGCATTTCCCTGTATGTTGTGATGTTCTTTATGGCTCAAAAGTAAAATAAATCAAAAGGAATTTTAAAAGGTATTCTGAGATAAAACACAATTACAAATGTGTGCATTGACACATTAGGAAATGCACATTTTAAGCAAAAATAGTTCCGAAAACTATGTAACTATGTATTTGAATGTTGAACTTTTGAACAGATCAGTTTTGTAAAAAATATAATGCAGAAAGGAACAGAACAACTTTATAAATGAAAGCATGCACAAAAAGTGACAAAGACAGAAAAATACAGACCCTTCAATCTTTATTTATGAATTAGCTTTATCCAAAGAAGCCCTGGTCTATGTACAGCAGAAGATAACCAAACAAATGCTAGGGCTGTACACACACACACACACACACAGAGAGAGAGAGAGAGAGAGAGAGAGAGAGAGAGAGAGAGAGAGAGAACTATATCTGCCCCACCAATCTGGGGTCTTCGAATCAGGCTGACCCATACTGGGCCAACCTGTGGACAACCCACCCTGCCCCCAATTCGTTTGGGAGACAGACTAAGATTTAATTCATCATCATTATTATTATTATTATTATTATTATTATTATTATTATTAAACATGGCCAGGATGGAGGAAAAATGAGGAAAAGATGCAGGAAAAATGAGAATTTTAGACTCCACGAGCTCCGCCAATCAAGTGCAGTGGGGTCAATTCTGGGGGGTTCTTCTTCCCAAACTCCTTCTTTGAAGCGAAGCAGCTTGCAAACGAGCACCATGCACCCCACAGGATCAGTGTGATAAGTATAATTGTTTAATTGTACATTGAAATGGAAAATACGTCTGTATGTTTATTGCTAGAGGTGTAACATTGGAAGCTAAGCAAGAGCAGCAGAGTGCCTAGCAGTTATCAGCCTAGACTGTATCTCTGCCAGTTCTCATATGAAGTTTAATTTAGATCACACGAGAAAAGTATTTGGTTGCAAATCTCCATTTTGTATGAGCTGGCCTTTGTTCTCTCTCTGAAAGCAGCTGAAGAGGAAGGATGCTGCTAATGATCCTCTCTAGGAGAACACAGGCTCAGGCTGGAATGCAGGTTGTGTGTAGATAGAGAGAGAGTACACTTTGTTTTGTTTTGGATGAAGTAATTTCCTATTTCTAAAATGCTGTACCTGTGGTTGGACAAGCACATGATATGCAGCTATTTGGTTGTAACATTATTGTTTTGAGTGTCTGTTTTGGAACAAGTTATGTTAGTAAAGCTTTTGAACCATAGTTTTGGACGGGACAATTTTTATTTCAAGAAAAGTCCGTTTTTTTCATGCTATTGCTTCCACAAGCACAATATTAGTAACTGCAATACAGCCTCCATGTAACAGCTATTTAGTGAAGACATGATGTTTTGGGGATGGGGCATCAGGCAAGAAGGGAGAGTCAGGTGTCATCTGGCTCCTATCTTCTCCCAGAAAGATGCCAGCAGTAGATATCAACCGTTTTGCTGTTTTCTCATATCATGCCAGCCTCTCCTTCCTGCTCCTTCCCATCCACCCCAACAGCAAAGGGATCCTGTTCCCTTTGGATGCCTAACATGAAAGTAACCTCAGGGGCAAATTCTGACCAGACGCTTTGTGTTAAATATGAGAACAATGGGAAGTGTGTCTGTGTGTGTGTTGATGGATTCTGAGATGAAAAAGAAAAGCTCTTGCCTTACATGCTGGCTTGGGAAAGTCGGAAGGCCAGTCTGCTCTGTGATCCATCTGGACCTCTTACAAATGCGTGCCCTCTTCTGATGGGGCACATAACAACCCTTTTGAATTTAGATGCAGTCTGTCTTTCCACGTAGACTCTCATAACCATGAGCCGATTTATCTACATAACACCCCTCATGCTACTGCAGCCTTAAATGGTAAAAGCTCTAAGGCAGACTGATTTTTCTGCCTTAATGGAAGAAGATTACTTTTCTTAACCTTCCTCTCCCCCATCACACCTCCCCACAAGCATTTTATTCTATTATTTAAAACACTGCAGATGAACATTATTCTCAGCAAAAGAGAATTAGCTATTTGGCGAGAATGCTCTATTACTTTTAGCCAGTGGAGCAGATGAATATATATTTTTGGCCCTGCATGTTTATAACCTACTTCTCACTCATTATTTTCCGGA
Source organism: Podarcis cretensis (assembly GCF_951804945.1). Classification (NCBI taxonomy): domain Eukaryota; kingdom Metazoa; phylum Chordata; class Lepidosauria; order Squamata; family Lacertidae; genus Podarcis; species Podarcis cretensis. Next base: position 38,630,214 of record NC_137170.1, read on the forward strand.
GGTGACCTTGGTCTAATATCTTCAGCACCTGACATAATAGGAGTGAAAGCCTTCTCTGCTAAAGTGTCACTGCTCTGAAACAAATGTGAGGTAACATTAGCATTCCTCCCTCAAAGTACCTGCTAATTTGCTTGCAGTGAGGATAGAAAGCTTTTCATTACATATCACAAACTTCATTTATGTGGGATGAGTCACTAGGCCTTCTGAAAAGCCCAATGAGTACCTAATCTCTAATGCTGCCTTCAGCAATAACATCAATCCTCCCCAGTTCGACTCATCTTTTATCAACTATACAGGGGAGTTTTAAAAGAAAAAGAAATCTATCCTGTTATAAAGCAATGTTGTTCTCTGGTCAAAACAGGATCGATCCATGCTTTTCTTTTTTTCAGAAGAAAAAGCCACAAAAGAATGTCATTTTGATATTAGAATCTGAATCAAACCAAAGTAGGTAAATCAAGCAACTCTGAATTGTTGACTGCATGCTAAGTTAATAAATCTTGGTGAGAGGAGTCCATGTGTGAGAGTCCATATATATGTCATAACCACACATCTCCAAATCATGATGATTATGTAAGAAAAATAGCTCTCTGGTAGATAAGGAGCAGACTGGAAACACAACTACAGTGGTACCTCAGGTTAAGTACTTAATTGGTTCCAGAGGTCCGTACTTAACCTGAAACTGTTCTTAACCTGAAGCACCACTTTAGCTAATGGGGCTTCCTGCTGCCACCGCGCTGCCGGAGCATGATTTCTGTTCTCATCTTGAAGCAAAGTACTTAACCCGAGGTAATATTTCTGGGTTAGCAGAGTCTGTAACCTGAAGCGTATGTAACCTGAAGCGTATGTAACCTGAGGTACCACTGTACAAGACACAGAGATCATGGTATTGTTTGGGCTTTCCCTCTCCAAATGCCATTTCCTTTTTCTTGGCACTCTCTTATTGCAAGCTTAGCCAACATGATGTTCTTCTGACACGGAACTACCATCAGCCCCAGTCAACATAGCCAGGGGTCACGGGTGCTGGGAGTTGTAGTCCAGTGACATCTGAAGGACACCACATTGACTACCCTTGTATTGCTGCATATAGAAAGGCCAGTTCCCTCAGCTCCTAACCATTTGGCTCTGATTGAGTTTCTCTGTAAGGCTGACACTTCTCTTGAGCTGATCACAGCCTATACCACCCCACCCCCTGCCACACACCAAAAAACCCCAAACAAAACCTCATAAGAATATAATGAAGAAGGTGGTGGTGGTGGTGGCAGTGATAGAAACAAGCCAGCTTAATAAATCACAGTTGGCTTGCTTCAAGTATGCTATTGTTAAGAATAACCACTGCTTAGCACATTGTAGGACATTCTTCCACTTTACCCCCTGATAAATGGCTAACACAATTTTACAGCAGTAAAGAGTTTATTGCTGGATTTTCAACAGCCTGCCTTTAGACAAAGGCCCCAATCAAGAAAGTTAACCATTATTTAGCCCAATTGTAATAATGTGAGACACATTAATGATAACTAAATTTCCATTAATATCCATATAATTGAAGTAACTTTGTTGGGATTAGAGGACAAAGTCTTCTTCTTTTTTCTGTTTTCATTATCATGCATGAAGGATTGCCAAAATAAAACATTTAATCTGTATAACTAGTATTGGACATTTGTTTTCAATGAATGGTGACCTTTCATCAGGAAATCAAATTTGGCAGAACATGCACTTTATGGGGCAGGTACTGCTTGGGAGAGCAGGTGTATGAAATTTGTGTGGGAAATGCATAAATGTTATCTCTCCTGCTTGAATGGCAAGGAAGAGCAACCATATGGTGAAATTCCTACGCATCACACCAGCATTTATTTATTTATTTGCAAAGGTCATTGTGATTCCTGATAAAGCAAGGTAATTAGAAAATTACCTGGCAGAAAAAATGTGACCCCTAAGAATACGGCTTAGAAATGGAATTTCTGGATAATTTAGCACAGTTGCGATTCCACTGTATCCTGGACTGCTGCTGTTTCCAAATGACTTGATTATTGTTTAGATTCATATATAGATTTATATTTTGGCAGCTTATGAGAAAGCAGGGTTTGCACAGAAAACCCTCTTACTCCATCACAGTTAGCAATTATGATTCAGATATATATATTTAAAACAAACCACTTGCTAGACTTTTTATCATGTGCTCATTCCCCCCACCCCCCTTATGGTTCTGGACATTCTAAAAAGTACTTTAAGGTAAAGGTACCCCTACCCGTACGGGCCAGTCGTGTCCGACTCTAGGGTTGTGCGCCCATCTCACTTAAGAGGCCGGGGGCCAGCGCTGTCCGGAGACACTTCCGGGTCACATGGCCAGCGTGACGAAGCTGCTCTGGCGAGCCAGCACCAGCACAGCACACGGAAACGCCGTTTACCTTCCCGCTATAAAGCGGTACCTATTTATCTACTTGCACTTAGGGGTGCTTTCGAACTGCTAGGTGGGCAGGAGCTGGGACCAAAAGATGGGAGCTCACCCCGCCGCGGGGATTCAAACCGCCAACCATACGATTGGCAAGTCCTAGGCACTGAGGTTTTACCCACAGCGCCACCCACGTCCCAAAAAGTACTTTACCTAGTTATAACAGCAGATTTTTAAAGAAGATCCTCATTCTGGTTGCATTAAGCATAATAGATAGATAGATGATAGATGATAGATAGATGATAGATAGATAGATGATGATAGATAGATAGATAGATAGATAAATAGATAGATAGATAGATGATAGATAGATAGATGATAGGAGACTAATAATAATATTATTATTTATTATTTATACCCCACCCATCTGGCTGGGCCTCTCCAGCCACCCTGGGCGGCTCCCAACAGAATATTTAAAATACAATAAAACATCATACATTTAAAAACTTCCATAAACATGGCTGTCTTCAAGTGTCTTCTAAAAGTCAGATAGTTGTTTATTTCCTTGGGACAGCATTCCACAGGGCGGGCGCCACTACTGAGAAGGTTTAAAGACTGCTAAAAGACTGAAATGTAGGGTGACAGCAATACATCTCATGCAGACCTACTATATTGGCACTCAGCATGCTCTCTGGCCCAGAAATACCAGATGAGAGGAGTCCCTGAATTATTTACCTTGTGGTACATTGGAGCATAAGGGAAAGAATTGCTTTGGTTTTAAGATCTTTGGGAGAGGTCGTTCTGTTTGTCCTGGCTGCCAACATATGAAGCACATTTGATTGGAATTCAAGATAGGACCTTCTCAGTGGATCCTTACCAGACTCCACTTTCTAAATCCCTCCATTGGGAGAACTGTCCATTTGTTCCTCCTCTTTACTTCCTGTTTCTTAACCTTTTCTGAGCCTCAAGAATATCCCATGACTGCTAAGTTTACTCAGGAGTCCTATGCTGTGCAGAGTGGACTTCCTGAGAAGATGGGATCTGCAGGTGGCCCTCACTTGCAGAACAGAGTGATCAATACAAGGGGTGAGATGTTATTTCAGGTATCCCAGACCCTCCAAGTGTCCCTATTTTCCAGGAACAGTCCCAGATTTACAGCAGCTGCCACAGTTTCTGATTTGATCCAGGAATGTCCCCCTTTTCCTTAGAATGTCCCTATTTTCATTGGAGAAATGTAGGAGGGTATGGAGTTATGTGACTCTCAAGCCAGGGAGATAAGTACAGTAACTATGCAACCTTTAGAAGACATCTGAAAGCAGCCCTGTATAGGAAAGTTTTTTTAAAAAAATGTTTAATGTTTTATTATTTTTTTGTATGTTGGAAGTCACCCAGAGTGGCTGGAGCAACCAGTCAGATGGGTGGGGTATAAATAGTAAAAAAACTGTTGTTGTTGTTGTTGAATAGAATGTTGTTGAGTAGAATCGGATAAATGTTGGAGGGTATGGTATCCTGGTCACAAGCAGTATAGGGCTTCATACACCAGAACATCACCTTAAACTTAGCCTGGTAGGTTACGGACAACCTCAGGCACTAATCTTTTCTGTAACCATTGCTGGAGGTGGTGTTTTGGCTCTTCCTAGTAGCCTGTTTGTGCCTTGTGTGAGTGATAGGGTATAGAGGGGGCTAGAGGATGGTATTGCAGTGTTCCTGCTATCACCTCATGCTGACTGAGTCATAGTAAACATGGAGTAACATAAGGAGCAACTGCATGATTGGTAGGTGGGGTTCGAGTTCTAGCGACCATAGGTTTCTATGATGTCTCTCTTTTCTCATGCTATTCCTTTGTTTTTGATATTGCTGCCAGGAGAGTAAAGGATTTCAGCTAATTACCACTGGTATAAACTCCAGCACTAAAGCAGCCATCTAGGTCACTGGATTGTCTGACACTATAAGCCATTCTTTCCCAACCACGTGTCCCCACAGAGGTTTTAGACCCAGTGTTGGCTGGGGCTGGTGGGAATGATAATCCAAAACATCTGGAGGGCACCAAGGTTGGAGAAGGCAGCTGTAAACATTTCCCTGATCTAACGTGACCATATTAATGGGAGGTTTTATCTTCCAGGTGGGGGTGCTTACTGGAGAATCTTTAGCATTTTATATTGCAGATGCAAGGAAGAATCTCTTTTGTGTGCAGGGTGCCCAGCACTTCACGCATAAGTGGCGTCTGTTATACTGGCACCTGCTGCATAATAGCCCTATTGAGCAATGTGCACATTACAAAAGTTTTAACTTTTCTAGTTTCATCAGAAAATGTAGATTATGCCTCCTATTACTTATCACTAAACAGGCATTAAGACTTTGAGTGAGAAAATGTGTCTTCATGGGGATTAGCATATAAATGGCCCTTTATTGGCTGTTGTAGTGTGAGGCTAGAAAAGACTCACAAATGGAATATTATTCTTCAGTGTCTTGCTGTTAGTTTCCATTTTTAAGGAACTATTTTGATAATTGTTTCTGATTAGAATGGGTTTTGATTTCAGGACCACACAGTAATTTTGTTGCCAGTCAACCACATTAAGATTGTTTTGTTTTTCGATTATCCTCTTGTTCGTCGAGCATCATTATCACTCATCAGCTCTTGTCTATATATCACAGTGTCCATCTTTCTGGGCAAGTCCTATAATTACTCAATAACAGCGGTATTGATTGAACTACTTGCTGGCATGCCAAGTTGTTGAGAACTGTGGAGACTGACTGCCCTTTAATGTACTTCCAAGCAAGAAGTCGCTCAAAGTAGATTTAAAGTTTTCTCGCCTTGTTTGATGCCAAACAACTCTGGAGTTGCTACGCTACGACTTTATTCTTTAAGGAGATTTGAACTCGCAATGCAAGCTGCAAGCCTTGAGCTTTGTAAAGCTTTGGTGGAAGCCTGCCGAGCTCCATGTGAGCAAAAGCATATCAGAGATTGCACAGGCCCTTTAATAATGTATATTCAGTGTATTACCAAGATGTCATATTGTGAGACATCAGAATCCCATGAAGAGGGGTCCCAGAGTAAAACATCACACAGCTCTGGTCAGTGTGCTGGCGAGGCTCTCAGCATCTCATTTGTGAAGCTGTTTTATCTTTTGCCTCCTGTCTCCCTGAAGTTTCTCTTCCTCCGCAATGCTTCCCGTGGCAAGCAAACAACACAAATCTCATTATTGAGGGGGGATGGAGCTCAATCTATTCAGCAGTCACATGTAGTTGGACATGGAACTCACTTTTGAAAAGTCTCATTTAAGCGTCTACATGGTTGCCAAGTATTCCTAAGTAAACAAAAAGACACACACACACACACACACACACACACAATGCAGAAATGTTTGCAGAACCTGGCACTGAAAGTAATTTTCTTGTAAGGGGAAAGCAGGGTTTCATCTTTCATCTCCTGGTGCTGTCTGAGAAACTGTTCAAATCCTGTTGACAAACTCCAGAGAGAAGGCGGCTCTAATACCTGTCCTTTGCTATTTATAAAGTGTCCTTGCTTTCTGTATTCATTTCTGATTTGGGTCTCTTTCTCTCTGAATGGGCTATTGAGTGACAGCCACTGGCAGCTGCACAATGCAGGATTTGCGTGCAAAATCAATTGGGGAAGCTGGAACCACACAGTGTGGGACCTACCTGAAAATGATTTCCCCTCCTCCTAAACCTGATGGCTGCTCTGTATTGTTTGGACATGATAGATAAGCTGAGTGATTCAGCTGTATGTGTTTGGACAAAGAGCGCTCCAGTAGCCATTGCTCTGAAGATCTCCAAATTTCAGCTTGACTCAGTTTCAAATCCTTGGGCCTCCCAATTAAAAGGTGCTGCTTTCAGAATGAATTCCATGCAGCTTGCACTAGAAATTAATAGGGCTTGTGGTTGTTTTCTGTTAAGGAATCTCTGGCATTGTAGTCAGAATGACAAAAATGATGTAGGATTTCAACAGGCAGGAAACAGGGGGGCTTATGTGCCTGCTGTCAGATATCAACATTAGAGAGAGGTTGCTTTTATTCCCATGAAAAGCATTTATTTTAAAAATTTATAACCTGCTTTTTCCAATTTAACAAATACAACTTAAAAAACAGCTGTGAGTAACCAACCACCTGAATAACAGCAATAAATGCATCGTGCACAGTAAATAATAAGTACATTGAGCAGTAGCATAAATAAAATCTATACATTAATTACTAATAAAAGCTCAGGCTGTACTGCTGCTTACAGTAAAATGATGAGTGTGCCAACTGAATATGTTTAACTGTGTGAGTGGTTTAAAAAATAATAATTTCTAGCCACCATGGCAAAACAGCAGTGGTGCAGACATTCTTCTGCGCTACGTGACCAGAACGCCCTCCTCTGAGGAAGGACCCCCTTTCTCAGAGCAAGGCATAGGAATGGGGCAGGTATTTTGGAGAGTCCTATGCAGCTGTAGGAGCCTCAGTGGTTGGCACCCAGGCAGGTTAATGCACTGCCATGGCCTCCCTCACCTGAGACAAATGCCTCAGTTTGCCTCTGACTTCCCCCACATCTTGTGGCAGCAGATTCCACAAAGAAAAAAAGATGTGCTGTGTGAAGAACTGCTTCCTTTTGTCTGCCCTGAATTTCCTTGTAAGGAAGGTGCCCCCTCGAACCCTGTGAACAGTTTGGTAGCAATCTCTTCTAGATTATCCAGCTCTGCTGTGGTAACCAGAATCATACAAGTATTCCCTTTGTGGCCTTCCACATGCAATATTATGCTTGCCATTTTGTTTCTTTCCCTCTTGTATCTGAAGGTCATTTAATCAGAACTGTGCTATATTGGTCTATGTTGGTTTCTGAACTGTTTTGTTTTGTTTTTTTAATTTTGTATTGAAAAATAAAAAGTGCAAAATTACAACTGCACAGAGTAAGATGGGACACAAAGAAAAGAAGAGGAATCAAAAAACAGTACCCATGTAGAAAACAAAACAGAACAAAACAGCAACAACAAAAAGGATACAGTGGTACCTCGGGTTACATACGCTTCAGGTTACATACGCTTCAGGTTACACACTCCGCTAACCCAGAAATAGTTCTTCAGGTTAAGAACTTTGCTTCAGGATAAGAACAGAAATCGGGCTCCAGCGGCGCGGCGGCAGCAGGAGGCTCCATTAGCTAAAGTGGTGCTGCAGGTTAAGAACAGTTTCAGGTTAAGAACGGACCTCTGGAACGAATTAAGTATGTAACCCGAGGTACCACTGTATTGTGTACATTACAAAAGGGGGGATTATTATTGTAGTTAACCAGACCTTAACCTAATACAGTATTTATTAATGGTTTCTGAGCTGTTGAGGGTGTTGTTTTCCTTCCCTTTGCTGTATAAAGGCTTTGTGCATAGAATGCATTCCTATCCCAGAACTTAGCCTCAGACACAACAAGGAGAAGACACAAACACCACCTCATTGGATCAGAGATGTTTAGTGCAGACCCATATCCTCTTCCCCTCTAAAGGTCTCCAAACGTGCAAGGGGGTTGTTCCACTCCCCTTTGCTGGATCAGTCCTGGGGTACAGATGTCAGTCCACCAGTGCTATGTTGGCTCCCATGCCCTGAGGTATTAAAAAGCGGGGGTCGAGAGGCAAAACTGCCCTCTCTGCTACAGAGGCCTCACTATATTTATGGAACAGATTTAGAATCAGAGACACAAAGAAGGCTCTGGGTTTGTTCCAGAAATACTTCTGCCCCGCTGGAAGTCTTGGTTCCATAATGAATTATTAGAGATGGGATGGGGAATAACTCCATGTGGTCCCTAATTCTGTGTTTACTTTCTTTTCTTTTTCCAAGAAATTGTGCCTATGTGACCTCCTTAGGGATGGACAGATCAGGTAATTTCCTTTCCAAGTCAATTTGTTATGCACTCAACCGTATGTCTTTTCTGTTGTTGTTTGCATTCTTTTCAACGCATTATTCCTGAAATAGTATTTTTCCTGTGCATTTTTTGAATGAAAAGTGTATTGCAAAATCTGGAAAAGTGCACAATCTGATTGATAGCTGCATTCTCCCCCACATATAATTCTGGAGCCAGCGAATTAGATTGGTTCACTTTAAAAGATGCAATGAACAAATTTCCCTCAATCCCTAGTCCTGGATCCAGCCTAGCAAGCTTTCCTTCACCACCTAAGATCTCAGCCCATATGCACCTGTGACTATTCTTTCCTTCCCAGGGGAAAGCAGATATTTTGATGCCTTTTCCCACAATTAATCTTCTTCTCCCAAAAATATATATGTAAACTTGGAAATATTTCCAAGGCAACACACAAGCTGGCTCATCCACTTTCTTATATTCTTTCTAGCTGAACTTTCAAAGGTGCTTTTAAAAGTACTGAACATAATTTTGAAAGACAAACTTACTCCTTTTCTGCTTCTTGATTATGTATTATGTATTATTATCTGACAGTATCTCTGGTTTCTCACGGACTACATATAACAAATTGATTCGGGAACTTTCTCTTCTAGATCTTAGCAACTGGAAGAGTGTTATGTCATGCATCCAAGCATTCTTTCATGGTAACATGATAGCATCCACCCACAGCAACAATCAATTATGCATCAAAAAGAACATTGATCATTTCAGACTGCAGAACCAAGAGGCTGGATGATGAAAGAAAGATCATACATGCCAATAAACATCCGAGAAAGGCAAGAATACAACTGGTCAGCCAACAGAACCTCCAGATTTACAGTGGGGAATTTACTTTATACAAATGTTTATATTTGTGATGGCACACCTCACATAGCCCTGGCTTCAGTGTCAGATTTTTCAGCCCCCAGCAAATGTACACACAGCACCCACTGAGACATGCATTTCTAGTTGTAGCCCATGGAATGGACTGCTATATGCAATGGAATTTGAGGGGCTCGGTTCTGTATAGTGTTGCAGCCATGGAGGTGACAGCTGAGAGTGAATTTTCAGACTAGAACAGTAAGAATTTTGGATCACCCCTGCAACACACCCAGCAAGATAAAAATGAGCATCCTTTCTTTGGATTAAGAAGCAATATCAATTTAGCATCAACCCAATTCTCAGGCCACTGTTAAAATTCTCTTGTTGCTTCAGTTCCAGCTGCTGTGGCTGGAGTTGAACAGAAGACAGTAAATAGTAACAGTGAAAAAGGAGTCTGTCTCTAAGACAGTGAAATCCTGTTCCCTGCTGACCACTGGAAACACTCTATAATGCTCCTTTGGTTTCTGACAGCTCAGTGGGCGTATTTATAAATGTTCTGCAGCCTGGAAAGTAAAAAAAAATACATTTTGTGAAAGCTGAAATGCTTCTAAGCCAATCCTTAGATATAATCGAACCTTTCTCAAATCTTCCAGTCTCAAATCTTCCATTCTTGGGCAAGGTGATTGAGTGAGCGGTTGCCGAACAACTCCAGGCATGCCTGGAAGAAGCGGACCATTTGGATCCCTTCCAGTCGGGATTCAGGCCTCATCATGGGACTGAAACTGCCTTGGTCGCACTGGTTGATGATCTCCGGCGGGCTAGGGACAAAGGTGAGAGCTGTTTCCTAGTTCTGCTGGATCTCTCAGCGGCGTTTGATACCATCGACCATAACATCCTTCTGGACCGTCTTGAGGGGCTGGGAGCTGGGGGCACTGTCATACAGTGGTTCCGCTCCTTCCTCCTGGGCCGTGTTCAGAAAGTGGTGGTGGGGGATGAGTGTTCAGACCCCTGGGCTCTCACTTGTGGGGTGCCTCAGGGTTCTGTCCTCTCCCCCATGCTTTTCAACATTTACATGCAGCCACTTGGGAGAGATCATCAGGAGGTTTGGGCTGGGTGTTCATCAGTATGCGGATGATACCCAGCTCTACCTCTCTTTTAAATCAGAACCAGTGAGGGCGGTGAAGGTCCTGTGTGAGTGTCTGGAGGCGGTTGGAGGATGGATGGTGGCTAACAGATTGAGGTTGAATCCTGACAAGACAGAAATACTGTTTTTGGGGGACAGGAGGCGGGCAGGTGTGGAGGATTCCCTGGTCCTGAATGAGGTAACTGTGCCCCTGAAGGACCAGGTGCGCAGCCTGGGAGTCATTTTGGACTCACAGCTGTCCATGGAAGCACAGGTCAAATCTGTGTCCAGGGCAGCTGTTTACCAGCTCCATCTGGTACGTAGGCTGAGACCCTATCTGCCTGCGGACTGTCTCGCCAGAGTGGTGCATGCTCTGGTTATCTCCCGCTTGGACTACTGCAATGCACTCTACGTGGGGCTACCTTTGAAGGTGACTCAGAAACTACAACTAATCCAGAATGCGGCAGCTAGACTGGTGACTGGGAGCGGCCGCCGAGACCATATAACACCGGTCTTGAAAGACCTACATTGGCTCCCAGTATGTTTCCGAGCACAATTCAAAGTGTTGGTGCTGACCTTTAAAGCCCTAAACGGCCTCGGTCCAGTATACCTGAAGGAGCATCTCCACCTCCATCATTCTGCCCGACGCTGAGGTCCAGCGCCGAGGGCCTTCTGGTGGTTCCCTCATTGCGAGAAGCAAAGCTACAGGGAACCAGGCAGAGGGCCTTCTCGGTAGTGGCCCCCGCCCTGTGGAACGCCCTTCCAGCAGATGTCAAAGCGATAAACAACTACCTGACATTCAGAAGACATCTTAAGGCAGCCCTTTTCAGGGAAGTTTTTAACGTGTGATATTTTACTGTATTTTTGGTTTTTATGGAAGCCGCCCAGAGTGGCTGGGGAGGCCCAGCCAGATGGGCGGGGTATAAATAATAAATAATTATTATTATTATTATTATTATTATTATTATTATTATTATTATTATTATTATTATTTCTATCTCAGGGAAAGCCCTGATGTATCACTGATGTCTCTAAGTATCACTGTCACATGCTGTGGGACTTCTTTCTTCACTTGTTACAGGGCAAAGTCCTGGCACTGGGGGAGAGGAGGGGTTACCACCTGTGCCACTTTCTGGCTCAAATCATGCCTAACATACCTGGTATGTGTATTCAGCCGCTAGGTCAGAGGTTCCACACTGTGAGTCTATGGGCTGGTTCCCTACACATCAACCCTTTTAAATCAAGCAACACCATTCAATTTGCAATGTGCCAAAAGGAGAGAACAGGGTTCAATGTAAAATAAAAAAAATTCCTTCCAGTAGCACCTTAAAGACCAACTAAGTTAGTTGTTTGGCGTAAGGTTTGGCCTGTTTGTCCAATATAGAGAGCTGAAGGACACTGTTGGCATTTGATAGCATACACAATGTTAGACGATGAGCAATTAAATAGTCCCGAGATGATATGTGTGATGTTGTTGGGGCCAGTAATGGTGTTGTCCGGGTGTATGTGGCAGCAAAGTTGGCATCTGGGTTTATTGCAGGCTCTTGTGCCAGTGTCCGTGTTAAGTCTGGTTGTAGTATTATTGTGGGTTAGGAGTTGTTTAAGATTGGGTGGCTGTCTGTAGGCAATGAAAGGTCTTCCTCCCAGAGCTTGAGAAAGAGAACTGTCATTGTCCAGGAGAGGCTGTAGATCTCTGATGATGCGTTGTACTGTTTTAACTTGGGAGCTGTATGTGATGACTAGAGGTGTTCTGTTATTTTCTTTTTTGGGTCTGTCTTGCAGCAAGTTCTCTCTGGGTATCAGTCTGGCTCTGTTGATCTGTTGTCTAACTTCATCTGCTGGGTATTTTAGTTCTAAAAAGGTTTGCTGTAGATCTCTTAGGTGAGAGTCTCTGTCTGTAGAATTGGAACAGATGTGGCTGTAACGTAGTGCCTGGCTATATACAATGGACTGTTTGGTATGTTTGGGATGGTAGCTAGAGGCATGTAGATATGTTTGTCGGTCAGTTGGTTTGTCGGTCAGTTGGTTTAAGGTGCTACTGGAAGGAATTTTTTTATTTTGTTTTGACTATGGCAGACCAACACGGCTACCTATCTGTAACAGGGTTCAATGTGTTAGACATGTGTTGATGAACACATATTTGATATAGGGCATCTACTTTTCTAAATATCACTAGTATTCATTGAATGTTCCACCTCAGCAAGACTCACCAACTTTCACTATTCATAATTCAGTTGAGACTAGTGTTTCCCCAGTGCAAGAAAGTAAGCCAAGCTTTGTTTTTGCTTTTACTTACATGGTTACACTGCAGGGTATGTCAGAATGCTATTTCAGCCAGTATCCATCTCTCATGTTGAAATGTAGCATCTTGTTATTTGGTATAATATTCTAAATCGTAGAATTGTAGAGTTAGAAGGGGTCTTGAGGATCATCTAGCCCAACCCCGTGCAATGCAGGACTGCGCACTGTCCCATACAGGGATTGAACCTGCAACCTGGGTGTCATTAGTGCCATGCTCTAACCAACTGAGCTACCCAGAGATTTTATTAAGGTAACCTAGGGACACAATACCCTATATAGCATTAAGCTGTTACTTTAGCTTCCTCCCTCCCCACTTTTAAAAATGATTGTGATGTACTTCCTGCTCCATGTGGGGTGACTTTGCCTGATAGCGTGGGGACTCAGAGAGTCCTGTGGAAAGTGGGGTTATATTGTCCTGCTCTGCTCTTGTTATGTATTGAAGTTCTCACCCTGGCCACCAGGGGTATTGTGTATATAGTTTTCACTCAGGTTAATTTAGGCGGGAAACCCTGGGCTGTTGTTGTTACAATGTTGACAGCCGGCTGTCTATAAAAGCAGGCCGGCTGAGCTGTTTGCTGTTCAGTTCAGTTCTAGCTTACTTATAAAAAACTACTTGGAGAAATCTCTGTGTCGTCTGCTATGTCCACCCACTACTTAATAGCTCTTGTGAGGGCCTGTGGGATAGGGATCACTCTGTAGGATGTTGTGAGAGAGTGGATGCCAAGGCCTTCAAAATACCTCACTTAGGAGAGTCCGGGGCCATTTTCCCCATGAGCATATTGGTGTTGGAACCTTAATGACCTACTTGGGTTGCTGGTTGACAGACCAGAAATGATTCCCCCCCCTCCCTAACTCAATCAGCCCTTGTCTGGTCCGCCCCCCCCCCTTTCCCTCAGTGAAATGCTTCATTAGAATTTTGTCTGAACTTGGGCAGAAATAGCATGGGGCAAGATCAGCATAGCAAATGGGGACCCCATAAGGGAGGATTGGCTCAAGGCATGCCCTAAACTTGGCTTAGAACTTCTGCCTGGCTGGAATCTCTGCCCCTGGTTGCCCAGTGGAAACCTTAACACCATGCCAGGGTTTGCACCACACCAGGATTTAACATTGGCCAACTTCCATGGGGTGCTTCTCAGCCCCAAGCAGAAGGCCATTCCATCAGCAAGGGCTGAGTGGAAAAGGGAACTGACCCTTGGCCTACTGCCATGCCAAACTTACTTACTTACTGGTTAATCAATAAAGTTGTGGCCTGATTTTACCCAACACTGGCTTCTAGTGTCTAGTTATTTCCACTGCATTCATGGGCCACAAATATGCACCTGCCTGGATAGATAGATAGATAGATAGATAGAGCGAGCTACTGTACAAACATGCTTGCATATTCAGTCCCAGGTTTGCACTCTGCTGGAGATAGGTTAGGCTTTTAAATCCTAGTAGTTAGACTATCAGAAACCAAAGAGCATATTCTCACATGTTTTTCTTCACTAATTTTGAAATCTCCATTACATCACCGTCTTGTTAAAGCCTTTCCAGTAGATTTTGAGCCATTACAGAAGTAGAAGAAAGCCCAAAATAAAAGTTGGGCTTTGGAAGGTGGGGGGTTTGCCTCCCTATCTCTACTTTCCAGTTATTAGAATATGTGAGATGCTTAAAATGTATATGTGATCACGGATAGAAAGACATTCCTTTGGAGAAGTGAGTTGAAGAAGGTTTAAAAACACCCTGCTTGCACCTCAGAATATCAGACTGGCAGGGAGGTTGGTGACACAGCCAGGAGGCTGTTGCCTTCTGATAGTCAGCTTCACATGCAACCAGAAAGATTTTTATGGGTTAATTTGTATTTTATTGACATCGGATGGTTGTTGTTGGATACATATATATATATATATATATATATATATATATATATATATATACCGGTATCTGTATTTTATCATGCATATTTTATTGTATTATTGTTGTTAGCCCACCACCATGAGTACCATTTGGTGGGAAGACAGGATTCAAATTTAACAAATAAATACATAAAACTGACTTTTCCTTATAAAAGCTCATTCTACAATAAATGTGTTAGTCTTTAAGCTGGCACAAGATCCTTGCTTTTTTTGGAGAACAAAAATTTTTAAGCAGGAGAACAGGCAAAAATTTTTAAGCAGGAGAACAGGCGCAATGGTCAATGCCCGGACCATTTGAATTTGACAGCTGGAGGGACCAGTAAGGGACCAGCCTCATCTGACTGCAGGGATTTTGGTGGGACATAAGAAGAGATGAAGCCTTTGACTGCTTGGTACAGGATGCTATTTGAACAACAAAAGTTCTATTCTTCCTACTAGATGACAATCCGATTCTCATTTTACAAATGTAATTTGTATTCTTGAGTATTTACAAAATATTTTGAGCAAATTACTCAGGCTCTTTTGAGTAGACAGCTGCTCATATTGACTTTCTTGTACATTCATGGCAGGTTACCATTGCCATTCACTTAATTCTCCTGCCTGTTTGCAAATGAGAATGACTAACAGTAAAAAAACAAAACGCTTCAGTACATACACATATATACACAAAAACTCCTAAAACTTTGCACATTTGCATGCCCACCCCCAAAGTCCTCAGCTGTTGTTCAGTTACTCACAAATAATAAATAACATGACCTAGTGAATCATATCAAACCAAATGCAAAGAACTTTCCTGGCCAAAATTTTAATTAAAAAGACATATAAGACGGTTTGCTTGCCATTACTCTTCTAGTTCAAGCCAAACAATTCTTTTTTTAAAAAAAAAAAAAAAAAAAGAGGGGGAGACATCTTGCTTCTTATCTGGGAAAAACCAAAATGTAACCTAACAATGGCATACCCAACTGTTGCCAGATATTTCTCGTCAGTTTCAAAGCAGTTGTGTGTTGTTGTTTTCCTGCATTGCAGCTGTGCTTAAGGAATTCGGTTTCTATCTTCCCCTTTTTTTTTGTTAGAAGTAGATCCTAGTTTTTGTGGCAGAAAGAATTAAGATGGATGGTTTGGGAGACTAGCTACCCATAATGATTTGTATTGCAGTTTATAAGACATGAGGTTTGTTGTGTGCAGCACAGATTTAGAAAGAAAGAAAAGGGTGCAACAGAGGAAGACATTCAGTTCTGCCTCGTTCACTAGACGGGTTTAACGTTTGTAAATAGTATTTCATGAGTTCAGTTTTACACTTTTTAAATTTTATATTCAGTTGGAGGATACTCACCATATAATGATTAAATAATTTCATCCAAACCCTCAGATATTTTTTGTTCTTGAGACAGTTCAGATATACAACTAGCACAGAAAACCTGGAAAACCCAACAATGCCTTGTGTTCTCAGAGATCTTACAGGCTTTGAATGGAATGTCTTCTCTATATTATCCCCGTCAGATCTTCCCCAGTCCTCGCCATTATAAGCATGGCCCATTGCCAACTGCCTCGTTCTCCTCAACCAGACCCTTGTGGTTGTACCTCACCTGCCTTTAAACTCTTGTTCTCCCAATGAAATATACTCAGAGTTGAGAGTGGATTTCATGCTCTTTATTCAGCTCATAGTGGTGAGGAGGAATGAAAGTTTCCCCAAAGTATCTGCTTGATATACATTATTTACACAATGGGCTGCACGTGATTGGCTAATTCCGGAATTTTCATGTAGGCCAATCAGGTTGTGGATTCACTTCCATCTGGAGCTGGATTGGGTGGCTCCTGCAGACCAATCATACTGCTGCATTGTTCTAGGACTAATCAGACTGCTGCATTTTGGATCCTATTCAACTCAGTACATAACACCCAACATTTCCCTTGGCCTGTGTTATATGTCAGTTTCTGACTTTGCTATCCCCATTTATCTATGGTAATCACTTCATGCCAGAAGCTGATTCTGGTCATCTGAACTACCCCATTCATGATATAACTATAGAAACACCACAGTGGATGACTCAGCATTGTTTTTATTCTTTCTATGGATAGACATGCCTTCATTTACTATTGATATTTAATATTCATTTAATATTGATATTGGAAAATACATATGGGTGTGAAGAAACTATATATTAAGAAGAGTTTTATCCATTGTACAATTGTCATTTGCAACTGGATATATTATATAGTTAAACATCAGCCACACTGTAGAATTGCGTGGCATGCCAGTGAATTGTAAATCTATATGAGGCAACAGAAAAAACGCTTGAGTTCCATATAAGGTTGAAGCCAAAGCACACAGACACCATTTCGTGGCAGCTTGTACAGTGCTTGGTTGCCCCTTGTGTGGTGATGAATCTTGCCAAATTTCAGAATAATTTCCTGCCAACCACCCTATACCTGCAAACCACCTAAGGTGGTTTAAAAGGGATTCATTCATTCATTCATTTATTATCACCATTCACAACCCACCCTTCACCTGAGGGTTCCTGGACAGATTATATGTTGGTTTCCATCCATCTGTTTTGGGAGACAATGGAGGAATAATATTATTAATAATATTTTTTTATTATTTATGCCCTGCCCATCCGACTTGTGTTTGTAGCCACACACAACTCAGAAATAGGACATAAGGATTTTCTTGAGTAGCACATTGTGATCTCTTGTGGAACTACAGGGGAACCAAGCAGCTGGTAGAGAAACCACAGAGCTAAATTATTGTTTGGGGGATTAATTATAACTCATTTTTTAAGTTCGATAGGTCCCTTGTAACCGGCACCGTACAATAATCTGGGAAGTGCATCTCCTGAACTATGAAGAGTTTACAACATAATCTGAAAGGAATGTAACATGAGATCAGGGGACCAGTAAGTACTTAAATCACTTGCATGTAATTCTGTGAGCAACGGGTGAAAAATGATTAATAGAAAACATGTCACATGCATTCATTAGAAAGATAGGAAGAGAAGTTGAAGTTAATGGGACTACCTTTAAAAGAAATACACTATAGTGAGGGCCATGAGGCCTGTGCCAAATGTAAATCCCTGTTTATGGATAATAAAATCCCAACTAAGTGCTGGAGAGGGTGTGATGAAACTAAATCCTATCAGCATATGCAACAGCTGTAAACTCATCCAAGACCTTAAGATGTCTGGGCTGGTTGTGACCTTCTTAAATGACTGGCATAAAAATCTTCCTTGGCCTGAAGATAACACTAAATTGAAAGAGGAAGTGGGGCTGGGAATCTGATTAGCAGGTTTCATTGCATTGTTGAAGTTCAGGATTTTGTCCATGGCCTTATGCTGGTAGCTTTCCCAACTACACAAGATTGAAACACAAACTTCATACAGTATTATTATTATTATTATTTACAGTCCCTGCCTGTCTCCATGTTTCTTCTTGCTTTTCTCTTTTCCTTTCTTTCTATCTTGGAAAGCATGGCAATGGAAGCGATATTAGAGAAGCACCTAAAACAGGGGAAGCCAACATGGCTAATTCCAGGTGTTGCTGGACTATAAATCCCATCACCCCCAGCCAGCATGGCTGATTCTCAGGGATTATGGGAGCTGTAGTTCAGAAATATCTGGAGGAAACCATACAGATTACCCCTGCACTCAAAAGACCAACTAGAAATTTGGCTGCACTATTTCATATGAATAACTTATTCAAGGGACTTTTTTGTCTTGGGAAAAGTTGCCCCAGAATTATTTTCGAGCATGCTTCCAGATGTCAACAGGACAAAATAAAAGATTATATTTGCAAACACATGTCGGCACTATATTAGCACTAGTGTTGTTTGTGCTAGTTATTGCGGGTGTTTACAGATCACAAGATTTGGTTTTGATCCTGATGCAACACTTCAGAAAACATCCTGATTTGATCCAAACTGGTTTGGAGGCTATCCAGTTGGCTTGGGATCTGAAGCTGAATTCTGATTTGGAAAAAATGAAGATTTGTGCCTCTCCCATTCACTATTATAAAAAAATTTAAAATATAGCTACAACTTGAAAGGGGGCAGCCTCTAACCAAGTGTTATCCGCTCAGAAGGGGCTGCTGTATCTGAAGTATCATCCAATTCTGTCAGAAACAACAGAAAACCTTCTAGCTCTTGAGTTGGCATGACCAGTATGACAAATTATACTAAGACTTGCTGCCCTTGGTCCATTGTAGCCAACATATACAACTGGTTATGGCATACCAAATCTCTCTGAAGAGAGATTTTGGCTCAGAATCTGGGCTTCAGCCAAAAACAATGAACACCTAGTAAAGACTAATTATGCATCATATAATCCCCCCCACAAAAAGACACCACTAGAGCTCTGCTTTTCTTTCTACTGCCATTATAGCTGATGCTCAGAGGTTGGGGAGGAGGTTCTTCTTCAAAATGGCACACCAGGCTGAAGCAAGCTATAAAGTTTCATTTTATTAAAAATGAATGAAAGAAAATGAAACTGGCTAGCCAACAGTGAAAAAGACAGGGGTTTCTGCAATGAACCCTCATTGGCAAGGTGAAATTTATAACAGAAGAGGCTTCTCAAAAAATTCTATACAGAGAAGTGAGGAGGACTTCCGGGTTAGCGCCAACGTTTAATGGCGGATTCCCTCCGATCTCCGGAGGGAATCGGCTCAGTAGGGATCGGGTTCTACCGTGCCGGCGACGCGGGGACCCTTAAAAACCACAGGTGCGAATGCCTGTGGACGTGGTGACTCGACGGGCACCATTAACGCTCCCCCGACCCGCAAAGGAGCCTTTTTAAAGGCTGCGGAACGGGGGACGGGGGGTGGCGTGGTGCTGAGAGTCTTCTGCTTCCCCTGCTGAGCGAAGCCACATGCCATGGACGGAGAGCGCTGACTTTTTCCTTTAAAAATTCGGACTAAAAGCAACAACCCGTAAGTAATACGGAAACTGGACTTTAAAAGAAAAAAAAATTTAAATTCGGCACGAACGGGGAAGGGATAAAAAGGAAGTCTGCCCCCCCCCATCTTGTAGATATTTTAAAGCAAAGATCGGATAACTAAAGTCGAGAGAACCATGTTTTCTTTTCTTTGGAAGAAAAATTAATATTTTCTCGATTGGACTGTACAATTGAATTTGCTGGAGGATAAGAGCTAACTTAAATTAAAGTACAACCCCCCCCCCCGGGAACCGGGAGTGATCTGTGAGAGAGCCTGTTGAAAAGATACGGACTTTGACAGCTGCCAAACTAGCTGTCAAAGTTGGGAATAAAAGGAAACGTTGTTTTTGGTGACTCTGCTGGCTAGATCCTTTTAAAAATTGGATACAATTTATCAGGAGTAAAGGAAAATAAGTTACATTTGGACTTTTGGAAGTAAGTGGAAAGATACTAAGTAAACAGGGTCCCCCTAGAGGGGACTTTTGGGATACTGTAAGAAATGGCTCTCAGTGGGAAAATACTGGAAGAACTGAATAGGACTTTTTATCTCCTGGGAAAGCTTCATGATCAAAGCGGTATCTTAGCAACAACAACAACAGCATTGAACAATACTGTCAACAATCTTATGGGAACAGGAACTGAATTGATACAAGTTTTTGTTTCCGAACCAGAAGTTTTGGAAGGTGAAACAGAGGCTGCTACAACTGAGGAAACGAACTTTGAAAAATCCCAAGAGCCACATGAGGACTTGTTGGAAATTGAAGGAGAAGCCACAAAGTTGCAGAAGATCAAGGCTGACCAGAGGCCTGGCAGGATAAATTTATCGAAGATGGAAATTGGAGCTTTAGGG
Organism: Podarcis cretensis; assembly: GCF_951804945.1. Classification (NCBI taxonomy): domain Eukaryota; kingdom Metazoa; phylum Chordata; class Lepidosauria; order Squamata; family Lacertidae; genus Podarcis; species Podarcis cretensis. The sequence goes on from NC_137170.1 coordinate 38,650,399, forward strand.
CCATATAGATCTAAAAGATTTAAGAAACAGAATTTGAGCTCCACTTCCAAATACAGAGGCCTGCTGGCAAGAAAAAAGAATATTATGGTGATAAGGCTTCCTTGAGAGTTGGTGCTGAAAATAAAGGACTGTCAAGAAGATCGGCAGAGAGAGACTAAGAGAGAGCTAAATGCCTCAGGCGTTTGGGACACAGGCTAGAATAGCTGTACTGACATTGGTTTTATAGACCACAACCGGGAAAGGGAGGGGGGATACTTGGGATTCCAAAGGGTGTTTAAATATAATTTGTTCAGATCTTATACATATGTTTATTTTGTGTAACCTTTATGGAAGGTGGGAAAATCGCGGAAGGGAGATTTGGGTCGACTTTAGGAATAAGGTTTAAAATTAATTCAAAAGTGGTTTTTCTTTCCAGATTAAATAGATACAAGATTTTAAATAAGTATTTGCTGAATGGACAAAAATGAAGTTATAATACAGAAGGGGGAGGTGTGAGGAGGTCGGGGAAATAAGGTTTAAGAAAGAAAGGATTGAAATTATACTTGTTTGTTTGTGTATGTTTGTATGTGGGTTTGTGTTTATGTGTTTAAAACCTCAATAAATATTATATTTTTAAAAAAAATACAGGGAAGTGAGGAAACAACACAGAGATGGGCAGGATTACTCAAGGCGATTTGTAGCACACAACTAATTATTTGAGTGGTAAGTTTATTTTTCCATTTCCTGGTTCTACCTACCCATGAACTACTAAAGAACTTTATTATAAATATACTTTTTAAAAAGTATTTTTGTTCACCATATGATTAGGCTTTTGGAATATGCTGGAAAACTTTTTCTTCACTCAGGCTTTCTCCTTTCGTTGTGCTGCTACTTTATCCACAACTGTAAAAGGTTTATGCTATTACATTGTTTATATAATGTATTCATTCTTGTCTGCATTCTTGGGTGTTGTGTTACTTAGCAGTCAAAATGTTTGTGCAGTGAAGGAATAAATAAAATCATTCCTTTTATTTATTTATTTTTTTTACTCAGCATTGGATTACTACAAACCTCTATCCCGGTTGAATGAAGTCTCCAACTTCTTTTTATGTGTCTAAGGTTAGATCTTCTCCTCATCCATGACTATTTATTGGCATCTTAAAATAGTAGATTTTTTTATTTATTTTTTGAAAGAGAAAAATAATATTTAGTATCTGATAAAATATCTGATAAAAACCTTGAGATCTTCAAAAAGAATGTATGCATAGACTATGTATCATAGCCAGAAATCTATTCTGTTGAAATATCTATCTTGACAGCTGGAAAAAGCCAAAGGAAGGGATTTATATGAGCTTGTGCCGAACACTGGGTGGTCTCAGACACCTTGTATACAAGGTGTATACAAGGTGTATACAAGGTGTATACAAGGTGTATACAAGGTGTACACAAGGTGTCTGAGACCACCTCAGTGGTCTCAGACACCTTGTATCCTGAGAGAAGCCGGAAACTTAAAATCAAGGAACATGTTAATATATTAGGGCAGTTTTGGAAGCCAAAAATATGTACTAGCTGAGGAAACACTCCTGGAGTTTTGTTAGATCATACAATATGTTTCAGATGAGTTCTGCCTGAAGGCAACACTTGTCAGAAGATAGTCCTAAGGCAGAGAGCGGTACTAGGTTAGGCTTAAAGATATTAAGGTAATGGAGCATAAAATAGTTGCATATTCACTATGACACATGAACAAATGGTCAATAGGACATCATCTTGGAGGTTGTCTCATCCAGTATATGTTCCATGTTATTTCTCATCTGGAAGTAGAGGCAAAAGCAAAACTTGTGCATGTGGATTCTGTAATTGCAACAAAAATGGTTTTGTTCATGTGGTGAATGCATTAAAACTAAAGTCCAACAGCACAGGTGCCAGATCACCTTCAGGCACGATGTAGTTTTGTCAAAACTAAACAATGAAAAATGTTAAGGTCTAATAAATCTTCATGGTGGATCAGCACAAAAAGGATTTAGCACAGGTGATTCTGTAATTGTAATTCATTAGGAAAAATTAGCAGAGCTTAATGATCCTGAAACATTTACGTCCACCTGTGTGATGTGCTTGACTAGCATTTGGGAATTAAAACTTGTCGGACAGAAAATCCAGGACCATTTCCAGTGTAACACGTTCTCTTGCCTCCAAGGAGGGAATGTCTGCAGAATACGTGTGAAAAATGTAGAACGCAAATGACTTTTGCAAGAATGATCTGTGAACAGAAAGCTAGTTTCTTGCTCATGAATCTTCCTTGAAAAACCCCAGTGAGTTTTCCATTTTGGTATAACCTTTTCCACATACATTCCTCTGGGAAGAACATTTTTTTCTGTTAGAGATAGCCAAATGTATTGGATTCCTGTTAAAGTGTTTAATAGTTTCCTCTTAGTGCTTGCCTTGGGGGGTTTTTTCTTCAGGGGGTGGGATGGGGAGTAATTGTTCATATTCTAAATGCTGGTGGTATGTGGATATTATGCATCAGTAATCTGTGCAGTTCTGATCGCTTTATTTTTTTTAGCTGTCGTTTCCTAAATATCACTGCTCTGTGTACATTCAATGGTCATTTGCATACTGTACATTTCTCTACAGAATTGTGTTAATGATACTCAGTGTTCATATAGCACAGTTGCAGAGCATGGTGCTTCCCGACATACCATCCCCAAGTGCCTATAGGCAGAAATATGGGAGTTGGTAATGTCTACTGTGCAGATTCCTCTATTAGCGGTGCTGTGTCTGCCTGGGGGTGCACTGTGCCCCAAGTATTCAAACTATTATCTTACAATAGCCACATAAAACAGGCCAACCTTCTTATCTTCATATTGAGCCAATGTGATGCACCAGACAGCGTGCTGGATTCAGAATGGAGAGACCCATGCTGAAATCTGTTCTTCATCATGAAGCTTACTTGGTGATGTTGGGCTGGCCACCATCTTTTCCACTAGCTTACTATGCTGGCATGAGATGATGACAAGGTGATGACTGCTGCGAGCCTGTTCTGGGAAAAGAAGGATACAAATGTCAGAGATAGATAGAAAGATATTCCAGTGTGTCATGAGGCCAAGAGAAAAGTGGCTTGGCTGAGCCTAGGGAATTCAAGACAGAAAGGAAATTTGAACCAAAGACTTCCTGACTCACACAGTTTACATGCCAATCCAGGGCACTATACCATTCCCCCAGCCAGAAGTCAGAGGGAAAAGTCCACAAGATAACAGCCAGCATTGAGATCTTACATCAGTCTATCTAGGCTTGAGGCTGTGTATTAATGGGGGGGGGGGGACCATGAAAATGCGTAGCATTTTGTTCTGCTGATTCTTGAGTGTTTCAGCAAGTGTAGCATAGTGGCTGAGCTGTACAAGTTGAGAAGTCCCAGGCTCCAGTCCTGTTTCTGTCCTGAACTCTTAGCTAGCCTTAGACAAGGCATTTTCTCATCCTCACCCCCCACCTTCCTTCTGCAATATTGCATAGGGGAATTGGGCCCTGGGGCTTTCCAAAGCAGACTCTTCACTGCATGTCTATTGATCTCTCTGACGTGGCTTTGATCTGGAGAAAAACACCGGTGCCTGGGGAGGTATTAAAATATCCTGCCTGGATGGAGGGTTTGATGGGCGGTTGAAAGAGCTAGCCCATCTAGATTCAACAGGAGTAAGAAGAGAACAAGGCCTCCCTGGCAGCTCTATGCAATGACTCACACTACCTCCTTCTTTCAGACTAGATATGCTGTCTTCTTACACAAGTCATGTTGAGTGCCCTGCAGAGCCGGAGGAGGGCTGACGGGAGTTCGGATACGTACCAACTTATTAAAGAAGGATACCGACTTACAGCAAAGGTCCGATGGCTCCCTCCTGGCTCCTTCTCACCGCATTCCATGAGGATATGGCTTGTCCACACCCAAGTAAAGACACACACAACCTTTATAGGTTCAGGCAGGCTATGTCACATAGGAACACAGGTGGCTGGCAGTGGCGTGCAGTCAGTGGACTATGGGGTCTAGGCTAGTCCCCTAATTTTCCCGTGGTGCCTCCTTCCCAAAGCCCAAGAAGCTTCTGCCCAGTTTAGGGAGGCGCGATACTCACATGTGTGACGTCCCCCTGCCCATCACACTTGCAAGCTGGCACCTCTGGCCCCAACTGTTCCCCTATGAAAAATTTCACCGCATGCCACTTGTGGCTTGTATTAACCATTACCACCCCCAGCTATGCCTGGGGCCTGTGGATGCATCAAACACGTATGAGCTCAGTGCTACAGCTACTGCCAATTAGGTAGGGGTCAACCATCAATATGCTGCAAGCAGGGCTTCCAGACCAGCTTCTCTTTTGGCTCAACACATCATGGCATCAGTATCTTGTATCTTCCTATACAGGATCTTGGGTTGTTCTTAATAACACTGGAGAAGCCCTGCCCCTAGATGGTAAAGGTACATAGAGCAGAACTGCTGGTCTACCCCAGCGGCAGAGCGGGTCAGGCCTGACCCTGCAGCGGAGCTGTTATGGCCAGGCTGAGGAGAGTGGGAGAAAGCTTTGCCGTCCACTCTCCCTCTTCTATCCGCCACTGGGTCAGACATGACCCAGAGGCGGAGGCGGAGCTGTTGCGGCAGAGGTGGGCTGCTCTCTGCCATGAGGCCTGATATGACCTACCAGGAAAGCTGCTGCAGCCAGGCACAAGGTGTGCCACAGGTGAGGAGGGTGGGTGGCAGCACTGTTGCCCACTCACCTGCTCTCCTCCTCTGAGTCAGGCCTGACCCAGGGGTGGAGCTGCACTGGGCATGAGTACCGCAAGCAAGGCACAGCTCTTTCTTGTGTGAAGCTAGGCTCTGGTGAAGGAGCCTGCTGTGGGGGCGCTTGTTTGCACCCTCTCACAAAATTGTGCCTGAAGCTACGGACCCCCCCCCGACTCCCCCTCATGCTATGCCTCTAGTCCACTCCAACTGTGGAACTTGTTCATGCCTTGGAAGCCAGATATAGCTTGAGCCTAAGTGTCTTCAATTGCCAGATATAACTCAGAACAATGTTGTGAGGGAGTTTGTAATGTTTCAAGTTATTTAAAGTGCAGCCTAATTTGAATTGAAATCAGAATTTATAATGTTGTTCCCTGACTTGAGTGTTCAGAAAGTGCATTCCAAGAGAGATACATAAATACAATATTAAGAAAACAAAATAATAGCTTTGCATCTTACTCTGTTTTTTCATGGAAACCTCTAGGATGTAGAAACGATCGCTGCTAACACATTTTAATTGGCAATGGTGATTAACCACAATATAGTGATTAGTGGAAAGGCTGCATGACCCAGATTCTTCTTGAGAAGCCCAACACAAAAACTCAATGTCATAAGCCCAACCAACATGGAAAAGATGTAAGTTTCAGTGGAACAAAATATAAAGGACGACAATGTTATCTTGTAAAATAGAACTAAATTTCAAGTTCTATGTCATGGCTCTCTGTCTAAGAAAACAAAAGGAATGAATCCCTTTGGATTTCAGTATTGTAAGAACAGCTTGACATAATAGGGGAGGAAGAAAATGTTTTCTGCTCTATATTCTGAAGAATAGCAGATTTCATCATCGTGTGCCTCTCCAGACTGGCAGCTTAGGATAGCAGACTGTCTAACAAGAAATTTGGGTTTCGACCCATTTGTCATCTCTAGATCAGTATTACATTTAATAGTGGCAAACCATATAAAAATGGGGCTGGTAGTAAGCATTAACTAAAATGTCTAAACAGAGCAAATGTAATCTACTGATTGATCATAGGTGCTCTGTTAGCTTTGTAGCCAGTTGTAAGGGCTGGATTCAATTAAGTTACTGCACTAAAGGAAGTCAGTGCTAGTGAATGGGACTTTTCCCCTCTCTCCTCTCCTCCCCACCCGTGCCTGCCCCAAATCTGCTTGGAAGGGTTGAGATAAGATCTAGAACAGCTTGTTTTGGGAAAAGAGGAGAGATGCTTGTGCTGACAGAATGGTGACCTAACATGACATTGAATTCCACCCCACTGAGTTTTTATATCAGTGCATGTGTGCATTCAGAGCTATAATTAACGCAACCAATATGATGCAGATACCCAATAGCAACATGCAGTGGTGTAAAGTTGCTTACTTAGATGGGGCAGGGGCAGAGTGGCAGCGAAATCATGGCCACACAGGTGAATCAGTAGCAGTGTTAGATAGGCAGCAATGCTCTCATTGTGGTACCTACACAGCCTCAAGCTCAGTGGCACCCTGCTCCATACCAACCAGGTAAGCAACAGTGATGTGTGTCTCCACTACACCACAGATCCTGCTTCTGCAGGTATCTTATCTATCCATTTCAGATGCACATTGACATGAGTCTACTAAAGAAGAGAACTGTTATTGAAAGTATCAGGTGTGTGAGAAAGAGAAAAGGGGGTAGGGATGGGATGTGGGAACATATTAGTAAAAAACAAGAATCAAACTTCAGCTTATTTTGCCTCAACTACTTCCCTTCTCTCCAGCAATTTTCTTCCTGTTTTACTCCCTATTCCAGTTGCCTGGCAACAGAAAAGGACATCACATGCTTTTTGGACAGGAAATGGTAAGTGAAAGAAAGAAGTCAACAAAGCTGGTACCACTGCAAATCCCCACAGAGTTTGTTGGAGAGCACACGTTTTCCCTTTTATAAAGTTACTTGGATTACTGTGCTGGCTTGGGTGTCTAGCTATCTGCTCAGATTCAGGGATCTTTTGTTGCTTGAATGAATCAAGTGAAATTTGCACAGAAACAGGAGCAATGTTTAAATAGCCTTATAAAATAAAATAAAAAACCCGGCCTCCTTTTATTTTAGTCCCAGCTCCAGAATTTTTGGGCAAGTGATGAATACTGTACTCTTAAACTAAATATAGGATTTGTTTTTATTTAATTTTTTGCTACTTTTAAAGGACTCCCTCCTTTTTAGCGTAGCTGTACATGAAGAAGTCATTACATCTTTCCAGTCTGCTTCCCAACCAGTGAATAGTGCAAACACAGTTGACTTCCAAGGTGGAGGCCTAGGGCTTTCTACTTTAATTGCAGACATTATTCTTATGTGCAAGCAGGAATGAAAGGCCCAGGCATGCATGGTGTTCAGTTCAATATTAATCATGCATTAGATTAAAAATGGGTTACTCTAACGGATGTAGCAGTATCATGCTAGCAACAGACATTGAAACCACAACTTATGGACTTGAAGTTGACACTGGATCATAACATGCTTAATGTTAATTACTCTGCCTGTCAATCTTGCTACCCGCCATCACCATCCACTTGCAATATGATGTTTATAACTTTCCAGCTGGGCAGCAGATTAACAATATGAATATTAAGACCAATAATCTGTACTTCTGAGGTCAGTATTAGCCCTTCTTGAATCCACCCTGTTTCTAACACACGCTCCAAGCAGACTACTTTATTAACTACTTCAGTGATTCCAAAAGGTACCTTATTGACAGAAGGGAATGAGGAAACCCTCTGGCTCACTCACAAAGCCTCTTTAGCTGGGAGTGTTACTCATACAATTGCCACTATTCTAACCGGCTAATGCAGTTCAGCCCTGACCTGGAGAGACCTTTGTAGCTGATAGGGTAGCTTAATTTTCATGCCAATTCAATCTTTGGCCTCTGCACTGAGCCTGCCAACAAGGGTATGAATTAACACCAATTATTCTGCTGCTTTATGTACTAGATTGAGAGTATCAACTCATTTTGCACAGGTCACCGAACAACTGTCAGATGTTAACGACTTTTGGTTCCTACCTACTGACCTGCTTCGGGTTAGCCGAAACTCAGAGTTGAAGGGGTTTGTATCTCATTAATAAGAGACTGACCTGCTTGGTCCCTCAATTATTCCCTTTCACAAATCCACATAGGTGTTTCTTTTCCCATCAAATGCATAACCAAGGGGCACATCCTTTGCTGCTGATTGTCTTCAACTTAGTTATCCCCATCAGAGACGAGAGCTTATTGGTTGCTGATTGCTTGCATCATGCAGAGTAAGTGTCTGTACACAGAAAGATTCATGTAAAGGAAAGGATGATGAAGAATGTATCTCTGACTTGCAAGTAGAAACCCTACAATTTTCTGCAAATAATATCAGCTAAATAGTCATATGGCAAACATATACATTCATTACTGTGAATAAAAGAGCACCAACCAGCATTAGTCAATATAGCTAAATGGTTACTTTTATATATTATCCTGATAATATTTTCTACCATGGATTCTCCTGTTGGGACAATGTGGTGCTTTTCTATACTGGAAAATTTTATTTCTCTGTTTGTTTTAAGACACTGCCAGACTTGACTTTGTATGCAAGCTTTATTGGAAGAACTATTGATAAATGCTTAGGCTCGTTCCTAAAAAAAAAAAAAAATTCTGGAAAATGTAGAAAGACCAAGGCCTAGAGGAAAATGCCCCAGCCTCCTTTGCCAAGTAAATCTTGCAAATGCAAACTGAGGAGAGGACCAGCAGGAAAGAGAACTGGCAGGTGACAACAATTACTTTGTAGATCATATTTTAACACTTGGGCACCCCTGAACTTGCTCGCAGTGTTTTTGTTCCAGGAACGCATGCATGGACAAGGAGCTTTCTCATACCTACTAGCAAAGTGAATTGGACTTGGGAAGCTTAGGAAGATATTTCCTATGCTTCCCAGGCACATGCTAAAAACTGTGCAGGCCATAAGGACGAAACCTGCAAGGTCACCAGCTAGTACCCCTGCTGCTGAATTCTTCATCCTTGGATTGAGCAAATAATGAGCCTGGGAAATAGTTTCTGAACCTCCAATTCCAAAATTCACTGCCAACAATATTACAAATTCATTCTCTCTACCTGGCCTTTGACATGCAGCAGGAAATGTCATTTAAGCATCCATATACCTAGGAAAATTAAGCAAATCATGATAAGCAGAAATGCAAAGATCTGGGGTCAGATTAATACACAACCAGGGAGAGGGGGAACAAGCATCACCATTCAAGATTCTTTTCAACTTGTGATGGGTAACTTTGAGAAGCATGTAGCCTCCTGTACACATTGAAGCTCCTTGGACTTTTCAGGAGCCTGAGCTGCAATGGCAATGGTGTGTGTGTGTGTGTGGAGCCAGTACCCACATCCCCATGCACATCCCCATGTTTGAATTTAGCATGCTGTCGGAATTCCTGAAGAGGGTTTATATCTATCAGACACTCTTGTTTTGGGAAACAGAAATGGAATTCAGCTTAAGCCGCTGTAAGCTGATAAATTCTGCTGTGTCAATTAACTCAAGGCAACTCTTATCTGCTCTGCAAAAAGAAATAACATTGGGAATGAAATATGAAATTATACAGCTAACTGTTTAACTGAGGTGAAAGCGTCTTCACAGACACTTACCGACACAAACAACACTCAGAACAGCTACCCAATCCAAAGATGAGAAATGCACTTTTTCAGAATGTACCATACTCCATCATGTATGTTTCTTGATTGGCGGTTGAAGAAACGTGGGAAGAGTTAATGGTCTCTGACCAGCCAACTTAACACAACTTCAGGGCAAGGCAGTGCTTTTTTATTGGATTTATCTCGTGCACATTTGCTGCTGCTTTTAGGCTAAGAAAAAGTCAACTGTTTCCATTTCGCAAAGTTGTGCCATGACTAGGAGACCGTGTGAATGTAGAGTATTCAATATACTGTTTCCCAAATATGAGTAACGGTAGCATCTGGACACACAAAGCTGACTCATATTATGGCATTCCTTCCTGCCATTGCAAGGGACTTATCCTTAGTGCCGAAATGACATTGCCTTGACCTATCATCCAGCTGCCCAGAGAACAGCTCACACACAGGTCTTTGTTTTCCAATGAAAAGGAAGCTTTGGATGAATGGTTCATTCATCATTCCCACTTCATTAATTCGAGCTTTCCCTCTGTGTTGTTGCTCTATTATGCCCCACCATTAAGGAAAGAGCTAAGTTTAGCAGAGGCAAAGACAAACAAGATAACTATTTCTTCCAACCTCTGGAAAGTTAGCCTTCAATAATGATCCGGCTCATTCTAAACTTGTGCTCTCCAAAGTGGAAGAAAGATTAATAGTGTGTGCAGTTCAAGAGATAACTGAGTGTAAATAATTATGTGTCTGTGTCACAATGGGGGGGGGGAATGCTGTCTTTCCAGCACTGGTTTATCTTGCCCCCTTCTTCTAGGTCTCAGACAGTAAGGGACAATGGTTCTAAATATAATGAAAAAGCAGCTGAGGAATAGATGATTGGGGAAAGGAATCAGTAATTTAGTCAGACATTAATCTTCTGCTCTCTTCAGTTGTAAATGAAACAAGGAAAGAAGGTCATCAGCAGTTAATAAACAGTTTTCTAGCATTTTGTCAAACTCTTGCTTAAACACCAGAATGGACTTGCTAGATCACAGTAAAGGTCCATCTGATTCCTGTTTTTGGTCACCAATACCTGATATTCAGAGCTGCTTTGCCTCAGAACATGGAGGTCTGTAGTGGTCTAGCTTTAAAAAACAGGTGCTTCTATTGGCTTCATCTGAGCTGGCTTAATTAATTGCAAGAACACATGGACTGATCAGGATTATCAGTTAATAAGAATAGAAGTCTTGCCTCAATGTGCCCTGTTGTGTTGTCCTGCTACGCCATGCTGCAGGGGATGGGAATAGGAGTTCACAGAAACTCTTTTTGTTGAGCAGACATAATGAGAAATCCATAGTTGGATAAGCCACTTGAATTGATTAAGTATTGTTTTTGTTAACATTGTGGTTGATACTGTGTTCAATTCCAAGGGCAGCAAACTGCCAAACAACAAGCAATATCAGTGAACCCTGAACAGAACACACAATTCCTGAAAGAAATGCAGAAGTGCTGAAGAAGTCTTTCACCTGAAGATTACTTGGAGGAAAAGTGCTGCAGGGATGGCTCTGTGTGGGTGCAATGCATGTAACACTGAGGTCAATGACAAAACTCCCGTTGATTTCTCCTTAATGGATTTGGCTGGTACCCAAGGATGATGAATCAAAGAGTCCACAGAAGTCTATTGTGTGTGCAAAAGAGAACAGTAAGCCCCCGTACACATGGGGATCAAGATTGTGACCAATGTGTCCTCCATATAACCTCCGCAACAGTGAAGACACTTGGCAAATGACATCCCTGTTTATCATCTGAACATTTTGGATGTTTCCCTGCTCACTGATAAAGCTATGTTTGTACTGTAGCTGCAGCTAGCTATTTGGGGAATGACTATATCTGTACTTTCTCCAAATATGCCAGGGGCATAATTTAAACCTGGGATTGTATATTATACAGTTTGCCAGTTTCTGGTAATTTCCTGTGGAACAGAAGTCCTCTTTCCTTGTATTACTTTGCGAGTCAGGTGGTGATATTTTAAAAAGAGCAAACTTTTATTGCTGCTTCAAAGCCCAAGATACATCGGTAGCCACAGATCTTGATAAACATCAGGAAGAAATACAAGATGTACAGTCCTGACAACATAACATCCCGCGATGTTTATATCCATAAATAGCCAGACGGTGTTTCACCATGTACCTGGCCAATGTGTGATGCAACGTTTTATAGATGAGGATACCTTTTGACATTGGGGTACCTTCTTTGTACTTAACAATGCCTGCTGCATAGCCAAATGTGTCAAGCCATTCCTGTTTACTGATAGAAATGACACATGACTCAGACATTCCGAATTAAGTTCTGCTATCAAGCACGCATGGTCCTAAACCTGGTAGATAATAAAATACTCTCGCACTACAGTCATAAATACTTCTCTCAATTATTTAGCAATCTAGTTCATTGCCTGTTTTTTTTCCCCCTGTTAGAGGTGGGAAAACAACACACACATACATACGGTTGAGTGCAAACTACTCATTGGTTAATGGACCTGCAGTCCTCCAGAGAGCATCAGATAACTGCATGAATACGGCTGCTTGTCTTTGCATCTTTTGAGCTGCCTGGCTGGTGCAGGGGCGGGGGGGGGGGGTGTTCACAGAGGCAGGAACAGCCAATATCAGTAAAAGGTCATGTGCATTTATTCATTTATTTTTGATTATTGCTAATTATAGAAGCTCAGAATTGTCCTGCCTAGGAAATGCTTTCCAGAGTTGCAGCTTCCATGTGGAAGTCACAAAATGAGGTATTTTACAGTTGAGCATCTGACCCAAATGAGCTAATACCCAACAGTGGTGTCTTGGCATAGGGAGAAGCTGGCAAAGTACCTCCAGGCAAACCTTTATCACATGCTGTAGCAGAGACCACAGCTGAACCTTTATGTGTAAATATACTCAGAGCATTTTAAAATCAAAAACACTATTCAGCCTTCTCCTAAGCAGATATCCTAAATCATCACAAAGTTGGAAGAAATTTCCCTTAGAATTATCTTAGGTTAGAATAAGTACTTATAACCATTATTATTCCCAGCGGAAGTCATAATAGCTTTGATAAACATGGCTCACTGAGAGTGCTTGGCATTGCTATTTAATTTAGGATCATAATATAAATCCAGGAAAGTTCTGTGTTCGACTGCATGACTATATAACTCCTGTCAATTCACAGTACAATTTAGTGTGGGCCAATCAAAACCAACAAGCCACTGTGTGGGCCTATAACACACTGTGGGAGGGGGGAGAGCAATACTATAGTGGCCATGGGCATGCTACCAAACTGCCATGCCAAATTCTTCACACACTTATGGTAACATGATCTACTGTGCAAATGACTACAATCTATGCTCCTCGTGGCCACCAATGAGGGCAGAGAGATGCTCCATGTTATCATAGCCACCAGGTCATTACACCATTATAGAGATGCCATTTTCCTGTTAACATGTAGTCTTAACATGGTCAGATTGGTACTTTGAGAATACACAGGTGGCATACAAATGTATCTGGAGACAAAAGTGGGTATAGGCTTTTAGGTTTCAGGGCTTCCCAACTTAGATTTCCAGCTGTTTTTGAACTACAACTCCCATCACCCCTAGCTAGGAACACCAGTGATTGGGGTGATGGGAATTGTAGTCCAAAAACAGGTGGAGACCCAAGTTTGGGAAATTCTGGTCTATCTTGTTCAGCTGATTGCCCATACTGATTGTAGCCGCTCTGCAGGGTATCAGGCAAGAGTCCTTCCCAGCCGTAATGAGAGATGCCTGTGGCCTTCTGCATGCAAAGCTTTGGCTCTGCCACTGAGTGCAACTGTTCCCCATCAATTCCTCATTTTCCTTGCTTACCTGAACATTTGTTTAGCATTTCAAAAAAAGATGTTTGAACAATGGTATTTTTGCAGGTGAACTCTTAAAAAACTATTTTAAGAAGGGGGCAGGTGGTCATGATTGGAACAAGACCAGATAATCGGTGCTATCCAAATTTAGCTTCTGGAAACTGGAATAATACATCCCTCCTGAGTTTGATTCAGGCAAAACATTGTATGTCAGCACAAAATAAGGTGGGCGAGTAAACACTAAGCACCCCCCCCCCCCAATCTGGAGCTCTCCAGAAGTTTGGACTACATCTCCTATTATTCTGTGCTAGCTGGGGCTGATGGGAGTTGCCATCCAAAATATATGGAGGGCATCAGGTTGAGAAATTGCCTATATTAGGGATGAATCCCAAAGTATATGAGTAAATCCAAACAATGGATCAGGCCCCCGCTTTCTAAAATTCTGCTGAGAGTGTCATTTATATAAATCCATCTGTACTATTACCTCATGATGCGAAGTCTGTATCTTTTGAAACTCGGATACAAAGGAAAACAGAATGGAAAAATCTCAAGGCAATATGAAATTCTGAACTGAAGAAGTGCAAGAAAAGAAAACTGGTATATAATTCAAGCTTGCTTCTAAAAATGCAGGCATCAGCTTTTTGATATATTGCAGTCATTAAGGGAAATTTATAACTTATACAGGTAGCATACATCTTTGTTTCATGAAATATTGTTTTCATATATTAAATAATGTAGCTCTTAGTTCAATGAAGAGGGTATACATTCATTTTCACCCACATGGTTCATTATTTCATATATGCAGACAGTCACTCGGAGGCAAAAAACCCGAGTTTTCAATTAATGTTCAGCTGCCTTCCAGAAAATATTATCAAGCATGGGCTTATTTTGCTGGATGAACACTGATTGATCTTGTCAGGGGAAAATCAAGCACATTTAGCCACTTGCAAGGAAAAACACTCTGACCAATATCTTCCTCAAAGAAGATTCCTGCGGAATCAGGCTGTCAGAATCAATGTTGCTCTGCAGCTTTCTAAGTAATTTCCATTTAGTGGCGAAAGCTGTTTTCTTCAATTTTGTGGCTTTTTTTTGTCTTTCCGCTTGCCTCCTATCCATCTAATAACACTCAGATGTCATGGGCACACTTACATTTGCCACACCCCAATGATTCCTAGCCACCTGCTTGACATGCCCATAGCATGAATGCTGATGATGCATTATATGTCCGGCAGTTTCTGTGCCACACTGTGACAGTCCTCTACAAAGCAGTGCCCACGGACATTCTTCACTGTGTAGGAGCTTTCCTGGGTGTCAGTAATTCATTTTGATGGCACACAGATGATAACCCATCAGAAGGCAATAATGCTTCCTGTTTAGCAACAATCTGACCTTGATCTCCTCTTAGGTTCTGTGGACCTTCTTGAATGTGCAGTCAGATTATGATGCACACCTGTTAATGTAAAGGAATACATGGCAAGTGCCAAAGGAATACTGGACCACTTCTATGCTCCCCAAGGCTTTCCTGATATTCCCCCCTCCCAATACAATAGTAGGGCTAGGACTGTGAGCGTGCCTCAATTTCCCGCTTATATACCGAGACAATGTTAAATATAATTGTATAATTTTCACTGAAATGGAGAATGCCTGTATGTGTATTGCTAAGGGTTTAACATTGGAAAATTCCATTGGGGTGTGCTAAAACAAAGAAGAGCACTCTGAGCACCTAGATGGATTGATAATTAACTGTTAATCTCTGCCCTGCTCTTTCATGTGGTGTTTAACTTTCTATCAGTTGCCAATCGCCCTTTTTTAAGGGAGATGCCTTTGGTCTTGTCTTCCCAGCCACAGCAGGAGAAGGATGTACAAATGAGTCTTTCCTGGAGAGAAAACAGGCTAATGGAGGCTGCAGGGAGAGAAAGACCTCAGATTTTAGGTCTGTTTGGAGTTATTTCAATATTACTAAGAACATGACAAGTATATTTCTTACAGAAGTATTTGGATATATCATTCTTTGTTTTTGTACCTGTTGCAAAAAAAGTTCTGGTTAGTAAAGCTTGGAATCCTATTTATGGGTCTAGTCAATTTTTATTCCAAGAGGAGTCAATTTTTATGCATCCTATTGTTTCAAGCTGTGCAGTATTAATATTTGCAATATAGTATAGTTAGATTCAGTGGCAGAAGGAGTGTGATTCAGCTGAGGCTCCCACTCACAGAAGAGGGGGAATTTCTGCTGATTCTCTTTTCTTTCTTGAGTAGATCTTTGCATCCAATCATCTATCCAAACTTATTTGGGAATTATAGGTCTATGAGGTTAGCTCCCTTAACAAACTATAGTTCCCAGGATCCTTTGGGGGGAGGTATGACTGTTAAACAAAGGTCCGTATAGTAAAAGCTATGATTTTTCCAGTACAGTGGTACCTCGCAAGACGAATGCCTCGCAAGACGAAAAATGCGCAAGACGAAAGAGTTTTCCGTTTTTTGAGTCGTTCCGCAAGACGAATTTCCCTATGGGCTTGCTTCGCAAGACGAAACATCTTGCGAGTTCTTGTGAGTTTGTTTCCTTTTTCTTAAAGCCGCTAAGCCGCTAATAGCCGTGCTTCGCAAGACGAAAAAACCTCAAGACGAAGAGACTCGTGGAACGGATTAATTTCGTCTTGCGAGGCACCACTGTAGTGATGTATGGAAGTGAAAGCTGGACCATAAAGGAGGCTGATCGCCAAAGAATTGATGCTTTTGGATTATGGTGCTGGAGGAGACTCTTGAGAGTCCCATGGACTGCAAGAAGATCAAACCTCTCCATTCTGAAGGAAATCAGCCCTGAGTGCTCACTGGAAGGACAGATCCTGAAGGTGAGGCTCCAATACTTTGGCCACCTCATGAGAAGAGAAGACTCCCTGGAAAAGATGGGAGGGCACAAGGAGAAGGGGACGACAGAAGACGAGATGGTTGGACAGTGTTCTCGAAGCTACCAGCATGAGTTTGACCAAACTGCGGGAGGCAGTGGAAGACAGGAGTACATTGCGTGCTCTGGTCCATGGGGTCACAAAGAGTTGGACATGACTAAACGACTAAACAACAAAAACATGACTGTTAAAGTCATATAAGAGTGCTCTAAAAGCATGGTATGGATGTGACCTGTGTTGGAATATCTGGTTGCTTTCATAATTAAAATTTCCCAATTACAAATGTTTTTTGCCCCAAGGAATTGGGCTAAGATAGCAGTACTTTCCACCTCCTAGCAAACCAAATTGAAACTTTGGCCCATGTCAACACTGATCTGCAGTGTTTCTCTAGGATTTCAAACTGGGTTCTTTCCCAGTCCTGCCTGGAGATGCCTGGGATTGAACATGAAACTTTTTGCTTGCACTAGGCTACAACCAAAAAAATTCTGCATACCGAAAGCATATGAAAGGCAAGACAATGGTGAAGATGAGTTCATGAAAAGTGAAAGAGGAGTTTCACGAAGCACTTATCTCTTCATAACTGCATTTGAGTGGGGTTATGTGGAATCTCCACTGCTGTATCAATCCGGCAATGTTTTGCTTTACTAAAGCCTTTAGAAAAGTTTGTTGGGTCTGTTGGGAAGACTGATTTATTATTTGAAAGTTATACCAATTTTCTGAATCTCAAAAAAACATCCAAGCCATTTTCAAAATATTTCTTGCCACAATATAGAAATGTCAAACTTTTCAGCTGAAATGAAGTGAAAATTGTTTCAAATCATTATTTCAGTATATGTAGCTACTGCATTGAGATGTCACAATGAAATGCCACATAATGTCAAAATAAATGCAAAGTTGTCACAATAATATCCTGGATAGAAAAGTGAATTCTTTCTTTCTTCCCTTCTTCCCTGGGCTGAGCAAATTCCAAGTGTTCCTCCATCTTGCATGACGTTACACTTACGTAAAGCTCAGCTGATTGGCTTTTTTTAATGGTCAAGTCCTAACCACATTTATCTACATGTAACTGCCACTGATTTCCATGGGATTTCCTTTCAAGTATGGGGAGGCAGACTTAAATAGGCCAGAGGACTTTCACAGAGCAAGACCTAGCATTTCTTATGTCATACATCAATATTGGAAACAGACTTTCAGTTACTATTAAGACTGTTTGTTTGTTTGTTTGTTTGTTTGTTTAAACATTTTCTATCCCAGCTGTCTACACAGCAGCACACTTTTGCGTAGTGCTCATAACACTAAATATAGGATTGCCACACTAACAACCCAACGACACAGATGGTGAGGTGTGGGAATCAGACTAGTCATAGGCCAAAATCACACCATACCTTTAAAGTATGTCATGGCTTCCCCTAAATAATTTTGGGAGCTGTAGTTCATTAGGGGTGCTGAGAGTTTTTAGGAGATCCCTAATCCCCTCACAGAGCTCCAAATCCCAGAGCTCCCTGTGAAGAGGGATTGGTTGTTAAACCACACTGAGATTCAGATTACCTACACAATGATCCCTTAATTCAAACATTGTCAACAGACAATATTTATAGCCCCCCCCTTTACTTCGATCCAAAAATGAACTGGAGTTTTTGGACGCTGCTTCACATTCAACATTAACAGGTATGTGACTTTCAGGCCACATATATATATATGACATCCCACTGCAAGGAAGTCAATTGCCATATCATTTTAGATGATGGTGAATATAAATCATACAAGATAACTATTTCTATGTAAATCTATTTAACTCTGCAGTTGCAGCTGCTACAGTTTTTCAGATTTTCACAAAATGCAACTATCCATGATCACAAAAACAGCACATCTTGTTCCAGTTTGGCTTAGCCTTTGTTTGCAAACTCTTGTTCTACTGAACTTTCGGCTTGCCACTGTCCATCGGTTACACTGTGATCTATAGATGTCCATAATTAAAGATTAAGCCTTGCTTGCCCATGAATGCTTGTTTACGCTTCATTGAAGACTGGTAATAATCTACCAGTTCAATATAGGCTACAAGTGTGAGGAAGCACATGGCTCCATTGGCTTTAGTTACTTGACGGGATGTTTGGAAGAAAATGCCTACATCCTCCTAGACGTTTATTTTAAGAAGTTTCTTTTTTTAAAACATAATTTTTATTGAATTTTTCCATATTTCATTTTAATTCAATACACATATTCACAACATCTTATTTGCTCAAAGTGAGCTTTGACTTCCTTCTACCTCTCTTTCTGACATCCCTATAGCCTATAATATATCTTTCACATTCCCATGATCACTTCTTTAACCCAAAATCACCTTAAGAAATCACATGCTTATTTAAAAATCAGCATCATAATTTCACATTACAAAACATTTTGTTTTGTAATATTTTAAGAAGTTTCAATGAGCCCAAACACACACGCGCAACACAACACCCTTACTATTGATCCCTGATCAGATTAGTTTAGCCTTAATATGTCTTTTTTTCCCCAGGAGTTGACTGTAAAACATAGTTAACTGATTGCAAGCACCATCATTGAAAGCAGCTGGCACCAGTGCGATGGCTGGTGTTGCCAGTTTAATTGGTTCACTCCCAGAGAAAGTTTGGTGAGTAGAGGAGTGCAGTAGTAAGTGTCCTTTTTAAATAAATAAATAAATAAATAAATAAATAAATAAATAAATGAGTTAAGTCCTATTGAAATCACTGGAGTAGGCAACCAACATTCTAAACGGCTATGTTAAAAAATATCATAGACAACAGGGGCTTCCTGAATCAAACCTCTCTGAAATACATGAGTGGTTTTCGATTTGAATGTATTTAAGTTTGTGTGTATTAAAAAACAAAACAACATCAACCAAAACTTCACCCTGGCAAGGAGGGTGGGCTATTCTTTGGGGGAAGAGCTGTAGTGGCAGAGTATTTACTTCGTATGCAGATGCTCCTAGATTCAGTCGCCAGCATCTTCAGTAGGGCTGGAAGTGGCCCCTCCTTGAAGCACTGGAGAGCCACTGCCAGTCAGTGTAGACCATTGTTTCCCAAACTTGGGTTTCCAGCTGTTTTTGGACTACAGCTCCCATCATGCCTAGCTAGCAAGAACTGTGGTCAAGGATGGTGGGAACTGTAGTCCAAAATCAGCTGGAGAGTTTGGGGAACACTGGTGCAGACAATACTGAGCTAGGCATGATTCTGTATAGGGCAGCTTCATGTGTTCCCATTATGTTAGGGAACATACTATGCTAGAATCCTTCTCCCTGACAGGCAACAAGAGGGCTATGGAATGTGAAATTTCTGAATGCATAGCTTGGCCCTTACTTCCAAGTATTTATATTTAGGCTCAGGCTGGCAATTCTTTTGAAATTAATGAGATTTCAGTACAAAAACGAACACAAGCTACACTGATTTGCAGAGGATTTAGGTGTGTTCTAGTTTTCATTGGCTTGTACCCAGTGTACTTTGTATATAGCACTTCATTGGAGTGTTCAAAAACATGTTTTTGTGGAACACTAAACTCTGCATGACCTCTGTTGTAGGCATGTATCCATAACAATGATTTCTTAAAGACCCACAAAGCTTGTACAGCTGTTTCTCTTCAACCTTTCTAGTTAGTAATCCTTCCCCACCCATTATCCGGAGAACTTTAAGTGTCGTTTAACAAACCACAAGTATACCATTAGACATTTAAAATACACTTAAACCTGTTTGAAATAATACCCCTTGAAAAGCAGTAAGCATATGCGAAATCCTGTGAACTCCCAATAGATGGTGCTGTTAGGGATGCAGCGAACATGTCATCCATCTATGCAAATTTAGCTTCAGGCAATATGTGCAGGGATTTACCTCTGCCTATGCTTCAGAACATAACGTCTTTCACAAGAAGTTTTTCTTTCCAGAGTCCTACGGCTACAGTTCAAAGGGTTTCACAGGGGTTGTCTATCACTGAGGAGGAAGCTGTGCTCAAAGTAGGTAATGTCACAGTTGTAAACAAGCAGACTGCTTTGATATGGGGCTGAGGCCATTTTCTATTTAAGGTGCAATCCTATACAGCAGGGTTAGCCTACCTGGTGCCTTCCAGATGTTTTGGACAGCAATCACGATCCACCCCAACTACGTTGACTGGGGCTGATGGGAATCACAATCCAAAACATCTGGAAGGCACCATGTTGGGGAGCCCTGTTATGCATGCTTATTTGACAGCAAGTCCTATTGAATCCACCAAGGTTTACTTCTGAGCAGACATACATAGGATTGTGTTGTTAGTTATGAAATTTCAGTATCCAGAGCTCTCAAATACATTAACTGTTTGACCATCTGGTTGAATTTCCCTCCACCTTCATGTCAGTGTAAAATAGTTTGCAGAACAATTTACAAATCAAAATAAAACGTTTATTTTATTGTTTTAAATAAAATAAACAAAACAGCAGAAAAAAACAGCTGTTAAGCGATTAATCATATAATAAATTAAATCAAATGTTTTGGAAGGTAACAAGGTAATCTGGTATCCATGAAAGGACGCCAGAGTCGGGGAGAGCATTCAATAAGGGTGGGAAACCTGTGGCCTTCTAGATGTTGTCAGATTTCAACTCTGATCAGCCACATCCAGGACAGCCAATGGTCAGGGATGATGGGAGTTGCAGTCCAGCAGCATCTGGAGGGGGAATATGCTGAATATGCCGGGGATTGAATTTGAGACTTTCTGTGTGGAAAGGAGATGCTCTATCACTCAGCTGTGTCCTTTCTGTAAAAATAGGCACAGTTACATAGAAAGCTGCCTTATACTGAGTCAGCCCACTGGTCTATCTTGCTCAGCATCATCTACACAGACTGATAGTGACTTCTGCAGGATTCCAGGTGAGGTTCTCTGCTGGAGATGCAGGAAGTTGCACATGGGACCTTCTGCAGGAAAAAACAGGTGCTCTACTACTGAGTTTGCAGAAGAATACAGTACAGAAAGTGTTGCTAGCCCATTTGTACAGCTCCATGAACACAGATGACATGCACAACAGACACCTCATCTTGTGCTGGTCCCTTCCCATTCCCAGCCCATTTGTATGGTAGGCAGCAGAAGCGCTATATGGAATCTGTATGGGAAATGTACCTCTAAATGCTGAAACTGCCCAGTGTTCAGGCTTTCTCTTTTTCCAGTTTAGCATATTTGTGCTAGACAGAGTGTAGGGGGAGTTGTCTTCTGGACAGGCTCTAAATGGCCTAATGTTAGACACTTGGACAGCAAATTATGTTTGGAAAAACTGCAGCCAGGCTTATGGCTTGCTTGATTACGAGTATAACTGGATGGAGATGTTCGAATGACGTGCTTCTGTTTTCTTTGCATTTGAAACCATCTGCCTTATATTTGCCAGAAATATACCATGTTTCCCGATATGTGCAAAACCGTGACCTTGTTTTCCATGCTCTGTTTTAAATTGTTTCAATATAATTTTGAAGTGCTGACTACTTTTATGGTGTATGAGTAAGCTTTGGAAACACAATCAGCCCTTGGCTTAAGAGCGCTTTCAGCCAAATGTCAGCATCCCACTTGACTCTGAACAAGATTGTCCTATTCCTAGTGAAGCTTAAAATGTGCTAAACGCCATAGTAACAATGCACCTCAAGTAAATATAAGCAAGCTTCTCTGAGGTTTTTTATTATTTATTTCTATTCCTTTGCCCTCACCTTATAAGATGACGCTAACCTAGAATAATTTGAAAGGTTTTGGCTTCATAAAACTACTGAACATAACATTGAAAGAGAGGATGCTGGTGCGATGCTGACGTCAAACTCCTTGGGAAGACTCATTTTGATTTTAATGGCTCTGAACTGTACTTTAAAGACAAATTAAACATCTCCCATGATTGGACCATAGAAATATGGGGAAATAATGCAATGTTTGTTGCTAAGAGCGGGGGAAGAAACTGTGAGCTTTGGAACAAATGTGGCACATTTGAAGTCTCCTGAAAGAATATTTAGGACCACTCATGCATATACACCATTTTTTCATGACTTGTGAACTGAAAAATATTTTAATTTATACATTACAACTTACAGATAATGTAACTGGCAGATTGTCCACCCAGAGAACGCTACATGCAGCCTCTGCAGTTTGCCTGGTTGGTGAGGCTAAACACAGAGAGAGAGAGGGGGGGGGCTGCCAATCATTGTATAAATCATATCAGACATCACAGCAGAGAATTCATGGTCATATGGATGTGCCATGGCAGTTGTCTCAAATGGTGCCCCTGTATGATTGTCACCAGCCATTTGTATGCTGGTTACCGCTGCCTCAACAAGCCTGTAAGTGAAGAAAAAGGAGGAGAAACTAATTTTACATTTTACTTCAGTCATCATGGGTAATAAGGATCTCCCTAGGATTCTTGTTCTTTCCCTCCTTCCCTCTACGTAGCCAAATATTTCATGTTCAAACTTTTCTGCCCATATGCTTTTACAGTTCAATCTGCTTACACAGTGAGTTTGCCAATACAAACTGTGCACTTCGGTTTACAGTGCCGCAGAACTTCTCACTGCTCAGTCTTATCAGAGAGATTTTGTCAATTCAGAATGATTGTCTCTGGCTTTCCCAATATAGCAATTGTTCTATCTTCCTTTCTAGGTGGGGGCAAGAGAGAGAGCATAACAGGTGGTGGGGAGAGCTGAGTACAGGATAGGACTCCCCTTTGCTTGAAATAACACATGTTGCTGATCCTGGGGCTTGTAGTCTGAAAATCCAACTAAGGAGAGGTCTTGTGGTCCCTTTCCCATGTTGTAGTTAGACCTTGTCATTTCCTCTTACCCTCTCCCTCTGCTTTAGGTTCAGCCTTTTTGCATGGGGAAGGTGCGGCGGGGGGAGGACAGAAATACTGAAAATGTTCAAGTGGTTTGGGGTGTGGGTGTAGAGGAGATCTCGTATACCAGTACTCTTTGCCCCTGTCAGATGCTTTCTCCAACACTGTTGGAATGGTGCCATAGAGACATATCAATGATTATTATTAAGCATTCTTATTATATCATCAGGAATGTTAACTGTAAGTGAGCCAAGTCCCTGGCCAATAACTATTCGTGAGATCTGCATAATAAAAGGCTGGAGCTCCCAGCTACATAAATTGCAGTGCTTCCATAGATTTCAGATGGATCCATATTTTCTATCATCTTTGCTAGACCAAACATAAAGCAAGATGGGGAGGTGCTGACTTTCAGAAAATGTAGCAATGAATTGCAAAATACAATTGTTTGGGCGATGTATGCCCCGGAGGGGCTGCGGTTTGTTGTATTATAAATAAGGCACTTCACATTATCCCTCCTGTGTTTCTGCAGCACAGCAGAGCTAATAATGTGTAACTGATGGAATTTCAAATAAAGCATTATTAAAATATTTGTTCAATGACCTTTTTGCCCTTTACTTGTTGTCGTCTTGTGAGTGCTAGGATTTGGGTGCAGTTTCCATCCATCTTGTATGCTTCCTTCTGTTCTGTTCTGTTCTGCTCTGCTCTGCTCAGTAAGGTCCTCTTAATTGGTTCATTGTTTGTAGATGCCGGGCAACTTGACTAAGTTAAATCAATGAAAAATGTTTCGGATCAGGCTCGAAGGTTTATATCCTAATTCAAGACAGCAGGAGAAGGGCATGGCCATGTTTGCTTGGCAACTGCAACTTCCCCAGCCATCCAATCTGTTTCTTTTCAAGAAAGAAAACAAACAAGCAAACCCATATTTGAATTACTATGCTGATCTCTAACAGGAAGCAAGAAGAGAAGAAGAAGAGTTTGGATTTGATATCCCGCCTTTCACTCCCTTTAAGGAGTCTCAAAGCGGCTAACATTCTCCTTTCCCTTCCTCCCCCACAACAAACACTCTGTGAGGTGAGTGGGGCTGAAAGACTTCCAAGAAGTGTGGCTGGCCCAAGGTCACCCAGCAGCTGCAGGTGGAGGAGCGGAGACGCGAACCCGGTTCCCCAGATTACGAGACTACCGCTCTTAACCACTACACCACACTGGCTCTCAGATGCAATCCTTTGTATAGGTGTAGATGCTTTGATCCCATTGCACCTACGGAGCTATAAGTATCTATGGATATAATCAGGGGTGGTTTTAGTGGTGTGCAAGCGGTACACAGGTAATGGTCACTGAGTCAAAGGGAGAGCCTACTCAAAGCCCAGTAAGCCAGGGTCCTAGAGTCTTCCCTCCTTCTTCCCAAAGCCTAGTTAGTGCTTTCGCAGCTTTGGGAAGGAGGTGGGAGGGCTCTAGGATCATGCCAAAGCCTTGTGCCTCCTTCTAAAAGCATTGTTCCTCCCTTACTTGGTTTTAGGAAGGCAGCACCAGGGCTTGGGTCCTGCACAAATTTTGGTCTCGCACAGGGCACAAAATTACCAAGGTCCACTACTGATATAATTAAACCATCATGTTCCAGAAGTGCTTGGAAATAATGTATGTGATGCGGTGTTAGAAGAAGTAAAATACTGTTGACATGGCACCCCAATTGCCACAGCTGTGCAAAACTCCAGGGATACCCAGGGCTTGTTTTTCCTTTTGGGAATAAGGCACTGCAGAGACTGTGGTGTCTTTAAGATATATGGTTTTATTTACACATATATGCGACCTGCACAACCACAGGCACGTTTGCTTGGAAAGAAGTCCTAATGTCTTCAGTTGTGCTTGTCCACACAGTACAAAGATCACAGAGAGGAACGTGGTGAGCTGCCTTCTATTGAGTCAGGCTCTTGGTCCATCTTGGCTGCTGCCGCTTTGCCGTGCGTTTGTGGGGAGGACTCTTCCCCCTGCTAGCCCATTCTCCATCTTGGGCTTGGGGACGGGCCCATACTCCACCTCAGCGTGAAGGACTCCAAGGAGGCCCGGGACACTGCTGCTGCCGCTTTGCCGGTGAGTCTTGGGGAGGACCGTTCCCCCTGCAAGCCCATTCTCCACCTTGGGCCTGGGGGCGGGCCCCAGACTCCACCTCAGCATATAAGGCTCCACGGAGGCCTCGGAACATTGCTGCTGCCGCTTTGCCGTGCGTTTGTGGGGAGGGCTCTTCCCCCTGCTAGCCCATTCTCCATCTTGGGCTTGGGGACGGGCCCATACTCCACCTCAGCGTGAAGGACTCCAAGGAGGCCCGGGACACTGCTGCTGCCGCTTTGCCGGTGAGTCTTGGGGAGGACCGCTCCCCCTGCAAGCCCATTCTCCACCTTGGGCCTGGGGGCGGGCCCCAGACTCCACCTCAGCATATAAGGCTCCACGGAGGCCTCGGAACATTGCTGCTGCCACTCTGCCGTGCGTTTGTGGGGAGGGCTCTTCCCCCTGCAGGCCCACTCTCCACCAGGCCAGGGGGCGGGGCCCACGCTCACCACCGACGCAGCCTCGGGGACACTGGTGCTGCTGCAGCAGTTGTTGGAAGTGTTTTTATATGTTTTAAACTGTTTTTATTTTTTTTGCTTTGTTGTACCACCATAAGCGGTGGTTTTTATCCATGTACTTTTATTTTGTTTTGATTTATTGTGGGTTGGGGTGGGGTGGTTGGGGAGTGGGGTGGGGATTGGTTTTGTTTTTATGTAATTGTTTTTGTTTGTTTGCTTTTATATTCTGTAAATGGAGGCAAGTATGAGGCTTGGGATTCCTACTGTGGAGGGGCGAGGGAGGTATGGCGGTGGGGGCAGATGTCATAGGCGAAGGGGATCGAGATACGGATATGCTCATACCCCTTCCAATCTGCGCCCCATCCCAAGAGACGAGGGTAGGGTGAGCAAGGATTACTCACCTCCGTCACTGGTGTTGTGCAATGCCAGGTCTATAGGCAACAAAACCGCCACCCTGCGAGATTTCTTCACCTCGCAGGGGGTTGACCTGGCATGTGTGACTGAGACCTGGGTGCGCGAAGGGGATACTGTTACCCTACGAGAGATGGCGCCCCCGGGTTTCTCCGTCCTTCACCAGTCGCGGACTGTGGGCCGGGGGGGAGGGGTGGCGTTATTAATCCGGGAAGATTGTTCTTTCAGGGCTCTACCATCGCCATCGATCCCCGGCATTGAATGTGTTGGCCTAGTGTGGGGCTCCGAGGTGAGCTTGGCTGTCTGGCTGGTGTACCGGCCACCTAGCGCACCAGCAGCCACCCTGTCAGGCCTGCTGGAGGCGGTGGCCGGCTGGGCCTTGGAGTTCCCTAACCTATTGGTATTGGGGGACTTCAACATCCATGCTGATGCCACTCCCCCCTCACAGGCTCTGGACCTGGTGTCTTCCATGGCGACACTAGGGCTCTCCCAGTTTGTTTCGGGCCCCACACATCAAGCAGGCCACACGCTGGATTTGATCTTTGGCGTCGGTATAGATGTGATCATGTTTCCTTCGATGAAGGTGCCATGGTCTGATCACTATGCTCTGAAAGCCAGGATTGACGTTCCACCCCCACCCTGCTTGGGTGGCGAGCCAATTTGGGCTCGCCCGCAGAGGCTGATGGACCCTGATAGATTCCGTCAAGCCTTGCGGGACCTTTCTCCCCCTGGCGACTCATTGACTGAGCGTGTTGAGGCCTGGAATACCCAGCTCCTGGCAGCCATCAATGAGATCGCACCTAAGCGCCCTCTGCGACCCCGCAGAAACCGGGCTCCCTGGTTTACCGAGGAGCTCCGGAAAATGAAGCGGGACCTCAGACGGCTAGAGCGAGTATGGCGGGGTGCCCGTGACGGAGCCTCAAGAACATCTTATAGGGTTTTTATGAAAACCTATGAGATGGCAGTGAAGGCCGCTAAAAAGTCCTACTTCTCGGCCTCCATTGCATCCGCTAGCTCTCGCCCGGCACAATTATTTAGTATAATTCGGTCTTTAACGTCCCTCGAAGGACAGCCAAATTTAAATAACAATTTGACACACAGCTGTGAGGCATTTGCAAGCTTTTTTGCGGAGAAGGTCTTGTTGCTCCGCCATGACCTCCCTGCCAATTTGGATACAATAAAGGAACTGGAGGCCCCTCGACTGTCCTCGGGTTCAGTATTGGACCACTTTGACTGGATATCCCCAGCTGATGTAGACAGATTCCTCCGAGCTGGAAAGCCCACCACCTGTCCTCTCGACCCGTGCCCGTCCTGGCTGATTAGAGCGTGTCCAGAAGAGGTGCGGGCCCCCCTGGGGGATATCATCAATCTGTCCCTTGGCACCGGGACATTCCCAGGGGAACTGAAGGAGGCAGTGGTGCGCCCGCTCTTAAAGAAAACATCATTAGATCCCTTAGATCTATCCAATTACCGCCCGGTTTCGAATCTTCCATTCCTGGGTAAGGTGATTGAGAGAGCGGTTGCTGAACAGCTTGGTAGGTTTCTGGATGAAACATCAGCTCTGGATCCATTCCAGTCCGGCTTCCGCGCTGGTCATGGGACCGAGACGGCTCTGGTCGCCCTAACAGATGATCTCCGCAGGCAGCTGGATCGAGGCGGGTCGGGGCTGCTGATTCTTCTAGACCTGTCAGCAGCCTTCGACATGGTCGATCACGAACTCCTGGACCACCGCCTTGCCGACGTGGGGATCCAGGGCACAGTCCTTCAATGGCTGTGCTCGTTTCTCTCTGGTCGGGGACAGAGGGTGGCGCTTGGGGGGGAATTGTCATCCCGCCACTCCTTGGTGTGTGGTGTGCCTCAGGGTGCAATACTCTCCCCGATGCTTTTTAACATCTTTATGCGCCCCCTCGCCCAGCTTGTCCGGAGTTTTGGGCTGGGCTGCCATCAGTATGCTGATGACACCCAACTCTATTTGTTGATGGACGGCCACCCGGACTCGGCCCCAGACACACTGATCAGATGCTTGGAGGCTGTGGCTGGATGGTTACGTGGGAGCCGGCTGAAGTTAAATCCTTCGAAGACAGAGGTCCTCTGGCTGGGACGGGACGACATGGGACTGAGGGGGCAACTCCCATCTCTTGCGGGGGTGCAATTAGTGCCAGCACCGTCCGTTAAGAGTTTGGGTGTAATCTTCGATACCTCCCTCTCCATGGAGGCGCAGATTGCAGCTACAACAAAGGCGGCATTTTTTCATCTCCGCCAAGCTAAGCAGTTGGCTCCTTACCTCTCTCGCCCTGACCTAGCCACTGTGATCCACGCGACGGTCACCTCCAGACTGGATTATTGTAACTCGCTCTACGTGGGGCTGCCCTTGAGACTGACCCAGAAACTCCAGCGGGTGCAGAATGCCGCAGCGAGACTCCTTACGGGGTCCTCGCTTAGAGATCACATTCATCCGGTGCTATACCAGCTGCACTGGCTCCCGGTGGAGCACAGAATCAGGTTTAAGGTGCTGGTTTTAACCTTCAAAGCCCTATACGGCCTAGGGCCCTCGTACCTACGGAACCGCCTCTCCTGGTATGCCCCACAGAGGAACTTACGATCTTCATATAAAAACACCTTGAGGGTCCCAGGCCTCAGAGAGGTTAGGCTGGCCTCAACTAGAGCCAGGGCTTTTTCGGCTGCGGCTCCAACCTGGTGGAACGCTCTGTCACAAGAGACAAGGGCCCTGCAGGACTTGACATCTTTCCGCAGGGCCTGCAAGACAGAGCTGTTCCACCTGGCATTTGGTCAGGGCGCAGCCTGACCCCCTCCTCTGGCAATCTTTACAAAGCTTTAGTTTATGGTTGCCATCAATTTTGATTTTAATTCATTTTTATAATGTTTTATAATGTCATACTGTTTTAATGTTGTTACCCGCCCTGAGCCCGGCTTCGGCTGGGGAGGGCGGGATATAAATAAAATTTATTATTATTATTATTATTATTATTATTATTATTATCTAGCTCAGTATATGCACTGACACTAGCAGCAGCTCGTCAGAGTTTCAGGTAAAAGCAGCCAGGGATTGAGCCTAAAAATTTGCATGCAAAGCATATGGCCAACTTGTCCTATCCCACCCAGTCTAGTTGGATAACACCATTTTTAAATTTAAAAAAAAGGAAAGAAGAGGAGGGGTCCTGTCCTCATGTACAGTAAATATAAAGGGTTGTATCCAAACCATATGTGAAAGGAAGGTTGCTTGTGCAACAGGATTTGTCCTTATTAAGTAGAATATCAATTCCACTTCTTGCTTAATTCCTAATTATTGAGAATTGCCCTGCATTGCCACCTCTACTTCCACTGTATCTTTAATTTTATGAAGCCTATTTCTTAAATGACAAGTGGGAGAATACGGGGCTGTTAACTAGCAAGCAGGCGCTAAATCTCCCCGGGATCTGAGCTGCTTCTGCAGCTTCCCCTGATATGAGGGTTGCTGCACAAAGAAATGGGAGATGAAATTTGGTTTCAGTTCTTGATATCTGACAGTTGATATCTGGCAGCATAAAATACTTGATAAGTGATGGTGTTTACCAGTACCGATAGAGCCATTTCTGACTCAGGAGGAGAGGGGGTTGCGGGCAAAACCCCCCCCACCCTCGCGGGGGCTGGCCCTTTGCCCCCGCGAGACCCAGGGAGTTCCCGGGGCATGCCTCCCAATCGGCCCGCCAATCGGCGGGCCGAGGGGTGTGTGGCCAAAGCCGTACTTAAGGCCAGGCACGCCCCGGGATCTCCCTCTTCCCCTCCTTTCACCAGCTGTGAGGTTTTGCCTTCTTGGACCCATAAGCGGTTTTTTGTGCAGTTTTTGTGGTTTCGAGGGGTTTTTTGCTTGTTTTTTCGGCTTCGGATTGGCGCGAGCCTCAACTGGGGTTTTTCACGGACGTGCGAGGGAATTTAGAGGAATTTAGCAGGTAAGGGCCTCCGGCACGCCCCCGAGCGGTGACACCCGTGGGATCCTAGTTGGCGTACTTCAACAGGACCCCCACGGCTTGTGGGCAACCCCTCCCGGTCACCATGCTGGGTAGTCGATAGGTGCCAATGCCTAAGGCCAATACCTTCAATTCTCTAATCAATAAAGTTGTGGCCTTTTTACGCCCATTAACCTTAATTAACGTGTCCGTGTCTTTATTTCACGTGGGGGAGGGGACTTGCCACGCAACTGAAACACAGCAACAGATCTTAGAGGCATTCAGAGTTTTTCTCTTCAGAGAACATTGCTGCACTGACTGGATTGCCAAGGAAAGTATGTCTGCAACAGAACCCTTGCATGTTGTAGAGGATTCTGGGAGATTATCTTGGATGTACACTCTGTTCACGTGGGATACTCTTAAGCCTTCCTGTCTCCAATTTGTACTGCAAATGTGCCCCTGTGGCTACACATTGCGGATAAGTTGTGGTCTTTTAG
Organism: Podarcis cretensis; assembly: GCF_951804945.1. Lineage (NCBI taxonomy): Eukaryota > Metazoa > Chordata > Lepidosauria > Squamata > Lacertidae > Podarcis > Podarcis cretensis. The sequence continues at coordinate 38,680,732 of NC_137170.1, forward strand.
GGAAGTTTCTCCACCATTACTGATCTTCTGGTTTACCAAATCTCTGGCAATATTCCACAGAACCTAGGGCTCACCAGAAGTTAATTTGAAAATCACTAGTGTATGAATTTTGGCAGTATTTGATGGTTAGCATCAAAATACTATTTAATATGTGGTTGCTGACATGTAATTATCTTAGTTGCATGTGACTGGTTGTATCCTTTTTGGCAGTAAATATGAGACCTTATATTTAAAGCCTGAGAAAATCAAGAAAACCACCATCTAAACTTTGTGAATTTCAAATGTTGGGGTAACATGTCCACATTAAAGTTCAAGTTCAAATTTGAGACTTTTCATCTGAATACTAAATATACTTTCAGCTCTATAAGAACCCAAGGGATGTAAGGCAGTGTACTTGTTACATGCAATATAACGATCAATCCCCACCCCTAATGAAATCAGTAGACTTCACAGATGTAAATCCACAAATCAATTAGCAGTCCAGTGAATGTAAAGCATTTACATGAGATAACTGAAACCTTAACAAATTGGATTTTTATGTGTGTTTATATACTAAATAATTAAATGAGGGGGAAACCAATAAAGGACCTCTGAGACAAGTAAATATGGGAGTTAGCAGACAGTAGGACAGTTTGGAGTCGTATCATGGCTTAATATGTAGTCATCCCTTTTGCACTTCTGTTTGTATGAACCAGCAAGTATTCAATCAATTAAAGCTTCCTGTTTTATCCAAATGAGAAACTACAATTAACATAACTTTCAAGCAAGCCAGAATCTTAAACTAGAGTTCAAAGTTGTTTTAATATCCGGGTTCTTAAAAAAAAATAGGTGGTTTGGATGAAATGGGAAACCTTAATTAATTAAAGACTTCCTGGTTTGTTTGCTAACTCACGTGAAGGGAGGACTGAGGGTGCTGCACACACAGGTAGTAGGCGAGTTTATATGTTGGGTTAACATGTCATGATATAATTGTTCAGGTTCAGTAAATGGAAATATAGGGAGAATGGAAACAATATTTAATTTTAACAGAATTTACCGTATTTTTTGCTCTATAAGACTCACTTTTTCCCTCCTAAAAAGTAAGGGGAAATGTGTGTGTGTGTTATGGAGCGAATGCAGGCTGCGCAGCTATCCCAGAAGCCAGAACAGCAAGAGGGATTGCTGCTTTCTCTGCTCAGCAATCCCTCTTGCTGTTCTGGCTTCTGAGATTCAGAATTTTTTTCTTCTTGTTTTCCTCCTCCAAAAACTAGGTGCGTCTTGTGGTCTGGTGAGTCTTATAGAGCGAAAAATACGGTACAAAAAAGTGTTGTTGATCCCTCGTGAACCAGGCAACATCTTTTCCAGAAAAAAACCTATAATGCATCTGATTTGAAAATCAATCTCTGTGTATAAAGGGTCTGCCAGGTATGGGGTTTTTTTAAAGACACCACTGCAATTTAAATATGTGCTAGAGCAATTTCATTAATGCCACTATTTAGAATGGATATAGCATAATTGTATTTCAAATCATATACTGACATTTATTCAAACAATAATACTGGGGTGATGAATAAAATGGAAAGTTCTCTAAAAATTTGGTTACCTGGAGCAGGATTTATGGGAAAAGATAAGTTTGAACTATCATGGCTGCAAAGATAAGCTCATTATTATTTATGAAAGACAAATAATAATAATTATGAAATTCTCCTTCATGAATTCTTTTCTTTCTGCATTGATAAATGAAGGTTTCTACCGTAATAAGAACTCATTATTATAACAAGGAAAGAAAAACATATTTAGTCTAGCTGTTCTGATTCATTTTCCTGAAATGAATTGTGTAGAAATATCCACCACACTGTTCACAGCATGACGCATAACTATAATAGTATCATTTGTCTTGGAGTTATGGCTTTGCAGTATTTGACTCATAAACAATGAAACCATCATTGAGAAAACAATGTCTACAGGCCCTGAAATATTCCCTCTCAGCTTTGTCTTAAGGACATTTTTTCACTTTTGAGAGAGGTCCACTTGTTGGTTTATATGCTGTGATGTGACTGAGCATACATTCTTCTTTTTCTGGCAGGCTGGTAGGCATGCAGGCAGGCAGGTAGGTAGGTAATTGAGGGCATTCTCTCTTCAGCCATTCCCACCACCTATTAAAGCTTTGGTTTAACCTGATGTATGGCTGCACTTAATGTTACACTCAACTATGGAGCCTTCTGCAAACAGCTTCCATGGCAAGGTCTACAGACGCAACAGAAGAATGTGGAAATGGAATTCTGAGGTAGTTGAGCAGACTATCCCATTTTAGACTGCAAATGGGGGTGCCATTTTTGGTGCTCAACCATAGTTGAAAGCATAACCTTGCAACTTGTTGTTGCTGTTGTTGTTGTTTAGTCGTTTAGTCGTGTCCGACTCTTCGTGACCCCATGGAACAGAGCACGCCAGGCACTCCTGTCTTCCACTGCCTTCTGCAGTTTGGTCAAACTCATGTTTGTAGCTTCGAGAACACTACCCAACCATCTCGTCCTCTGTCGTCCCCTTCTTCTTGTGCCCTCAATCTTTCCCAACATCAGGGTCTTAACCTTGCAACTTAGCAACAGCAATAGCTTAAAAAGTATCAACACTCACAAATTGACAGGCACAATGATTCTAGATCAGCTATGTTCAGCTTTCAGTTATCGGGAAGTTAAAAAAAAATGTAGGAAACCATCCCATGTAGGATCCTCTACCTGCACTGTTGTGATATAGCCCATTCTACCACCCCATTCTCACCTAGTTCTGCTACTTGTGAAGCCCAGCACCATTGTTATGGGTTATCATAATGCTCTTGCTATGATGTGTCAAGAGAGATTCCAGTCTATGTGCTTGACAGTAGCTAGCAGTGGATTTCACATAGAAAATATATCTATATGATAACAGCTGTCATAATGGACACTTGCTGATACTGTCCAGTTAAACAGTGCTGATTCCAAAGAGGTGACCACTCTGGTTATTTGGTCAGTGTTACGCAAATAGTATTCAGATTACTGCGCATGGAGCCCCAAATGCTAGAAGCAGATATTCAGCCCAAGAAACTATGTACACAACACTCCTTTTCACATTTGGGTCACAATCATTTGAGAGGTGCACACAGAGTAGCATATATACGTTGCCATTATTTCATTGCACTTTGCTTTTCCTTTGCGATAACAGAAATAATGGGTAAGATCACATTTATAAAAACATATTATTTTCCCACCAAGATTCTACTTACCCTACCTCTCCTAGATATGATTATTTGAACAGTTCCACAGCAAATGTGCCTTATTATCCTTTACATTTTCAATCCTTTACACCTCCACAGAGCTGTCAAAGTAGCAGTTATAGCACACATACAAAAAAGGAAGGGGGTACATCTTGACAGCTAGTCTCCGTTCTTTGCTCATAAATGGACTTAAGACATCTTGTTTGTTACACACAACATACTTTCACTAGGATGATTTCCTAAGAAAAAGTTAAACTTTTCAAATACAGTATATGCAAGTTTTGCTTTAAAGGGGTCTCAAATAATTAAACTGGCAAAAGAGCCGTGGCTGAATTTGCTAACGGAAATTTCCCCATGAATTATTTCAAAGGCCAATATTTCATACATTGTTATTGTAACTTGCATTAGCTTTAAATGTGTGAAACTCATCAGTATGCAAGTTCACAGCAAATCAGATTGCAAATTTGATCCAGGAGGGCACAGAGCACATGCTTTGAATATAGAAAGCCCAGGTTAAGTCCTTAGCACCTCCACTTCAATGAATCTCAGGTATTAGAGTCTGAAAGGTCCTTTGTCAGAGCCCATGAAGAGCTTAGATCCTATGATCTGCCATATAAGGTAGCATCATATTTTAATTAGAAGCCCCTTCGTATGTTACTTGAGTGAAAGGGAGCCACATTGTGACAGACAGCAGAGCCACACTGCTGGGTCTACCCCCAATGTTGAAGCCTCATCCACAGGTATAGGAGCTGGGAAAGCTTAGTTGCCATCACAACCATAAAGAAAACTCGAGATGCAACATGTATGGTGAAGCAGATTAGACAATGATTGCTTAGGGTGAAGGTGTTTTCCTAATCCAGCTTTCTTCTGTGTAACATTTTAAGATGTCATTAAGAAAAAATATGCAGTGGCTTTTGGCCTTTTATCCTGGGAAGTCCACAATACTATAAAATTGTTGAAGCACTAATGTACCTGGGCTTAGGGAGATGAAAAAGGGGGTAAAAACCCCAAGGCAGGAAGAGGAAAAGAGGAAACAGATGTGGCAGCAGCCCATAATACTTGCCCTACAAAACAACGGGGAATCAGAAACACAAATCTATCCTTTCCAAATTGTTCCTCACAAAATGCTCCCACTTGTGCTGTGCCACAAGCGTGGAAGTAATCTGGAAGCCCACCACTGCTGCTGTGTCTCATGCAAGCGCTTGAGCAACCTCATACCACCAATACCCCAACCCCAAAAACACCTCAGTTTTATGTAGCCGGAGTCAGCCAGAATCCCAGCCTCCCAGGCAAGGCAGAAAAGGCAGAGAGCAGGTCCTCCAAGACTCACAGCAATATGGTCTCTGCCAGTACTTTGCCAGTGTACACCTCCCATTGACAGGCAATGTGACAAAGTCATGAGCCATGAGGGGAGGAGAAGAGATGAGTGCTGTTATGCCAGGTGGGAACCACTTGAAATGCCTGACATGACATATGAGAACTACTTGCCATTTGGATACGTGCATTTGCACACACATCTTACAGGAAAGTAACTCACATATTAATTGCTACTGCCACAAGTGCCCCTATTTCTATTAAAATTTATGTATAGTGCTGAAAATGTGCTTGGTGCTGCAGCAAACAACAAAACTCCTGCCCGTATGTTTACTGTCTATATTAGAGAATATGTATAAGGATGAGGGAGAATATTTGTAACAAAACATCTGAGTTCTGAATATCCTGCTTAATAGCTGTTTTAAGGATTTCTCACACACCATCGTCACAGAATAAAGAAATGAGAGTATGTTTTCTTTAATTTGGCTTGTCCTCTTGATACCATTCCACCTGTGGGCTTCTGTCCATTAATTCCAGCAGTTTTAGCAGAATCTTTCCAAATGTTGCCCTCAGAAAACTGGCGCTGGCAGTCAAATCACAACTCCTATCCTTTCAGACACCCTTCACTTCATGCACATATGGCTCCTCCTCACCTCCCTTCTGTCTCTGCCATGGTTATATTCAATCAGGCCTTTGGCTCACCACCCACCCAGAATCCAATTTCAAATACAAGTGTGATGAAGTAACCTTGTTCCAAACATTAATTTTTATTTCATAAGTTCTCTCGAGTTATATTCTTTGGGTGATTTAAAATTCCGGCCAGCTAACTTAGATGGTTTTATTAGTGTTGGCATTATTTCTTTTAATTCTTTATTTATTTGTTCTTTCTAGGTCCACCCTTTCAATGCCAGTTACAGCCTTCAGCATTAGATGATTGGATATAATCACTAACTTCATGATATAATAAAAGGACTGTAATCCTTATGTTATAAAGGGTTTTTCTTTTAGTGCACAGCTGAATACAAAAGCTGATAATTGCAGTTGGCAAAATGGAGGGGGGACCAGATACATTAGATATATATAGACACTTATAATAAATATTTTTTTTAAAAAAAGATATATATAGACACTTAGCACTTAAATCACAGGGAATGTCAGGGACAGTATGTTCACAAATTTTAGAAGTGTATAAAGCTCTCAGTTTCCATACTTAAACTGCTCAACCCATAATAAGATACCTTCTTTTTGGTCACAACCTCTTCTATTTCACCTTCATCTTTGAGCAGGTAACATTTTGTCCCATTCCAACCAAAGTACAGAATTTGAAAAACATTTTAGTCCCCCTTTCCAGTCTCAAAATGACTAAAGCTGCAATTCCTGAACACAGTTATATTTTCTTATGGCCTGCTTAAATGAGTAGGAGTTGTGTGGTCAAATTTGTGTGATTATGTCTTAAAATTCTGCTATTCTTCTGTATGTTTGCGAGCTGCCTCAGACACTCCTTCTGGAGACAGTGTTGATGGTACCAACTACAGTGGCACCTCAGGTTACATACGCTTCAGGTTACATACGTTTCAGGTTACAGACTCCGCTAACCCAGAAATAGTGCTTCAGGTTAAGAACTTTTCTTCAGGATGAAAACAGAAGTCGTGCTCTGGCGGTGCAGCGGCAGCGGGAGGCCCCATTAGCTAAAGTGGTGCTTCAGGTTAAGTACAAGTTTCAGGTTAAGAACGGACCTCCGGAACGAATTAAGTACTTAATCCAAGGTACCACTGTAGCTTGACTGCCATATCTCTCACAGTCAGTGGTTTTTAAGTCACAGCAACATAAGTAGCACATGTCCCTCACAGACTGTTCAACACTGTGCATTCAAAATCTACCTCATGTCATCTGAATGTGCTGTCCCCTTTGTCTTTCCAGATTGATCAAGAATGTTTCCTTCCAAAAAGTAGCCATCACATCAGTCATTCGCATTTTCTTCCCGTGGATATTTATAAGAAAATGAAACAATCTGCCACAAAAGTGCAGCATTCTGGCTTGTTATAGGTTGAAACTCAAGGGTTGGGGTGAGGCACTTCATAAAAAAGGGGGATGTGAGAAATCAGGGTGATAAATGAAGAACTGGAGGTTGACGAAAACCGAGTGGAGAAGGTATGTTTTGAAAATTGTGCGTAGGATTCTGGAAATTGTCACTAGTCTCTTCTTGTTTGTATGGAATGTTGGCTCTTCAATAAAAGCACTCCCACCCCACCAAAAACAGAAAACAGCATGCAATTTAAGCAGTTGTTTTACTTTTTAAAACACACAAGTTAATTTTGTTGCATGTAGTAAAAGAATGTTTGCGTGGGCTTTTTATAATTATGACTCAATAAGAAATCAACACTTGCTCACTGGCTTCAGCTGTTCAAATGGACACCATTGCTGAATAATAATAATAATGCTATATCAATTTGCTTAAACTATGGTTTTTTTGTTGTTGTTCCTTTTCAATATTCAGATATAATCAATTTATGCATCCAGTTTTGGATTTTGTTTGCTAGGAAGCAGCAGAGATCTTCATTTGCGTCCAAGGGAGTCTATGGTAAAGTATTGTTTCCTGTTTATATGCCAAAATAACACTAATGGCTAAGGCTATTGCTATAGCTAATGTACTGTTAAGATTATAGATATCTCCTTAAAAGGTCTATCTAGGTATGTCATTTGTCACTTTTTTAACCTTTTCAAGAGAATAAGGAATAGAACCTGCAATATAGTCTATTTGTGTCTCATTTAGTACATACCAGATATGTATCAAGCAACTGATTAATAGTTGAATCAGGGAATATTTGTGAGCTTCTTTTTTCTGGATACTCATGAGATGATACAACCTTAATGCGATATTCTGAATTTTATATAGGGCTTTCGACATCCTCCATGCTGCTGGTCACCTCAAGAATGATCCAAGGCATGAAATCTGCAATGGGAATCAAAGGCAAAACAGTAAATGCAAAACACACACACACAAAAAAAACCCACACAGCAGTAAAATTAGGCTCTTGAATTCCACCCAGATCTGTGTGAATGTAGAGCACACAGACCTCTTAAAGTAGGGTAGCCCATGTGGACTACATATCCCACAATGCCTGACCACTGGCCTGCTTTCTGAGTCCATCACCAGCATCTGGCATGCACCAAGTTAGCAATTCCTCCATTAACACATATTTTGCTTAACTAAAAAGAGTATATGTTGCCAGTTAATTGATAAGATGATTCTTCTCCCCCTACCCTTTCCACTCTGCATCTGGTTGCCAACAAAATGCTGCTTTGGCCAGCCGTGAGCCGAGGAAATCTACAAACCTGATTAGTAATGATCACTGCATTTTATATTCCCCCCCCCTTGCACTCTTCCCACCTCTAGTTCCCACTCTCCATTCCTCTGGCTTCCTGCAGTCTTCATTAACCTCCACATTTATGATCCCAAGAAAGGTTGCACATTATCTTTTGAAGGCTTTAATAGTTTCATTCTAGTTGCTGATGAAGATAAACTTCCAACTGCTATTATACACTTGATATGCATTTTATTTTTGCGTGCCAAAGTACAGGAGGTCAGGAAGCTTCTCCATAATAACTAGAAGTTTGAACTTGAGAAATAAATAAATAAATAAATAAATAAATAAATAAATAAATAAATAAAATCTGTGTTGAAATCCTGCCATTTTGAACATCCTTTCGCAAGGATGATTAGTGATACAGGCTCCTTCCGTTGCGAACACACAATGTGAATTTGCCACATGTATGCATAGGAGCAGTTATGCCATCGGCAGTCCCTGTGACACACAGTACATTACACAAGACAAAGCTACTTGTCCATCTCTTAAGTGTCACTGCCTTTCTGTACATTTTTATACAATTAACCCTGGCCTACTCATTCTCTTTCAATAAAGCTGCAGTACAGAGACACCTGCTGGGAAACGAATGAACAGAAACGAACACTAATATGTATCTTTTAAACAACAAAGGATTAGTCTGTAAGAATGCCTTTTTTAAAGGAAAAATAAAAGCATTGGCTCAGTCACAGTTCTGTTGCCTTTGCAGCCAGAGTTAGATCAAAGGGGCATTCTAGTTTTGGTACTGAGATCTAGAGGTGCTGTATAGTGCTGTATTCTTTATATGCAACCACGAGCAGAGGCAGCAGCAGAGAAGAACAAACTGAAAGATGGATAGGAAAGTTCACCCTCATATCTCCTTCTCACAGGGTGCCGTGGCTGCAGTGCACAGTTTACATTAGCATGTGCATAGCCACATGTATACACAGAGGCCAATGAATCTGTTTCCCCAACAATGGGAAGGCTGCTTGCTGTTGATGCATACAGTGTCACCCAGTAGCAAAGTTTACACGTGGAAATTAAATCCGTTTCCTGCTCTTTTGTGCTCCAAACTTTGTGATTCAAAAAATGGTTTATACGCATGAACATTCCACATGTATGAAACGCTTATTACATGAGTAGGGGGCCTTCTGCATCCAGTTTCTTGGAACTAGATTCCTCATGCTGGAACATTAAAAATCTCCCCCTGCCCAATGCAAATTTTTAATTTGTGTTTGCAGCACTAGAAATCTTCGCTCCAAGCTGACATAGATTTTCTTTGAGTAATGAACTGCTTTATTTTCTTAGATAGTCATTAACTCTTCCCCACACTGAGGTCAAATGAGAAAGGACACTACTGCAAAGAGTTGGCCAAGAACTTTGCATATTCCAGCAGGGAAACCTCAGAGCTGAGCCAAAGGCTCTACAGAATCACTATCTACATAGGATGGCCTGTGTACCCAATTTATTTAGAGTGAAGATTCCTAGCTATATAATTTTTTTAAAAAAAATATGGATGCAGATTTTAAATTTATATTTACAGTGCGAGAGGTCTTAGTTCCAAACTGACAGAGGTTTTCTTTGACTGATGAGGTGAAGGAAAAGATCTCCCCACCACCTCACTCCCATTCTCTGTACAGAAGCTGACCAGAGTAGCAGGTGAATCAGCACTGACAATGGGACAGCATTCTCCACTGTACCTCAGGATAGGGTAGTTTACGAAGCCCAGGGCAGGCTGCATGACACACAGGGAGGAACTGAATTTGGGAGAGGCACATGGAGGGGGAAGTGGGGAAGAAAGCCCAGTTGCTCAAGTGGAAGTCCTTGCAGAGGTCTCCCACTGACAAAACTCAATTCTTTTCTCTGACATGTTGCTACTGCTGCCCAGCCCACTGTGGGATGTAATCCATTGTTACAGTCAAATGCAACATTCCTTAGTTTCCTAGAGTGGTCAAAGGCAGGGGGACATCCAGTCGGTGTAACTCCCTGTTCCACTGACTGGAGCTTCTTCCCCCTGCATGTGACCTGGGAGATGGGCGTGGCTCTGGCTGACTCCACAAAAGAGCCAAGTCATGCAGCCATTTTCTCAGTCTAGTTTTATCTTTCCATTGTCTTCTTGTTCTTTTGCTGCCATGCTGCTCTCCTGCAGCCATTTTGTTATGTTAATGTAATTTTGCTGTCTGCTGTCTCCCAGCCAGCAGCACATGAGTTCAGCCTCCCTATGAGATGAGCTCACTTTCTTTGTATAACTACTAAGTAAAGCCTGCCTTTCAGGGATCATATCGTGAATGTGAGTAAACTTTTTGTTACTTTACTCAGAAAGACTCTTGTCTCTTTATTCTTTTAAGAAGGATCAAAAGGGGACACCAGGTATAAACTTAACTAAGAGATTCAAACAAATCTGCAGACTAGCTTCCAGCTATATTGAGGAGAATTTGTTCTGCTATATCATTTCACTAGCTGAGTGAAGGAAGGATAATACTTATTCAATATATCCTTTCATGCCATCTTTAACATTCCCACACCCACTGCATCCACCACCTGAGGCAGCTGCCTCACTCTGTTTGATAGTAGTAGTTGCCCATAAGTAAAGTTGGATAGGGGCCCAGGAAGGTTTTTTTTCTATCTTCACGTTGAAGGTTTGTGATGCAGACAATCAGTGCCCAATTATTTTTCTGTAGCTATTACTTCAGCAAATACCTGATATCAAAGTAATACTTGTGATCAGAATGTAAAAAACTAACAAACTTCAATTTAATGGTATTTAATAAGGGAGATTAATTCAAGAGATTAAAAATGGAGTAGGAAAGGTTGATATTACAGCAACATGCTTCTGAAAGAAAATATATACAATATGACATGTAAAGCTAGCACACTGACAGATTGACTAAACTATATGTGTTGCACTGTCTAAACACACTACTGGTGTGACCCAATGATATTGTACAGATTTGCTTTGAGGAAATCTGGACTGTTATTTCTAAGTAAATGTACTTAGGATTCCAGCAGCAGAAGGCCCACAATAATAACAATTATCTGGATAAAATAAAGTGACTGCTTTTGTATGATATAAACAGCATGGTGGGACATGAGATCCCAAACCATTAAATACAATAAAGCAATAACATCAATTTAAAGCTAATAGTGGGTGCTTCATCCTATATACTTCTAAAAACTACCCACAATTACAGTTTCCAGGTCTGCAGCTTTTAGTTTACAGTCTTCAAGGCAATATGCATTTGTGTGCCAAGCCCTGTGACCCACAGTTGCCTAGTGGATAAACACATGAACAAGCGGATTTTGGTTTATGAATTCAAATAGGCCAGAAGTTATTTGTTACTATCAGGGACTGGGCAGATGAAGAGGAATGGTGGAGACTGCCTCCCCAGGAGCCTTCCAGAAAGGAGGAATGGGCAGATAGTAAAGATCCAGAGGAGTGGTTTGGCACAGGCCAAAGAAGAAGGAGGAGGAGGAGGAGGAGGAGGAGGAGGAGGAGGAGGAGGAGGAGGAAAATAATGGAAGATGAGGAACAGGAACCCGGTAGCACTGAACAGGCAGAGCCTGAGCAGCAGCTGACTGACACACTGTGGCTGGAGAGTAACCTAGTACTCGTTCCCTCCCACAAAACCAGACATTCATTGAGAATAGCAGAGAAGAGGACTCAAAGGTTGGTGGCACTTAGCAGCCACCGTAGGAGGAAGGAGGAGTCTGATGAATAGGGAGGTATAGAGAAGGGGCGGTGGAGTTTCACTCAAGGCAACGTCGGATAATGAATGGTGTGGATGGAATTTTGTCCTGGTCATTCTAATAATAATAAGGAACTGAAAAGCTCACTTTTTCTCTGTCTCTCTGCTTTACTGGGCAGACAGGCAGTAGTGGCTGACAGTAACAGATGTGAGCAGTTTGGCTTAGGCATTGGGTGAAGCCAGACTATATCTCAACTCCTGCCCATGTGCAGAGAGTCCAAGTAAGGAAAAACCACCAATAGGGGGATCCCTATGACTTACATCAAATAAGGGCACACCGAGGGGCCCTCGTTGGGTACTGATATGGCCCTACCCCACAACTAGGCATTGGACAGAATCCACACACCCCGGATCCCTTTAACAGGATACCCTTAATGAGGAGGGGCAAGCAGAGGCTTCAACCTCCCCTCCATCCAAACAAAGGCTTACCCAATGCCTAACCACTACTTGAGCCCAAATGGCTCGCTGCCATGGTCTCGTGTGGTGTAGTGGTTGAGAGCGGTAGACTCGTAATCTGGTGAACCAGGTTCGCGTCCCCGCTCCTCCACATGCAGCTGCTGGGTGACCTTGGGCTAGTCAAACTTCTTTGAAGTCTGTCAGCCTCACTCACCTCACAGAGTGTTTGTTGTGGGGGAGGAAGGGAAAGGAGATTGTTAGCCGCTTTGAGACTCCTTAGAGTAGTGATAAAGCGGGATATCAAATCGAAACTCTTCTTCTTCTAAATTCCCCGTGGACATGCCCCCCCACCAGCACTGAATGGTCAGGGGGGCTCATCCCCTGGGGGGTGGCACCCAGCACCACCAGCGTGGTCAAACACTAGCGAGGAGGGCAGGAGTCTCTGACCCCCGGCCACAACGCCTCCTACCGAATAAGGTAAGTGGACTTCTTAAGATCACTACACTCTTTTGAAATTCCAGTCTGAGTTATATGTTGGTGTTACAAGGAACCTAAAAACGATTATACCAATTTCCCTCTTTGGGCAAGTGTGGCTGTACCTTAAAGGCACAGGAGCCCCTTCAGAAGGGATTAAGTGCCAAATTGCAGACACATAGGTCCAGGGGCTGTTTGTGGTAGAAGCAAAAGGGATTCACTTTCATCCATAATCCATACTGGTGTCATATTTTTGCAGGGGGTGCAGGGGTTTGTCTCCTGCTCTTTCTTTTAAAAGATAGGTGGCCGAGTGGTATGTGTGCCAATTCTTGTTTGTACATTTAAAAAAAACAAAAAACTTTGCACCTTCACATAGTCTTTTGGGGAGTTTAGGTTCTCCACTGTTGCCATTACAACATTTGTGGTTCGAGGACCCGACCCCCGCGAAGTAAAATGAAGACACAGGGACACGTGATATAAGGTTAATGGGCTAGAAAAGGCCACAACTTTATTGATTACAGCAATGAAAAGGTATTGGCTTAGGCATTGGATCGCGAAACAAGTGGGTTTATTCACCAGGGGTTCATCACCTGTTGATGCTAATCCAACTATAGGCTCACCCCTGATGTCACCGAGGGTCGTGCCATGGCCTCCCGCCAAGCAGGCTTCGGACGGAATACACGACCGCCAGATTCCATTAACGGAATACCCCTAGAAATTGAAGGCATAGGCGATGGCCACACCTAGCACTTCGACACACCACAACACATTATTCCAATGCCTAACCTACCCACCAATACCACCAAAAAGTTGTGACGATTGCTACGAGGTAGGCGAAAAAACCAAAAAGCCTAATGCCAAATGGAAAAACTCCTACCAGGCCCCCCGGGCAACCGGGGTGACCAACCTAAGGTCCATAGCAAGGCCAATGACCTAAGCCCTAACTCAAAGGGAGTGGAGGGTGGGTGACTCGCCCAGGACGACAAAGAGAAATGAGGCCGGGGGGGAGGCTGGCACTGCAGCATAAAGGCTGCTGGACACGCCCCCCCCCCATGGCACCTGGTTGGACGGCCACCGGGGGGGGGGGCGTGAGTGCCAGCCAGGTGAGCTGGAGGCAGGGGGCAACGCCCCCTGCTAGGAGCGGTGCTAGGGCTCCCGTCCACAACCACTCCCCTCTCTTTCAGGGAGGAGAGTCTATCTCACACAACATGAGGCTGTCCCTAATGCTTCTTGCAGAGTTCTGATGGGTTCAATTATGGCTAGTGTTTGTTTGTTTGTTTTTGCTTAAAGAAGAGAAACACATGTTTTGTTTTGTTTTGTTTTGTTTTGTTTTAAACTTAAATGAAGCTTTTAACCCTTTGGGAAAAAAAATCCACTGCTGTGTTTTAGCAACACACCCACACCCACACACCATTTCAAAGTTCATGGACCTGCAGAAGTACAGAGAAACATAGAGCAATACAGTTTTGGATGGATTTTCCCTCTAAATTAATTTCTGAATTCTGAATTTATTGTTATTCATGTTTTACACTGTATTTTATGCTGTTTTTTGTTGCATTAATTGTTTTAAATTTGTTGTCATTATTATATTCAAAAGTACAAGACTTACAGAGCACCAAGAAGCTTTGTGGGGACTCTGATCTGACATGGGGGATATTATAGGCATTGCACTTCAACAGAAGGAAGAGGTTAAAGGCACCCATTTCATTGTGTGATTTGTGCTACTTTCAGAGCCAATGTGCACCCCTAATATAGGATTAGTTTTAGGCTGCAATATAAGCACACTTACTGGGAGCAAGTCCCTTTAAACACAGTGGGACTGGCCTCTGAGTAAACCTGCACATGATTGTGCTGCTAGCTATTACAGCACTTGAACATTTTCCTGCGAAAGCATACAATTTACCTCAGTTTAATCTGTTTGGAATTTGTAAATAGTGATGATTGTAAGGGATCACTGATGCTGCCAAACTTTTGTAAGAGACTTCACAGGGTACGCTCAGTAAATAAATATCCTTGTTGCCATGAGGGATGTTTCTCTACTTAATTCAAGGATATCATTACAGCTATGCTGTTCTGTTACACAAAGTGGCTCTTTCTCTCAGCCTGGCATGGTTTCATCCTTGATGGCACTCTCTAAAGAGTCATTAGGCTCTTTGAGACACTTTGTCATGTGCTACAGTCATACCACCTGCTCATGTCAAGACTGAAAACCAGTTAGTTCTGAGTTTGGGTAGTTAAAAAAAATAAGAGGCAGTTTCAGTTTAAAGGGAGTCAAAAAACTAAGCAGAGAGGAGACCTTCTAAGGTAACAAAACCCGTTACATATATGCATGTACAGAGCCTCCATATTTGCTATCATATGTGAGAGGTGTATATCTGTATTTAAAGAAGATGAATAAATGAACCAAGTAAGTTAATTTGGATATGCAGAAGATACAAAAAAAATAATAATTTAAGGCAGAAAGTGGGGGAAGGAAGTCAAGTTTTGAAATGACAAAATGACTGTAAAATCAGTGAAATGTATAAATCTAAAAAGTATAAATAATGTTTGTGCGCTATGTGTACAACTGATGAAATAGAAATGTCATCCACGTCATTCCTACTTGGGATGTTGCATCTGCATGAAAGCCACCACATGAGAAGCAGCCCTGAGAGTTCAGCTGGGTACTCAGATTGACAAAATGGAGTTAAAAGGCTGGGTAATAATATATTAGTGCTCCCGGGGAGCAGCAGTTAACCCTGATACCCACTGTCAATTCTAATAAGACCAGTCTTTCACCTCCGGCACTACATTTCAGCTGTAACCTGAAGAGTCTCAAGTGCAACGAGTAAGGTTATTTCCATTCAGTGCACATAACAACTATTGGGACAATAATTCCTCCCGATACAGAATCATTGGCAGTAACTATTCATAAGAGTTCAAACCGAGCAAATACAACAGCCCCCAGAATGGCCGCACCATCTGTATCCATTCTAGGTGCATTTTTAAACCAGTATGGGAGAGAGAAAAGAAATTGTGCTGTGTAGCCCTCTTCCAGACCACCAGTCTGCTGAGATAAATGATGGACTCTGGCACAGAAAATGAGGAGCATTTTAAAGAAAATAATTCTTGCCCCAGATCCATATGATTTCTTCCCCTTTCCCCCTCCCCCCCAAAAAAGTGTGCTATTTCCATTGCTCAAGATGGTCTGTACAGATTATGGATTTAGATTCTGAAATGGAAGTTGAGAGAGTCAGAGTCCAGCTGGGAAATACATCAGTATAACCATTTATGACACAAAGAAAACTCTTCCTTAAACTATGATCTTGAGCTCAGTTGGGGTCAAAGATTCTGTATTATTTGGAAATAGGTTGCTTGGGCCACTATGATGTTCTATGTTCACTATGATCCAATTTCGTTGCACTGTGCAATGTTGCACTTGTGTAATGACAATAAAGAATCTATCTATCTATCTATGTAGAAAATGGAAAAGTCATTTCCTGTGAGTAACCACATATTGGTTTATTATTACATCTCCCAAAGGAGAAAGCTGGAGAGAGAGAGAGAGACAGAGAGAGAGAGAGAGAGAGATATGTTCAGCTTCAGGAAGCCATGAAACCAAAATGAGGTCCAGGATGCTTTTTCTCATATTTCCTAAATCAAATCTAGTTTTCATAAATATAATGACTAGTTGATTTTGATTTCACAGGACTCATAATAAAGTTCAAAAAATCTTAGACATGTACATATATTTCCTACACAATAAATGCCATGAACACTGTTAGTTTCATCCAAAGGCAACCTAGATATTTGTTTTCCTGCCTTCTGTGCACCATTTTTAAAGCTTTTGAAAATACTTTTAAACAAAGCAGACGAGTGGTTTCAAACATTCATATTGCAGTGCACCTGTCAGCTATTTATTCAGAGTCAGAACTTCATTTTTGGTACTCCTTCCTTTTCATCTTTTGAATGGAAAGTGACCTTTCTATTTATACATCAAAAACAGGCTAAGCAAAAGTTACAATGGTCCTTATAAAGAAAATGTGTTATATTGCATGCGTTCAGTTTTTCAGCCTTTATTCAATGTTCACCAGATGAGATAAATGCTAGGTCACTATGCCTCACAAGCCTAGGAAGGCAATAATTCCTTCTGAGGGAAAAAATTGCATATGGGGGAAGAATAGTAGCAATGTTCCTTCTGTCCAAGAGCAAGAAATATGGTGAAGGTATTTAATATTCTTAAAAGAAGTGGGCACTTGTTACTAGAATACAGGACCCAAAGAAACAGCTTCAAGTTGCAAGAAAAGAGATTCCAACTAAGTATCAGGGAAGAGCTTTCTGACAGTAAGAGCTGTTTGTCAGTGGAATGGTCTCCCTCTGGAGGTTGTGGACTCTCCTTCCTTGGAGGTTTTCAAGCAGAGGTTCTTGTATCTCACATAGAAACAACAGGGAAGTCTCCCAATCAGTTGAAGAAACCACAAGGGACTTCTATATTGAGTGTGGAAGTGTGTGGAAATTTTCAAAATGTATCATGGAGGATTTGGGGATACAAACTGGCTTCAGCACTATTTATGGTGAGTAGACTTGTTAGATGACCAAGCAAATCTAGGCTTTTCAGTCATCATTTAAGAGAGGTATGAGGGCAGGGGTACCCCCATCAGTCAGGATACAGAATTGTAAGCCAGACACTGTGGGCAGCAGGCCTGTGACCCAGGGTGGGAGCCTGGGAGAGGCGAGGAGCTTGCATGGCCCCTTGGCTGCCTCACACAATGTATGAGGGGCATCACCCAAACACTCTAATGAAATGCCTTTAAGTGCACACAGAAAGACAAAAACAGTGCAAAAAAAAGTGCAAAGTCATTTCATATCGCAGATCATACTGGCATCCCCTGAGGAGTATTGTCAATGTTCTTTTTGCATAGAGCAAATGCAATGTATTATTTTGTACCTCTCTATCTAGAAATAAGAACTAATATAACTCCAGTTCAGTACAAGAGCCAAGAAAATAGCAATAGGTAATACTTTTGGCTCAATAAAAGTTGGATGGATGAAGTGGCGGAAATGCTGGAGGAAATGTTTCAACAGCAAATCAGAAATGGGCTTTGGCTCCAAAGTATTTTGAGTACAGACTTCATTTTCTAATCACTTGAAGTGTGGTGGGCATTGCCTGCCAATATTATATGTAGTGTGGGAGAAGGGTAAGATTACCCAAACACTATGTGGTAACGTGCCAGTAGTTTGTATAGGAAAAACTGATTTGAATAGAACAACAAAGGAGCAGCATATGATGATGGATGAGCCAAATGCACAAGGAGCTATCTATGCCTGGAATTAATTATGCAACAGTGTTTAGCTGTGAGGAAATTTAGAGCAACATGTTCTCAAGGCATTGCATCATTAACCTCTACGTCCAGTCAAGGAAATATGTTGGTCCTTTTAGTTATGAACTAAAAGACAATACTTGGTTTATTCTACTTTATGTTGAAATCAGGGCAGAGGTAAGTCACATGTAGATCAGCATGATTATGCCCTAACCCTACAAGGTAGCAATGGCAGATAGTCAACACTGTGCAGCTGTGTGGCTGCTAAATGGTTAGCTGCACCCAAATGTTGCACCCAATAGTTGAACTCAGTGGCCTTTAAGAGTTTGGACCCTGTAAGAGGCAGCACTACAAGGGCTGGAGCAACAGAACAAGGTTTGCCTAGAAGCATCAGTTTGGGAGCATTGTGCTGCATAAACTCCAGAAGACAGGCACTTCACTATGGAGAAGAGATCTACACCATGCCTATGAATTTTGCAAGGTACTAGTTGAGTACCATCAGCTGGTGATGGTGGGTTCCTAGGGTTTGTTGACTCAATGAATTGTCATCTGCATCATGGCATGGACTGTAGAACCTCATGATTGTGTTCTACAATCACCTCGTGATTGACCCTACCCACTAGACTTGATGGGGTAGACATCCCCTGCCAATTTTGCTGTCCCTTATGCAGGTGGCAAAGTTGACAGAGAGCATTTCTAGGATGATGGTGATGATGATGATGATTTAGGGGAGCTAAATTACACTTACCCGTAGTCACCAGGCTTTAAAACTAGCTATGATTCCATGTAGTGATTGCACACCACCACAAGGTCACTGATGGCGTGAAAGTAAATATTATCCCACGTGAAGGAGATACTTCTTTTTGCATTGTTGGAGGAATGGTGACATCCCTAAAATTCAACAAGGCTGAGTACAGCATGTGGCTCTCCTGTTTTATTTGTGTTTTATCTTGTTTTTTAAACCACTCCCAAAGCTCTGTAAAAGGTGTTAATATTTTAAAACATGGGTGTTTTTAATATCATCATGTGATTCAGATAGCTTAGCATTATGAACCCCAAATTTGTCTTTAGAAAGGAAAGTAATCCCTCCCCCTAAACTTAATAATGAGAAATGAATGATAAAAATGTTTTAAAGCAATGTAGAATAGCTCTTGGGAAAGTGTCTTCAAAGACAGTTTGGAGAACTGTGATATGTGGCCCTTGACTCTAAGCCACGAGGTGCATGGCCAGCTGTCAGGGGTTTCAGAGTCTTGACTATACAGCAGTGAAGTGCAAGTTAAGTGGAATTTCAAAGTTATGACTTTTAAAACTCCCCAGAGCACAAAAGACGATTCACAGTTCTGTGTGCTGCACCTGACTCAGATGTGGTTTGCTTTATGATCTTCTTAAACTGGTAAACTGAAACAAGAGCTGTCACCCCTCTTTCTGTTTCACTAAAATGCTCTCCAGGGTGTCTCAGCACAAATAAGAAATAAACTGTTTCATAACAGGGTTTCTGACATCAGAGGGTGCCATGTCTGATCTGTATTACACCAGGAACAGGCAGCCAACTTAGAAAGGCTATTGTGATGTCCGACGTAGAACAGACAGTGGTTGCCATACTTGACATGCCTGTCCCCTTTGAAATCCATGTGATGGCTAGAGCAAAGGCTGGTGCACAGAAGAACCAGCTGTTCTTGCCAACACTTTGAGAGCCTAACAACTCATTACCACCATCCATGCTTAGGGTTCATCCCTTCAAAACATAGCTGCCCAAGACAATATGAGAAGCATTGATCCTGGACTAAGTGCACCTACCAAGCTTGCACTGCAAAGAGGCAGTGTTTGCATGCATGCACGGCTACAAAACACAAACAGACACTCCCCAAAGCAGAGATGTGTGCATGTCTACACAGGCAGGTGAGAATCCACTAGCCTTCTCGATTCACTCCTGCTCTTCTTCCTCCCTCCATTTTTAGTTCCTTCCCCCATACTGCCAAACACCTCCTAGCAGGTCCACTGAAAGCCCTGGTTGACGCTGCCATCTTCCCCAGCAATGCCAAGTCCCCAGGTGCCTAAGCAACTGGAGGCAAAGAAACTCCAAAGACCACAAAGAAGCTCTTTGTCATCTCACTTGCTTGTGGAGAGGGTTGGCCGGGTGGCTTTCCTTCTCCTCTGTTGTGGGGAGGGGTGGGGGCAGAAGAGAACAGGAGACAGGCATCTGAATACAGATGAGTCCTGGCACCAGTGCCACTGCTGCCTGCATCCTCCTTGCCTTGATCAGACTGAGCTGGAACGAACAGCTCTATGGTGGAGCGAGACAGAGCTGACGACAATAAAGCCCTGCGCTCAGGGAAGTGCAGTACCAGGCATGCTTGCCTTGCCCATTGCTTGTGTTTGCATTTACTGGAAGCCAGTAATTTTACCATTGGGGACATGTGAGACACACACACAAACACACAGAGTTAGGCTGAGGGTGAGTGAATGGCCCAAGGTGAGCTTCATAGCCAAATGAAGATTTGAACCCTGGTCTCCCAGGCCTTAGTCCAACACTCATACCACACAATGACTCTCACATATATTTCACCAGTTGTTTGCCCCAAATATACTGCTAACATATAGGTTCCATTTATCTATCATAGTTAACAGAATCATAGAATTATAGAGTTGAAACGGATTCCAAGGGTCATCTAGTACAACCCACTGCAATGCATTGATCAACCCATTGATCAATAGCCATTGATCACCCATTGATCAGCCTAGGGAAAGCCAACATGCTGCCTTCTTGATGTGATTGGACCACAACTCCCATCAACTGTAGCAAGCATAGCCAGTAATCAAGGGTTATAGGGGTTATAGTCCAACAACATCCAGGGTTCACCACTTTGGCTACTCCTGAATACTCCATGGATTTTTCTACTATTTCTTGCAGAAGCACATTTTTTTTAATCTGTGCTCAATCTACCTGAATCAGCTCCTCTGGATGAATCTGAGGTCTACTAGTGTTGAAACGGCACTCTGTACTCCCTGTACCACTTCATCACAATGCAATGTAAATCTGGTCCTTAAAGGACATGAAATAAATTAGGAATTTTAAATAATTTAAACCACATCTGCTCAAGTAGGAGACAAGTCCTCCTGTGTACCTGAATGATTACGGGAGGTTTTATTTTTAATTATTTGTGAGCCTGTTTCACACCCAGAATTGCACATATCTTCTTACCAATGTGCTAGTCTTCAAAAGCGCAAAGGCTGAGAAGGACTGTGGCGAGCCGTTTGCAGGAAAGTACACAGATAATTGAAATTAGTATTTGCAGACACGAGAGATGTTTAGAGCTCTAATTAAAGGAGCAGAGGAGCTTTGGCGCTTGTGTTGCAATAGCAAAAACAGTGGGGCATTAATTCATTGCAGAAATACATGACAATAGCTGAGAAATCGGGCCAATCAAACAGCTGTCCAAATTACTGTAAGGGTGTGCTGCTACCCTTCTTTAAACACACAAGCACACGCAGATAACTAGCCTGTTGGTCTGCAGAGGATTCACTGAGCATGGTGAGCAGGCTGTTAAAAAAAAAAAAAAAAGAAATCAAGATGGGGAGAAATCTGTGTGATGTCCCTGGGGGAAACATCCACGGACACCAATGAACAGCAGGTCAGAAGCTGGGAGAGTCAGTGGCTGCATATAAACTATTAGAAAATCTATAAAGAGATCAGTGGGATGAGAGCAAGTCACTGGAGCACTCAGAAACCATCAACTCCAGAAGCAAGCCTCGACTTGCTCCTTCCTTCCACCCCTTTTGCAATTCCTCCTACTGTGCTGTAGTAAAAACACTCATCTACTCTTAACACCACAATATTTAAATGTCAAGCCTAGCCGAGTAATACCATGAAGACCCCTCCCTCCTTCTCTTTCTCCCTTTCAAAATCTTTATTATGCTAAAATGCAATTAGAATGTGAATCTGGTATAAACACGGAGGGGAAGGAGTGGAGGGAGTTCTTTTCGCAGACAGATAACGCACACTGGGAAATACACAATCCAGTTTGAAAACACCAACTGTCCACAGGCAGTGTTAACTTAAGACAGACAGTTCTATCATTGTTCCAGCCGAACCTTTTTTTTCCAGAAGATGGAAGCTGCCTGGGCAAAAGATGAAGACAATGAAAAACAAAAGTGGTTTTTTCCCCCCTCCACCCTTCTCTAAATGACTGTTGCCTGTGTCATTACATTTCATATTGTGCATAGAATCTAAATACATCACTTTGTTCTGCATGACAGGCAGAAGTGAGCATTCATACATTACCCAGCCACTTAATTAAGTGCCTGGGATATTTGCAGTTAGCAGAAACTAATAAGGGAATCGCATTTAAATTCCAATCACTCCTCGGGGTGGCTGTCTGCAACATAAGCAAAGCTTACTGGATAGACGTTCCACTAAATGCTCAGCTAAAAGCTTAGATTTACTGTATTTGTGAATAAAGAATAATTCTATTTGTGATTAGAAGGTGAGGCTAAAACAAACAAATCTGTTTGGGATTTTTGAGTCATGTTTTCCTCTCTCCCTCCCCTTCTTTAGCATCCTTTTTAAATGCCACTTTGTCTGTTACATTCTCTAATAAAACAGGAGTGTGATTTAGAGCATTGCTAGCACAGAACAGGAGGTTCTATAAAAACAAACAGCCGGCTTGCCCTATCCATGGCAGACTTTCAAGATGTTTCGCAGAAATGGGATCTACATTGCACATAGCAAATCTATAACCATGGACCTCAAGAAAACGTGGAAATTAATTTATCTGTAGATTAGAACCAATGCAAAAACATGGCAGAGCTTTTAAAGAAATAATAATCTGAAATCTCTACTCTTAGATGTTCTGTAGGTCACCATTTTCTCCTACCACCAGTGTATTTTCAAATATATATATATATATATATATATATATATATATATATATTATTATTATTTTGTAGGAGGGCTGCCTCTCCAAAGCTCACTGGGCAATCTGCCTCTAGCATCAGTGGGACCACACTTTTGCTCCACATGCTCCACTAGTAATGACTTCATTTCTGTATTTCAATCCAAATATCCTCCTGGCAGAGATCAGCCACTCTGATTGCCTCTCACTAGAGGGCACCAGCTCAAAGCACCAAAGGAGTTGAAATCATAAAATCTTTCGCATTCCTGCTATTGGAACGTAAGAAAGGAATATGCACAGCTAAAAGCTATGAGTTAGTTTTCATATGAAGTGCAGAATCATGTTGGTTTTGGTATTTCGGCATTCATGAGGCAGGGATGCTGAATGCAAAAGAAAACAAAAGCAAAATGAAACCACAATATATTCATTGCTTATAGCATGGAAACGTAGCATGGCAAAAATATATTATTAGTTACCATCTGTAATGCTGCCATCTGGCAACGGACCTACAGGAGCATCATATAACTCAGACATGTTGTCGGCTGACCTACAGAAACATCATGCGGGATCAGCTGTGGGAGGACTGGTGAGGAGAAGCAGAATGGGAAATTCTTCTGTGAAAGCTCTTGTGAGCCCAGAAGGAACTTGTCCAACCCTGGCTGCTGGCTTTAAGGCTTAAACCACTAAGTTTAAGCCATTCAGTCAAGCTAGGTGGGATATGCCAATATGGTTACCAGGTTCCTACTCTGATATGCTTTGCTGAATAGCAAGAATGCAAGGCCAAGGCCTTCAATATGAAGCCCTGCTTTTCAGTCACCATTCCAAATAGTGAGAAATTTCTGACATACTGTTGCTAGATTTTTCAGCTATGGGTTTCTTAAGGTTGCCTTGGGTGGAGCAATCCTATCCTTCTTTTATTTCTTTTTGAAATATTGCCAGCCCTTCAGGACTTGAGGATGCAACTTTGGGCTGGTGCCACTCTGCCCGTTGTTCAGATGTAGACTGAGGTGTCACAACCGTGTTATTTATAGATCTACTTCTTCACAAATACATCTTTGCTCAAAGCAGTTCACATTGTTTTTAAAAAACTAAATACAGAAGTACATTAACAATACATAGATTTATGGAATTGTAGAGTTGGAAGGGACCATAAGAAAAGCATGCCTCTACAACATAAAAAATAATTTGCAATCAACATTTAAGTCTGCATAACTCTCACCTTTAGATCGTGTAAGCAAAAAGTCCCCTCAGAGTTATTCTAGAATCAGCTCTTTTAAGGAATGGTGGGTGAGGCAGCATCCACCTGATATCCCAGCCTACATTGTTTGGACATTTCCTTTACATTTAAATGTAAATTGTGGTTCGAGGACCCGACCCCCGCGAAGTGAAATGAAGACACAGGGACACGTGATATAAGGTTAATGGGCTAGAAAGGGCCACAACTTTATTGATTACAGCAATGCAAAGGTATTGGCTTAGGCATTGGATCGCGAAACAAGTGGGTTTATTCACTAGGGGTTCATCACCTGTTGATGCTAATCCAACTATAGGCTCACCCCTGATGTCACCGAGGATCGTGCCATGGCCTCCTGCCAAGCAGGCTTCGGACGGAATACACGACCGCCAGATTCCTTTAACGGAATACCCCTAGAAATTGAAGGCATAGGCGATGGCCACACCTAGCACTTCGACACACCACAACACATTATTCCAATGCCTAACCTACCCACCAATACCACAAAAAGTTGTGACGACTGCTACGAGGTAGGCGAAAAAACCAAAAAGCCTAATGCCAAATGGAAAAACTCCTACCAGGCCCCCCGGGCAACCAGGGCGACCAACCTAAGGTCCATAGCAAGGCCAATGACCTAAGCCCTAACTCAAAGGGAGTGGAGGGTGGGTGACTCGCACAGGACGACGAAGAGAAATGAGGCCGGGGAGAGGCTGGCACTGCAGCATAAAGGCTGCTGGACACGCCCCCCATGGCACCTGGTTGGACGGCCACCGGGGGGGGCGTGAGCGCCAGCCAGGTGAGCTGGAGGCAGGGGGCAACGCCCCCTGCTAGGAGCGGTGTTCGGGCTCCCGCCCACAACCACTCCCCTCTCTTTCAGGGAGGAGAGTCTTTCTTACATAACTTCAGTAATTTACACTAAGTAGTGGACAGCGAGATGAATAGCTTAGTTATTTGGCAGAAACTGAACTGCAGTGGAGCAGACACAGCGCTGGCTGTGGCGAATGCAGGCTGCGGAATGGAAATCTCTGCCTCCTTACACCTTTAAGATGGACTCAACCTGACCGCAATGGACTATGCTCACATTGATTTTGCTTTCAAGGATTGAAGCAGAGTTGCTCTGGCCTATGTGAGCACCCCTATTCAATTTCCCATGGCAAGCCTACATCCAGGCATCTCCACCCTTTCCTTGTTTTACCCTCTTTTGCCTATATTTGATTCCTCTTTTGGAGGGTGGCCTGTTCTCTTCCTAGCAAATGGACAGGCACTCTTCAAGCGAAAAGAGGCTCCAGAAGCACTTAGGCATAAGTGTGGGTAATTTTGGATCTGAGCCACGGCAAGGAAACAAACAAGCAAACAAGTAACCATAACAACCACCTCATTTGTGTTGTTTGACATATGTTGCATCATTCATTTCTACAGGCGATGAAAATGTTTTAGGAACATCATCGCTAACTGTACCTTGAGCTCTTTCCTTATGATGATTTACCCAAGCTCACAGCATATGTTCAAAGTGGGGGTGACTTTTCATTACTCTCTGCAAGACAGCAAGAGAGTTCAATGCACAATTAATGGTGCATAATTCCGTTGTCATAGTGAGTTTTCTAGAGGACTGCAAGGCAATGACACTTCTGCGGCAAACAATTTAGATTACTTTATTTTTTTAAAAAAATGAAGAACCATCAGACAGATATTCTAGGAAAGTTGACATTTTTGCAGCCCTTCATAGAAAAATGTCATAGCGTTTCAATACATCATTGAATGGCTACAGGTATCCATCTGGGATTATCTTTAGGCATGTTCCTATTAGTGTTGGGCCAAAGGGAGCAGCCCTCTTCCTCTCTCCCCCCCCCCCCGCTTTCCTGGAATTCATTATGTAGTACTGTAGCGTAATTCCAAGGAGCATTATGTCCTAAGAATGCTGCCTGACATCTGCAAGCAAGAAAGTCACCGCTGGAACCAGGGCAAGGCTTTTCTTAGTAGAAGAAATAAAACAGAAGACAATCCTCAGCCACATTTACAATTCTTTAAATTTGCCTATTTGTGAAATTCACCCATTTTTTATTATTCCCTGTTTCTGTATGCGGTGAATAGAAGCACAAAAGTGTGCATGGGAGAGAGAGATTCAGCCTGCTTTTAATTCATTCCTTGACAAAAGCATCAGCAAGTGATGTCTTGCATGTGTCAAGGGACTATCACAGATAGGGTGCCCTACATCTCTGTACATCACCTGAAACAACCCAATGCTTTTCAATTGAGTAATTTCACAATTCAGCTGCCAGGAATCAGGTGTAAACAAATCGAGTGATGTGCATGCATATGTGAGCCAGGCCTTAGCCATTGTTCAATTTACACATACACCCCATGGGAGAACCCAGGTTCCGCCTGGTGGATCCTTGCCTTCCAAGCGGATAAAGGACACTTCTCATCATAGGTTGCCCTTTCCATGTTTCTATCCCCTCACCACCCCTTCCCTGGCTCACCGCTGAAACTGCAGCTTCTGAGTTTGTTCCCAATTTCCCTTTTTTTTTCTGTCCCAGCTGTCTGTCTGTCTGCCTGCCTGCCTGCCTGCCTGCCTGCCTATCTGTCTCCCACCCCACCCTGCAGCCATCACTCCCTTCTCTCCACTGCTGCAGCGGCTTTGCTTTCAAAATCCTTTCCCCTATATTTGGTAAGGATGCCACAATCCTTTTCTCCACTCTTCTTCCCCTCAGAAAACTGCCACTGTTGGGACTCAGCTATACAGCTGCAAATGAAACGTTTAAAGTGTGTTGTAAAGTGCAGTATACAACTGTGACACTAGATGGCGATGGTGAGCTATGGTAAATTCAATATAGTTTTCAAAACTTTTTTTTTAAATAAAAGCATTTTCACAGAATTTTTTAATATGTGTGTAGATTCCACTTCGGTATTTCCTCCTGTGCCAAAAAAGTTGCCCTTTATGAAGCTCTGGGGGTTCCTGCTGCTGCAGCAATCAACTTCCAGCCTGGTCAAAACTGGAACACCTAGAGGCCAGCAGCAAATGCTGCAATCATTGTCTCACAGTAATCATATTTGTATTTTCTGTTTTTTTGACTTACCCAAAAGCTGTAAGACAACCATCTATTATCATAAGGAGATAAAGACAAATGACTAGGAAGCATTCTGAATGAACAATGTTGCCTTCACCCAGTGCTTAATGGCAGGCAGGAGAAGCCATCCAGGGCAAGGAATTCCACAATGCTGGTGCCACTACTAATAATGCACTATCCATGAAGCGTATCCTTCTCTGCTGACTGAAGCATGCTGGTCGGTTCCTATGAGAGGAGGTAAACTTTCAGACATTCAGAACCTAATCTATGTTTGGCTTTAGAGTTCAAAGCCAGCATCTTGTGTTGGGCCCAGAAACTGAGAAGGGGTGGACGATGTCAATACAGTACAGTACTACTATGACCTGAAACCAGTCTCCTGTCAATGTCCCAGCTGCTTCATGGATGACATTGTTCAGGAACAATGGCCACTGATAATCTAATCATTCACATGTCACCATGCCCAACCACATAGAAATCCATGTAATAAATAATTTAAAAAAATTATTTATATCCTGCCCTCCCCAGCCAAAGCCAGGCTCAGAGCGGCTAACAACGATAAAAGTAGCACAGCATTCTAAAATCAATTCATTCTAAAATCAATTCAGAATCAAATTAATGCCAACCATTGGGTCAGAGTTCTATGAGGATTACCAAAGGAGGGGGTCAGACTGTGCCTTGGCCAAAGGCCTGGTGGAACAGCTCTGTCTTGCAGGCCCTGCGGAAAGATGTAGCTGAGATGTGTCTTACAAGGAGAGCAGAGCATTCAGAACTGATGATGTCAGCTATGTAGGGCCATCTCCCTGTTCCAAATATTGTCCTGAGCTCCAACATAACTGCCCATCACAACAGCTATAAATTCCCCAAGAGCCACCAAAACTTCATTTGGAGACATCAGCATTTTAAGACGCTCTTCAGCCTGAAGAGCTTTAGGATTAAAGAAGAAGAAGAAATCCAAATCCTCCCAGATAGTGGTCATGACAATGGCAACACTGCTAATCTGTCATAAACAAATAATTTTTAAAAGCCTGAGAGGAATGTCTCAAGTTTGGAGCATAAGGAGTGTGTGGAAAATAATTCCAGCTTTCTAAAACCTCCTCAGAACTGTGGGATTTGAAACTGTTTTACAAATTGCTTCATTCTTGTAATATAGGGTTGTCAAAAGCTTCAGTGTTGATAGTTCTCAAACTCAAACAAAAAAACCATTGGCCATATGCCTAAATTTCTCTGAGGGTTGACTTACCGAGAGGGGAGAGTCAATAAAAATGAATGATTTGAGGAGGAACAATCCTGCTCTATACTACACGTATCATGTAGGTCTTAAATGCTCTTTTCCCTAACTCTTCTTCCCTGTGTGAAAACAAACAAACAATCAAAATCCATTATGAAGTACAGACTTTTCTGTGTTCTTGACTTGATTAGGATTGCAGCCAAAACTATCCCATCCCTCCTCCTCTGGGGATGAATCAGTACATCAAGAATTCTTACTTGGAAAGCATGGCTGCTGTGAACAATCCAGCCCTATAAAGCCAACCCCCCAGCCAGCTTTGAAGCAAATTTGGCAGAAAAGTTAAGTGAAGAGAGGGAAAGAGGTCAGGGAAAAAAAGAAGGGAATGGTGATGGGGAAATGGCTTGATAGGAGGCGTGCATAAAAATGGACTAAGGCATTGAATCCAGAGCTTGCAAAGTGTCATCGCACATGTTCAGGGAAAGGGGAGATAGCACATCAGGATATTCATTTCCATCTCACGGCAAAAGAAGGGAGGAAAGAGCCTTTTTCATCTAAGCTGAAAAGGGATAATATGAACACAAGAATTCCCATCCCTAGAAAGCCAAAGATCATAGCCCTGCATGCCCCTTGGTTTCTCTGTGTACATCATAATCTAGTGCTTTCTGAAGCAGGAATGGCCAAATACTTGAAATGTGTGTGTGTGTGGATTCTTCCTTCATAAGCTGCTGTGAGAGCAGAACTCGTCAGCTATGGTGCCATTGCTGCTCTGCTCCCCTCTGGGAAAGGCCAGCTGACGGAATTGGTAGGGAAGGGCAGCTAAAAGATAGAAAATGGGACCTGAGGAGTCGCACACTACCTCCTTCCCATTCAAGCATTGTCTCAGAGGCATGTGGGGTGGCCTCTCTTCTTGCAATGAGAGCAATGCCTGCTGGGTTGAAATAACAACTTCTGAGAAATTGCAGCAAGTTTGTCCTTGAATATCTGGAGATATATGGTCATATGCAGCTTAATATTTCTAGCAGTTGCTTCTAGAAATCTATATATCTATTTTTGAAGTGAAAACCAGCTTTGGATAATTGGGTAGGGCAAGACTCTGGTTGTACAAAGACAAATGAGGAATCACATTAAAGTACAGAATATGTCAATATGCCAGAAAGTAATGGCATGCCAATTTTCCCTCCCAAAATCTCATAAACCCAATAAAAGAACAAAGGGGGGGGGAGAGAGATAAACATATGCTTTACCATCGCTTGAAAACTTTGTATCAGCTGTAAGAATTCTAGTTTCAACTGACTGAAACATTCTTTCTCTAGCCATTAGCTCTGCTCCTTAGATGTTATAGGATGCTTATAAACAATCCAAAACCTAATAGACAGGTTGAAGGTGAATGAATGTTTATTAGTAGGAAGAGGTACAGAAAGCTGGGGAAGCAGCACTGTCAGTGATCAGCTGTTCATCTGAGTATCATGTGATAGGCAGTAGTGCATTGGAAGGGTATGTGAGCAGCAGAGAGACGCACATGAAAGTTGTACATGAAGGAGCATGTACAAGGCTAAGAGTATGTGAGCAGTCTGAATGGGTAGACAGATGTACAAAGGCAGGTGGAACATGAGTGGACAGTGTTAGCGGATTGGCATTTATGGGACAGTGAATGGGAAAATGAAGAGAGAAGGATATCTCCTTCTGTTGAAGTTCTCCCATTATATTAAATATTCTGCACAGATTTGGAGAACAGCACACAGCTCACTTTGGAATCTTCTAAGCAATAGGAAGAGGTGACACTTAGATGCTGCTGGAGAACCAAAGCATGGCAGGATCTCGATGGAATAAGAAGAAGCACCACAGGACTCTGAAGAAGATACCGAAAGCATCGTTCTTACAACAGGGATGGCAAGAACTGGACTGTCACATTTCCACAGTTTTATATTTTATTTCTCAAATCTTACCTCTCACACAATCATACTTCTGTATCATGCATTTGCTTCACATTCCTGACCCTGCCCTTGCTTCTGAAATCAAATCTCTCTCATTCATTCTCTTGTTATTCCATCTATAATTTGTATTATAGCTGCACAACTAATAGCCTAATCTTTCTGTGAATGTGTATTTTAGTTGATCATCCTGCGTTAATAACATTGCCAAATGTTTTATTTCCAATTAGTTAATCTCCTGCAGATACATGTAATCCTCATACTGCATTATGTCAGAAAAGAATGAAGCTGAATTTTAAAATTTAATTTAAAATATCTCTAAACCTGTTCTACATATTAATGTGTAATTTGGCATGGTCCTTGTCAAATAAGACTTTAACATTTAAAGAAAAAAAGCAAACTGATTATAAATGAATTAAAGCCTTGAGCCTGCAACTTTTTACATAGCTCTATCCTGTGAGGTTCATGGGCTCCACCTCTAATTCAAGCAAAGTGCCAAGAACACATTTATAGAATACACATTACAATATGTCCTCTGCTTGGCTATGTATTTGCCATTTTAAAGAGGAAAATTTAAGTTTGCCACCAAGTGCATCTTCAACAAGGAACTTCAACCAATCAGAATTTCCTGACAAGTATACCTGCATGGTACATTTATGTAAGCCTAAAGCATTTCTGCTGCAATCCTACATGTACTTATCTATCAATAGGATCCACTGGAGAACATGGCCCGGTTTCCAAATAACATTAAACCATAGTTTGTTTAACCAATTGTACTTTGAACATCTTAAGTCAATCCAGCAGTCAAACCATGGTTTGTTTTCTAGTGACAAACTATGATGTGAAGCCATGAGTTGTTGATGGGTAATGGACATAGCTTGTTTTGACTGTGGCTTGGTGTTACATCTGACATCAACAGCCTTCTTAACGATCTTTTTGTTTGGCCACCGCAGATGCTTGTCAAGCTGTAGAGGCACGAGCTGCTGGAAAACAAACATGCTTTGGAGACTTGTGACTTGTTGAACAAACCATGGTTTAAACAAACCATGACTTGGTGCATGTACAAAAGCAGTGGATTCTGTTTGAACATACACAGGATTGCAGCATTAATATGAAGACCCTGAGTGGTGTTAGGTATCCGCAAGTTTAGGAAAAGTACCAGTTTTCCTCTATATATATCAAACTGGAAATTGCATTATATATATAAAAAAGTATATTCTCATCTAAGTCTCTATAAAGAGAGATCTTCCTGCACACTGCACCTTTCATGTGGGCTACTAGATGATGAATGTAAAGATTTCGTTAGAAATAGAAATGAGATGCAGTGCTTTTAATTTGCAATGATCTTTCAATAGTCTTCCGTGTCTTTGCTAGCAGAACATCTGTGGAAGTATGCCTCTACTTTTCCAAAAGGAGAACTGATCTCATCCTAACCTGGACTTGGACCCTGAGTTCCCTTCTACCAGCAGAAGCATCCTGTTACAGGAATGCTGATCATGGAACAGTGCCTCTGGTGGAAGGGAGATGACATTCACTGATTGCTGTTTCTACTTTCCCAGAAACATCATGTCACACTATTCACACACCCCTCAAAAAAAGAACCTGCTGCGGACAGTTTTAGTACCCTCTGGAATGGGGGTGGGAGGGTACATGGGTAGGAGGAATGATGATGATGATGATGATAATAATAATAAGAAGAAGAAGAAGAAGAAGAAGAAGAATATTTTTATTTGTACCCTGCCTGGGGTCAGGGCAGCTTACACCATAAAACTAACACAGTATACAAAGAAAATAAGAACGTAAAAACAGGCAATTAATTAAAATACATCTTAAAATTAGTTCAGAGCAAATTAAAATCTGAACAGATGGCAGTCCACGGGTAAAACTGAGAGTGGTTAATACTGGTCATAAAGGACCTGTGAGCGAGCTAGGAGGCCTCTTTAATGCTTGTTCTTATACAGAAAGAAAAAGAATCAGACTGAACCCCAACCAAAGGCCTGGCAGAACAGCTCCATCTTGCAGGCCCTGCAGAAAGATATCAAATCCCGCAGGGCCCTGGTCTCTTGTTGGAGAGCGTTCCACCAGGCCGGGGCCACGGCCAGAAAGGCCCTCTGGTTGAGGCCAGTCTAATCTCCCTGGGGCCTGGGATCTTCAAGGTGTTCCCATTCCTTTACGCCAGCAGCATTCCTTGTTGGATTGCAAGCCATTCTGCCCACGGAAGGAACCTCCAATCAACTGTCTCCTCTCTTTAAACCAAATTATAAACCCACTTCTATAAATGGAGAATATTTCACTTCTATATTTTGCACAGTATCATGCTCCCTGTTGCAGCAAATAAATGTTAAATACCATTTGTTTTTGATGCTGCCGTAATAGCTGTAGCAGGAGGAGGGCAACAGCAATAGATCCCATGAGTATTCATATATCTTTCTGTCATTAATGCCAGAACTAATGCCAGGAATTAATGCTGCTCATATTAGTACGAAGATTGCTGTTGACTTCAGTGGAATTTGACCCATAATAAGGCAATCACACTTTGCAAATAATCCAACTATTTTGCAGCATAATATCCAGCCAACCAGAAACAGACCTACTATTAGTAACTTTGGCTTCTCTTGAGCAAAGCCTGCATCAAATTAAATGGTGGCTTTGTGAAGTACCTAAACTGACAATAGGGAATTGGTGCATGATGAAACTTACGATGATAATATATATTACAATCTGAAGTAGATTATTCAAGTTTTTCCAGGTCTGCTGATTTCCCCCCTCTCCAGTTCCCCATCTCCACTGATTTTAATGAAACTCTCTGTAGGCTACAACTACAAAGGAAAGTACACAGAAAGCAGTAATTATTTCTTAATTGCTTTTTATAAGTGATCTTATTGGACAAAACAGGGAAGAATCTTTGAGTTTATCTCATTCAATTCTCAGGTGCTTTTCAAAATTTGCAGATACTCAATAAACTGACAGGGTTTTGTTGAAAAGGCAAAACAAAACCCACATATTCCAGTGCCATCTTTTATTCTCCTGAAATGAGTTTTAAACATGGGAATAGCTTGAGTCTATGATAACACTTAGAATATTTCATACAGGCAGATAGGGCGAAGTGGAACATAGCCCCATAGACGTATGAAAATCCACAGTGGCAAAATAGTACAAAAATATTAACTAATAAATGCATCACAATAGTTCACTTGAAATAGTGACATTGCTGTTTGTTCAGTTTTTAAAACTCCTGAGTGGAGTTAGGACTTTTCCGTTCTGTGCTGAATAAGAATGCAAATATTCCCTTTTGTAGCCTATGTGAAATAAGATCTAACAAGGTCACACTGTCCACCACAGCTATCTGCACAGGCTGTGTCTCTTGTTAACCAGAGACCTATTGAGTTAATAAATAGGTATGAATAGGCACTGATTCTTTCCTCTCAGGGCCATTCTCACCACATTAAGGGTGTGACTGATAGCAGTATTAGGAATGGACAAATCTGTCACTTTTGGCTTCTCACTGTTCTCATTTTTCCAGTCTTAGGTCCAATTCACACATTTTCACATCAGTTAGTGATTTATTTATTTTTCTGTCAGCACAAAAATATGTATCCCATGCACATTTCTCCAAATATTCACATTGTTTTTGTATGCAGTTTTGCTTAGTATGTTAACTTTTTGCAAGCACTTTCCCCTAAGGTAATGCATTTATTTAGTTGAACATAGAGTAATGTTGAAGATGACTTGGAAACTTCAACTGGCCCAAAATGCAGCAGCCAAATTACTAGCTGGGGTTCCCTTTAGAACCCACATAACCCTTGTTTTAAAACAGCTGCACTGGCTGCCAATTCACTTCCTGGCCCAATTCAAGAAGCTCACGGTCGTCTTTAGAGCCCTAAAAGACTTACACACCAAATATCTACAAGCCCTCTTGGGTGTTAAGATCAGCAAAGAAGGTCCTCTTGGTAGTTCCATCGCCCTCAGAAGTTTGGGGTGGTAATGGTCCAGGAGAGGCCATTCTTTGTGGCAGCTGCTAAGTTGTGGAATTCCCTCCCCACAGAGGTGTGTCTGGCACGTTCATTATTCAGTTTCCACCATATGCTGATGACACACCTCTTTACCCTTTACTGTAGGCAACATTTTGGATAGCCCATAGACCTAGAAGAAGGTAGAGATTGGGGTGAGTGAGGAAATAACTATTCTGTACAGAAAAACAGAGCAACAGAGTCCTCTGGCTTTGAGAGGATCCTGAGCTGACTTCAGGAAATTACTGACAGTGTGCTTCAACTCAGGAGAAGACCCCCCCCCCCTCAAATCAGCACAATTTGCTTCATCATTTGGCCTCCCTCTTGCATAATACAGTGGTACCTCGGGTTACAGACACTTCAGGTTACAGACTCAGCTAACCCAAAAATAGTACCTAGGTTAAAAGCTTTGCTTCAGGATGAGAACAGAAATCGTGGAGCAGCGGTGCGGCGGCAGCAGGAGGCCCCATTAGCTAAAGTGGTGCTTCACGTTAAGAACAGTTTCAGGTTAATAACAGACCTCCAGAACGAATTAAGTTCTTAACCCGAGGTACCACTGTACTAGAACTTATGGACATGCAATGAAGCTGAATGTTGGAAGATTAAGGATAGCAAAAAGAAAGTATTTATAAACTATGCAACTTGAGAGGCAGTGATGGCCGCTAACTTGGATGGCTTTAAAAGAGTATTAGACAAATTCATGGAGGATATGGCTATCACATGGCTATGTCTCCACAGTTGGAGGCAGCAATGTTGCTGGAAACCACAGGTTAAGAGAGTATCCTCGTGCTTGCAGGAATCTGGTTGACCACTGTGAGAATAGGAGGGTAGACTTGAAGGACCATTGGCCTGATCCAACAGCTCTTCTTGTGTTCTTATGCCTCCACACATAGCAGATGCTACTGAACAGAAACCAGTAGTTGTATATAGCATTACTTTGTTGTGTTTCATACCACCTGGCTTCTAAAGTAACACAGGTTACTGACCCAATAGATGTTTCTTTCAGTGCATCTCAGTACACACACATGTACAACACCTTGGTTTTGACCCATGGTCTGGCTGCTGCTATTTTATAGGGGCACCAAGGAAGAACAGAATATGATCTCCATTATCATCCTATTTGCTGCATTACATTGCCGCTTTGGAAATGACTCCTGAATATGTCCTCTGCTATTTCTCTAACAGAAAATGATAAGCCAATTTGTAGGCAAATCAAACCTAGATGGCAGAAGCCGTAGCCTACAGCACAGCACTGGGTTTGGGGGGGGGACTTTGGTGAACACTATTTTGTGTCATGACAGTAATTTGACATGTTGCAAGCAAAACACATGTGAACAGGGTCCTATTGCTTTTATGCCACAGGCACTATTTCAATATGAGCCGGCTGATATATTCTTAGCTGTTATCGCAGCTGTGGAAAAGCTTCAGAGATAGAGCTTCCTATTTCTGTTTATATGCGGCCCACAAATACAGACATTTTACTATAGAGATTTGGGAGGCTTAGCATAGCTAAACCTTAATTAGCATGCTTGCAAGCACTACACAAAATTGTTCATTCCACCAGCTAGCTCAGGGAAACAGTCCTTGCAAGGTACTTGTCTCATAGGCCAGTAGCATCTGGAGGCAGATGGGGAAAGGGAAAATATTCCCAAGACCACTGGACATTCTCTAAGGCTGCTAAGGAAGGATTGTTTTGACCTAGTAATGCTGCTATCTGAAACCATAGGCAAATACAAATATCATCACCTCTATTTCCAAAAACAGAATAAGAAAAAATGGGGGTGGGGGAGCCTCTACAAAGACAAAAGAAATGATTGTGAGTCCATAGGACAGTGTAGCATTGGATGGGTCCATTTTCTCATGGGGGCAAAAGTTTCAGAGAAACTATAAAGTGGGAGGGGAGCAACTTGGTTGCCTCCAGATGTTGTGGACAACATCTCTCATCATGTCTGCCTATTGGCCATACTGGAGTCTTCAACATCTGGAGGGTACCCATACTATAAACTCTCACGAGTATAAGGCAGAACATACAAG
Organism: Podarcis cretensis; assembly: GCF_951804945.1. Taxonomy (NCBI): domain Eukaryota; kingdom Metazoa; phylum Chordata; class Lepidosauria; order Squamata; family Lacertidae; genus Podarcis; species Podarcis cretensis. Next base: position 38,716,932 of record NC_137170.1, read on the forward strand.
GACTTATGGTAGGTGGGCTGGTGTATGGAACTGATTTGAGATGTTTTTCAGATTCATGGTTCTAAAGACAGGAAGGCTGATTCTGAGTAAGCAATTCAAACATATAGGGTCTCTTTGATGGCATTTGGAGATATGCAATGACTGTTTTATTTCAGAGGGTTTTTATATGAAATTTAGTCAATACAGTGGTACCTCGGGTTAAGAACTTAATTTGTTCTGGAGGTCTGTTCTTAACCTGAAACTGTTCTTAACCTGAAGCACCACTTTAGCTAATGGGGCCTCCCACTACCACCGGGCCACCGGAGCACGATTTCTGTTCTTATCCTGAAGCAAAGTTCTTAACCCAAGGTAATATTTCTGGGTTAGTGGAGTCTGTAACCTGAAGCGTATGTAACCCGAGGTACCACTGTAGTATTAAGCTGGTGAAACACATTTTTGCAATAGCTTAAGAACTGGAGTTCTGGATCTTTTCCACATTAAAATGTTGTTATTTATTGTTACTCATTCAGATATCTATGCTAACAGGAACACCTTGAACTTGGGCCAGGTAGCAAATCAACAGATCTGGGAACACAGGTGTTATAGGGAGACAATGCCTCACCTTTGTCAGCAATTGTGCTGCAGCATTCTACACTAACTGCAGCTTCTGAATTAAGCCAGAGAGAAGCCCCACATGGAGAACTAATAATAGTAATAGCGGTATTAGTAGTAGCAGCAGCAGTAGTTGTAATAACAACAACAACCCATAAATACATAGCATTTAATGAATAAAGTTTCACTGAAGCCAAAGCAAAGTGGAGAAGAATGTAAGAAATGCCCTGTCACTTCAAAACCCTCGGCTCCTTGGGGAAGAAGGGCAGAATATAGATTCAATAAATAACAATAAAAAAGCCTGCTCACAAATTCTCTTTTACCCAACGAATATAAATGCACAGTGCATTTTTGGAACAAATGAAGTAGAACTATAAAGAGATAGTTTCCATCCCTCGTAGCGGCACATCAGTGCTGAATTCTCACTCCAATTTTTCTGGTGATTGGACATCAAAGGACAGAGTTTGGATATTTTAAGTTGAGAAGAGGGTGGAGAGTTCTGAAGTTGAGAAACTTGATGTCACGGTAATTTAAACCATTTAGGCACCTTTTGAGATCGTGTTTGCCATGCTGAACACTGAAGGAATGAGGGAAAAGGGTACACTGCGAGCAAGCTACAAGTGAGCTCTGCACAGGTCAGAGGTAGCATGCAATACAGGCCTAAAGAAGCATAAAATGAATAGGCCTCCCATGTCTAAAAGAGCAAGCTTTTCGAACACATGTTGCAATGCCAGGCCTGGCATACTAATCTTTGGGCCCTTTTAGTTGAAAATTTGTATCCCCCATGACCCAACACATACCCCAGTTTCAAGCTGGCCCCTCTGTTATGAACATCAACAGCTTTTTCTTAGGCACATGGTCACAGGGCTCTTGAGTTCCCTCTTGCAACTGACTAAACAAAATGGACAATCCCACAGGGGCCTCTCTCTGCACTGCACATTTTGATATCTGTTATGTATTCAGTGGTCTGTGTTTGCCTGAGCCTGAGTCTGGACTAAGGATTCTGAGCCCCTGCGTTCTGATTACATGATATCCAATCACAGAACATTTCAGGATTTGGGCCTCTGCCACTGGCCCTTAAACACTGAGTCATGATTCGCAGCTTGGAAATTGAGACAGCCAATAACATTGGAAGTGGGAGTGGACCAGACCTTCAGAAATGTATATAAGCAGATGCTTTGCTCCTGTTGTCCAGTTCTTATAGTTCAATAAAAGGTCTTGCTGTTAACACTGTGGCTGGGGAAACCCAGCTAGATGGGCAGGGTATAAATATATTGTTTGTTGTTGTTGTTGTTGTTGTTGTTGTTGTTGTTGTTGTTGTTGTTGTTGTTATTATTATTATTATTATTATTATTTTGCCTCGTGGGAACCCACCTACACTTCAATATCCTTGAAGTGCTTCTTTTTGCCATAAAAATAATCTTCCTAGGTGATGTCTTTGGAAGTAAAAAGAGTTCATGCTCACATGAATCCATCAGGGTCACTTGAAGACTAGTTGCCAGGAGAAACCAGTGCTGCTGCCTTTCAGCCTCGCTTAGTTAAAAATATGAATTGTGAACTGCCCTGTGATCTTCAGATGAAGGGCAGTATACAAATTAAATAAATAAATGTGGGGGTTTTTTGTATTGTATTTGCTACTGTTTTGCTATGTTATAAAATTGTTACTATGCTACTGCTTTGCTGTGTTATTATGAAATTGGTTTTCATAGCATTTGTTTGAACTGTATCCGTTTTATTTGTCATAAACTTCTTTAAGCATGATTTTCGTGTGTGGAAGGATGGAATACAAATAAAGCAGATCAATGAATGGGATGGAATGGAATGGATCCATTGCTGTTGCTTAATGCTCATGTAGCCTCGGTGGTGCTGAGTGCCTTCCATCAGCTTCTGTTGGTGTCCCATTGGCAACCCTATCTAGACAGGGGCAGCCTAACTTCTGTCGTCTATGCTCTTCTAATCTCTAGGTTAGATTACTGCAACACAATATAGATGGAGCTGCCTCTGAAGATTGTTCAGAAACTTGAGCTGGTGCAGAATTTGGTAGCCAGGTTGCTCACTGGAGCAAAATGGTTTGAGAATATAACACCAATCCTGGCATAACTGTGCTGGCTGCAATCAGTTTCCAAGCCTAATTCAATGTGTTGGTTTTGACCTATAAAGCCTTAAACAGCTCAGGACCGCAATACCTCAAGGACCCCCTCACCCCATATGAGGCTGCTTTGACTCTGCAATCATCATCTGAGGTCCTTCTTTGTGTGCCTCCTCCACGAGAGGACCAGAGGGTGGCAACACAAGAAAGGGCCTTTTCTGCAGTGGCACCATGTTTGTGGAATGCTCTCCCCAGGGAGACTCTCCTGACACCTTCAGTACATGGTGCCAGATGAAAACATTCCTGGTCTATCAAGCCTTTGCAACTCTTTTTGTTTGCTATCATGTTATGTATTTTTGTGGTTTTGTATTGTAAACTGCCCTGTGATCCTTGAATGAAGGGAAGGATAGAAATTAGTAAATAACAACAACACTAATAACTGCAGCAGGAATAAATGTGCTTTAAATGAAAAGGAAAAACACTGAATTAATATTTTAGCAATTTTGTTTTTTTATATCAATTGTTATTAGTCACAGATAATTAGATAAAAGCAGTATCGGAGTACCAAAATAAATAAAAATAGTACGTTTTCTTTATTCCTAAGCAACTGTGGGGCAGAAAGCCATCCAATCACACTTGGATTGAGCAGAGACACCTCTCTGCCCAGCTCTCCCAGCTGACCTGGACTTCCCCTTCTTCCCACTGGTGGCATTTCCACTGGCAGAGCAAGTGGCAGAAAACCCTCCCAAGGCACACTCTGAGGATGCGATGGGGCTGAGCTGGCCCATGATTCACAGGCTCCTGAGCTGATCTCACAGCCATCACCATCTCAGTCATCCACCCCATCACCTGACGCTTTGGCGGCCTTGACCTGCCAGGTTGTGGATGCATCGCAGTGGCTGCTCTGCCACGATGAAGAGTCCTGTTGGGGGGATGGGGGGGGGGTGTTGGACTGCACTGTAAGCAAATTTATTAATGCAATCTGTGTCATGAGCTGTCACCGCCTCATGACTATGCCAAAATCTTCTCATTCTCCTCTTCCTTACCTCAGACCCTCCAAGTGTCCCTATTTTCCAGGGACATCCCTGATTTAGAAAAGCCATTCCAGTTTCTGATTTGATCCCAGAATGCCCCACTTTTCCTTAGGATGTCTCTATTTTCACTGAGGTCCAGCTCCAAGAACCTTCTGGTGGTTCCTTCACTGTGAGAAGCGAAGTTACAGGGAACCAGGCAGAGGTGCCTTCTCAGTAGTGGTGCCTGTCCTGTGGAACTCCCTCCCATCAGATGTCAAGGAAATAAACGGCTATCTAACTTTTAGAAGACAACTGAAGGCAGCCCTGTTTAGGGAAGTTTTTAATGTTTGATGTTTTATTGTGCTTGTAATTCTGTTGGGAGATGCCCAGAGTGGCTGGGGAAACCCAGCCAGACAGGAGTAGTATAAATTATTATTATTATTAAAATGTTGGAGGGTATGGAGTTATCTGACACACCTCAAGCCATCTGAAGGCAGTCTTGTATAAGGAAGCTTTTAAAATGTTTAATGTTTTATTATTATTTTTTATATGTTGGGAACTGTGTGGGGTGTAAATAGTAAAATTATCATTATGGAATAGGGGTCTCTGTTTTCATTGTAGAAATGTTGGTGGGTATGTTACCTCACCAGGACTGTGCACCCCTTCCTGCTCCATCCAACATTTGATTGATGCAACAGAACACCTAACTAGGAGAACTTCTGAAGTTTGGGGAACTTCTGAATGGGGACTATCTGATTGGCACAATCGTGTGGGCCTAATCCAGCTGGCTCATCTTGTGTTCTTGTGTGAATGCTTTAAATGAGCCCCGAGCCAAATGCTGAAGCAGACCCCAGATTCCACACTCCCAAGGCGGCAATCACATGGAATACTCACAGATCTGCATTTTATTTATCCGCTCTCCATGTTTTGGCCCATATTTCAAAAAGCAGCCCTGCTTTTCTTTCACTTGTCCTTCTTATTTTTCTCTCCTTTGAATCTATGTTGCTGTTGGAATCATTTGCATAAATTCCCTTTAGAATTCAACAAAATCCCATTACAGCTTCAAAAAGTGGGTTATTTTTAAAATGGAACAAGCTTAGCTTGGTGCTTTCACATATGGCATAACTTTGCTTCCTGTACTCAGCAAGCCTTCAGGAGAAATATGCTATTATTTTTATTATTTGCATGTATTACTTTTTTTATAAAAAAGTAATACTGGGGGATATAGATATAGATATATATTCCATTTTAATTGTCTCAGTATCTAAGCACGACTGGAATTGTGCTTACTTTCCATTTTAGGGCTGATTATTTATGGCAAGAGTTTATGAAATATTTAGTTATTCTCAAATGGCCTCCTCTTATAAGCAACTGCACTAGGAACTATGATTACTGATATAAGGGGTATTTGGACAGGCATGGCATGGCAAATGTCACTGAAGTATCTAACAGACCTACCTCAAAATCAAACCCTGCCCATCTGACATTTGTTTAAAAAACAAGAAGAAAGTGGTTTAAAAAGCAAATGGGATCATTCTTAGTCCTGAAATGAGGATTTTCACCTATACTAATATTGTAATATCAATTAAATTGTGGATATAGAACTGTCAGGAGTTCAGTGGTGGTAGGGCCAAGTGAGTTAATGTGGAAGATTAAGGCATGCCGTTGCTAGGTGGTAACCAAATGACAAGACCAATCCTTAGCACAACACCAAATACCAGCTGTGGCCTGCATTGAAATACCTCTGCACCCTTGCAGGTATCCTTGCAGGTATATCTCTGCATTGTCTCACCTGAGCCACGACTTCCTAATTTTCAACTGTTTCCTTGGGTATTTGATTCAGCTCACATTTACAGGTGAAACTACGTAATTCGCACTTTCCAAAACGATATGCAAACCACAACACACCCATCCTTTGAAATTCCCCCAACTCCTTTCTTAAATCAAAACAGCACTGCAAGATTTTGAGGTTAAGCAGAGGAATGGTTTAAGAGTGGCTGCTTATCCCTTTCTTCTCTGCCCTTGTCTCCACAATGTCCACCCCAGGGTTTTTCCACAACTGGGAAAAGATACAGATGATCCTCGGTTTCATTGCAACATTTCAAAAGCAACCTATCTCTTTCCAACTTCTTTTGCGTGTTCAGACCCAGAGACCTCCCCCCTAAATAAACACACATTTGACTCAAATTTCAGTTTTGGTTTTTGGCAGAATTTAAGCCACAACTTTATTGATTACAGAAAGTGAGTGGTTGCAGTGGCGTAGCGTGGGTTGTCAGCACCCGGGGCAAGGCAAGTAATTTGCGCCCCCTAACCCATGGATTTGCACCCCCTAACCCGTGGATTTGCGCCCCCTGACCCTAACCCCCAGATGTTGCGCCCGGTGCGGCCGGCCCCCCCTGCACCCCCCACGCTACGCCACTGAGTGGTTGCATAGGCTCTGGTTCGACTAGCTCCCTGCACCCTTGCAGGTAGCGCTGACCCAGAGCTCTATCATAGGTCAGCCAATACCTGAGGTCGGTGGAAAGCCCGGGAATGGACTATGTCCACTCCCCAGATGCTCCCCTGGACTCAGGCATGGGCACAGCCCCCTCTTGGGGGTTGACCAAACCAAGTTGAGTCCCTGGATTCCTTTAATGGAATAGCTTTCACATAGGGATGGTGAGACCGTTCTCCCATCCCTATCACCTGAACCAGTGCCTATCCTCAACCTTACAAGTTGTGATGATTTGCTACGCAGCAGGCGAAACCCAAATGGCAACAGCCAATCAGCCAAGTGGGGAAAATTCCTGCTGTGCCCGTCCCAACGACAGACAACACACGACAGCATAGCAAGGTCATCCCAAAATGCTCTAAATATAGGAAGAGGTGGGTGGGTGTTCCGATGCACGAGCCAAAAGAGGATGCTCTGGGTCACGTGCATAGGTATAAATAGGTTCCTTGATCTGTTTAGACTGCACCCCATTGGCCAGATTAAACCCAGCAACGAGGGACCTACCAATCGGGTGTTGTGGCTGTCCAATATACCTACCCACAACCAGAAGGTCAGTCTCCAGGTCTCACTGCGACACGTGCCCTCTTTTAGGGAAGACATGCTTTAGCAGGAGGAACCATAGTTTCTCTAAATGAAAGCAAGGAGGGGTGGGAACCCAGTTACAGAGTAACCCTAAACATGTACGGTATACTCTCTATTTTTCTCATGTATACTCAGAAGTAAACCCTGTTGAGGTCAGTGAGACTTTCTCCAGTTGCCTGTGCACAGGATTGCAGGCTAAACCCATCAAGGGTTTAGATATAATGGTTGCCAAAATAAAACCTGACATCAGAGGTGGAGCTAAAAGCTCAGTTGCACATGCTATTTTACAAGCTTATATCTACATTCAAGTGACACATGACAAGGGCTCTAGCTAGTGAAGAAGGCAATCCAGGAAGCATCACCCCAGTGATTCATTTTTATTTATTTATTTATAAAATTTTTATTGAGTTTTCACATTTTATAAACACAGAAACACACACACACACAGACAAAGACAACACATATGAAGTTTCATATCCTTACTTTCCTAACCCCAGTTCTTGACCTCCCCCCACCCCCCCTTCATACATCCTAATTCAATTAAGTTAGCTCAGCAAATTCATATCTCTCATCCTTTACATATTATTATTATATATATATATATATTTAAAGAAATACTTAATTCTTTTTACTTGGCCAAATTTTACTTATCCAATTTTCTTATAAATATTAAATCCTTTTCTAAGGTCGACTCGAATTCCTTCCACGAATTTCCCTTTTATCTTAAAAATAGGTCATAATAATCAAACACAAAGGTCATAAACATTTTTAAAAAATTCTTTTTCTTTCCCCCCCCCGCCCCAGTTTCTGTCCCTTCCCAATGTCCCCATGTCCACAAAAACAGTTTTTAGCCTGGATTCCTCACATCTGAGGCCTTTAAATCTCTGTCAGTCTCTCTCTGCCGATTTTGTTGGTAGCCCTCTTTGTTGGTCCTCGGGTCTCGAAGGAGTTCTAGCTCAGTCTCATCAGATTTTCTTCCATCCAAAGTACTTGGTACCAGCTGCTGCGAAAGGTCAACTAATCCATACTCAAAGAGGAAGCCCCAATCATATTTCTTGTTTCTTTTAAATTCAAATATTCCAAGTGTTCCAGGGGCTTCCTCCCTCCTCTTTCGCATCTTTCGCAGATTTGTAATCCAAAGGTCTTCTTCTTTATGTTCTGACAATGTAGGCTTCTGGTTGGTACTCTCCATCTGTACTGGCCCTTGTTCACTCTCCCCCTGTTCCGAAGTTATCTCTTCTGATTCAGCTGCAGATTTTTTCCCAGTCAAGTCCATTGTGCCTTCAGCAGAGTCACTTATTTTAGAGTTCAAGGTTATAAGTTGTTTACTCATAGCCGTAGTCTGCTCCTGCAACTTTCCCACAAGAAAGAACATTCTTTCTATCTCTGCCTGTAATTTTCCATCTGCAGCCATTGTAGTGTTTCAATGTTTCCCCTAGGGGGATTCTGGTTACTTATTAGTCTTTTCCCAATAGTCCGTTACCTTGTTATTTCACTACTTTGTTTCCAACCACTTTAGTTCAAATATAACAAATTTAGTCCAGAAGAGTGTTAAATAATAAGGTTTTTAACTTTCACTGCCCGTTTGACAGCTCCTTTGACAGCTGTCAAACTCCTTGTTCCTTTTTCTCCAGCTCACATAGAGGACACTCCCGGGTCTGGGGGGGGGGGGGTTTAAACAAAAGCTTCTAAAATTCCACCCTTACTCTCCAGCACAAATCTTCTTCTGTCAAATTCATGGAAATATTATCTTTTAAAAAACACCAAAAAGAAAAAACTCTCCACCTTAGTTCTCCGATCCTTGCTTTAAATCTTCTGTAAGCAGGGGGGTGCGGACTTCCCTTTAGCACATCCCCCGATCGTACCGAATTCAAGGATAGAAATTTTAAAGTCCAAATTCCAATCTACTCACGGATTAATTAAAGTCCGAATTTCAGGGAAGAAAGTCAGCGGTCTCCGGCCATGGCTCGCGGCTTCGCTCCACTGCAGTAGCGGTCCACTCACAGCACCACGCCGCTCCCCGTACCCTCTCTGCAGCCTTTAAAAAGGCTGTTCATGGGTCGGGGGGGCGCTTTAGGTGCCCGCCGAGTCACCAAGTCCGCAGGCTTCAGCGCCTGCGGTTTCTGAGGGTCCCCGCGTCGCCGTCGCGGTAGAACCCTTCTCCAGCGGTGCCGATTCCCTCCGGAGCTCGGAGGGAATCCGCCATTAACCAGATCGCGCTAACCCGGAAGTCCCTCACCCCAGTGATTCAGTGCTCAAGAATTGTGCTAGATGATCTCTTTCTGATTTGTTCCATAAATGTCTTGGTCTTTTTGAAATTTCATGGCAAACCTAAGTTGTGTGTTGTCAGAGCTGCCCAAGGTCCCAGCTCACAGAGGACCAACGCCAGGTCGTGGTTATATACAAAAGTCTTTATTGAAGTTCAGTTTCCATTCCAAAGCCGTAGCGCGCAGCTCTACGTCTTAAACCCTAGATCGCCGAAGTTCCGTCTGAGTCTCCTCCCCCTAGACACCAGTTTAAGACTCTAGCCTTACTCCACCTCTTCCGTTGTTCTTTCCTCCTCTGGGTCCGTCTGCCCGCCAGGGTATTGCCCTTTCTGGACTCTTCTGATGCTGAAGAGTCCCCGGATTCTTCCCCCTGCCTCCGACGTGCTTTAGGACCTGGCTCCCAATCCGAGCTCCCTGCTGTCCCGCGCGCCTGTACATTTGAACTTGGCGCGCGCGCCCACCCGGCCACCTTCCTCCTGACCGTTACACTGCTCCTGTCACTGCTTCCCCCTTCGGGGGGGCTAGCTGGATCTGACTTCCCCTCCGTTCCCTCACTCAGCGATAGGGGCATGGTCAGCCCTGACTCATGGGACTCTTCCCCCCCGCTACGCTCTGGTGGGGAAACTGGTCCCGATCTCCAGCTGCTGCTTTGGGAGTCGCTGCCGGCCCCTAGCTTCTGGTGCGTCCCTCCCGGGACCCCCCTTGCCCTGGCCATCGGAGCCCCCTTCTGTGAATCTTCCGATTCGCTGGAGAGGCTCATGGAATCTCTCGGGCCACTGTCATCTTCCCCTACGCTGCCCTCAGATTCTTCCCCTTCGCTCTCCATCTCCCCTCTTCCCTGTGCTTCTGCTCCTGAGCCCCTGACATGTGTGATCTGGGTTTGGTGTTTTATTGCACCTTAACCTACTAAATTTCTCAACACCTGTTCTACTTGGCGTTTGTTGAATGATTACAACAGGCACTTCATGTTTAAGACAATGCTTGTGAGCTTCCACTGCTGATAGAGAACACCACAGATTCTTTTCTGGGAGGGATGGAGAAGGTTGCAAAAAACTTCATGCATACCACCTTCTCGTGTATATACCAACAACACTATGTTGTTATGTAGAATAGTACCTGGTGTTCTGAGAGCTAGAAAGGTTGATTCTAGACAAGCCAAATATGGGATGGGCCTAAAATTTGGAATGGGCCTGGGCTTCGTTCATAACATCTTGGAGTTTTTTGAACTGCAGGAGTACATGTCTAAAGCCTTCCAAATCTGTATAGTCATAAAAAGATTTTTTTAAATGTAAACGACCCCTGGACAGTTAAGTCCAGTCAAAGGCAACTATGGGGTTGTGGCGTTCATCTCGCTTTCAGGCTGAGGGAGCCGGCGTTTGTCCACAGACAGCTTTCAGGGTCATGTGGCCAGCTTGACTAAACCACTTCTGGCGCAATGGAACACCGTGACAGAAATGAGACCGCGCAGAAATGCCGTCTACCTTCCTGCCGCAGCAGTACCTATTTATCTACTTGCATTGACATGCTTTTGAACTGCTAGGTTGGCAGGAGCTGGGACAGAGCAATGGGAGCTCACCCCATTGCGGGGATTCAAACCACCTACCTTCTGATCAGCAAGCCCAAGTGGCTCAGTGGTTCAGACCACAGCATCCCTATCACTACTCAAGACAGGGTATCACTATTCAAGACAAGGTACATTAACTTTTTTACCAAGCCAACATCACAACCTGCACTTTGTCACTAATGCTATAATAAGCCAGGGTTATCAGTTTTACATTAGCAGCAGAATGCTGCTACACCAACTTATTACCCTCTGAAAAATGGATAGAAAGCACACAGGACAGCACTAAGGGACTGTTCAGCTACATGCCATGCTAAAAGCATATAGACTGCATGATGGCAATACGGATGCACTGCTACCGTCTAATATAATGTTGCAAAATCTGCAATGCTATCACAACTGACAGGTAGCATAGTTGGCCGGACCTATTCTGCTTCTCAAGTCTAAGCTTCTGTAGTAACTGCTTTGACAGCCACCGTTCTGCTTACCATTGCTGCTGTGTGAGATTGAGGTGGCACCATAAGTTTAAGTACATCTGTTTTAAATCCAAGAATGGAAAAATGCACGAACATACTTGATTTGTGATATCTGACTGACAAAAGTATAAATGTAGCTGATATACTGCCATTCAAAGACAATTGACAACGGTATAATACATTTCATGAAAAAGACTAACAATTTAGGAAAGGTATATTTCATGAGGAATTAATCCACTTCAGTACATTTTGGAAAATGTTTAAGTAAAAACATATGGTTTTATTGAGAATCTTTTAAAAATAACGATTCACCATTTTACATTATTTTTGTTTCATTGGTTAACTGCTGTCCAACAGTTTTGTGGAAATATGAATTTCATACTTTCACTGCTTTACTACCACTCTTGACTGCTGACCAGGTAAATGTGTGACTGATACAACTAATACCAGGGAATGTATAATTGACTGCCTCTTGTGCCATAGTTTGTATTTTCTAAGTAGTAACATATCTACAGTAGCATGAATGAACCAGACTTGAAACCCCACAGAGAAAAGTTGCATGGGGAAGTGATTTTGAAGTGGAACCCAGAAAACTCATAATACTAGAACATGTAACATTGACTGGCACCATTGGCACTGATGGCAGCAGGCTCTTAAGCCACCATGGTCAGCTTCCCATTGGGCTGCAGCAGTATCCAGGGCACCAGGAACTTTGGAAAACATGTTTCTGGTGGCTTCTGTTTTTCCTGTTAGAAAAGTCAGGTATCCTGGGTACTATGTCTCCCATGATGCCAAGAACCCTGTAGTGAGCATATTCAGTAGAATCCCATCTGCCAATGGATAAACAGCACAGCTTAAAAAACCAGCCATCAATTTTATGTACAGCATGCTCCAGAATGGTCTGCAGGCCATGTATATGGGCATAATTTTTATCTTTATCTCATTGTTGAGAAGCCTGTAAACAAATATGTAAATTTAAAAAAATAAAATTTAATGGTATATGAAACTGTATAAAGAAGATGAATACCAATTCTTTTGCCATTACCTGCTCCTGCAATATTGCCGAGCCATAGATTTTCTTTTGAAAAAAATAGTTCATTCTAGGTGGAAATTACATCCAGGGATATAGGATGCGTTGTAGGTCCAGTAGTGATTGATGTTTTGCAATGGTTCTGATACGTGGAGTGAAACATTAAACTCTACTGACTAAGAATTTTTCTATTTCTGAAGAATATCTTCTATAAATACGATGATTAATGGGACCCATAAACATTTTTCCACACTATATTTCCTTTGTTGCATGAGTTTACTACTAAATTGTAGCCTGCCCTCTAATTTATAACCTGCTTTATAATGGTATGAATGTGTTGAACCATCTGACAGTATTTATTATAGCTTGGTGCTTGAATATCTCTTGAAATGGTTTTAAGGTTTGGGTTTAAAAAAGAAAAAGATTGTTGAGATAGTGGCCTTTTTTATTTATGCTTTTGCTGCAGTTAAGGAATGTTTTATCATCTGCTGGGAAAACAAATCTATATTTCTCATTCCTAAAGATCAGAAACCTTTTAGCAGTTCAGAATAAAATACACCCCATAGAATGGAATATAAGAATATGAGAAAAGTTGCCACTGTGAAAATCAGAATGATTTCATGTGTATTTCCAACACTAGCCTTTGGATCCAGGGAGAGTTAGCACTTTGCTACTTGATTGTGTGTTAAAATGGCATAAATTGATTCAAAAAAAAAATCTATTAAATTTAATCTTCCTAAAATGAATACATTTTGGTCCCGAAAGTTACTGAGATACGTCTCCTTCAGGTGCTGACATGTTTTATCACATCTCAGAAGTGGTCTTAAGGGTTCACATATTATTTGATGACTATCTGCGTTATTGGCCTATTGCATTTGTAACCACAACTAGCTTGTCTTTTTTTTAAAAAAAAAAAAAAAAGCTCCTCCAGACATTAGTTGATAAGATCACAATAGCTTCATAGCATCACCTCTAGCAATGTGTACCTCTGAGAAGTCATGGATTGACAGGCTTGCGAAAATTACTTGCTTTCCAAGTGAATGTATGCATTCTATGAGAAAGGGATTTTTACTACAACATGATAAGAATGACAGGCTTCCTTCTTCCGTATATTGAAAATAACATTTATATTCATTAAAGGGAGTAGTGAAAAAAATGTGGCGTAAAATTGATACGGTTAAGATTTTACTAATGATATCATGTTGCATGAGTTTCAGGTCTTCCCTAGCTGTTTAATTTCTCTCACACAGCAACCTTATGCTTAAGTTACAACCACTTGGTGGGATAGGTTTGTTACTAAATATTCTCATACTCACTAAATGCCCCTCACTCACAATTCGTCCCCTGTAAAATTAGGGTGGGGTTTTTTTCCGGAAGGGGTGCACACATTTCAGATGGGCGGGGTGCAATTCTTATTCTTACAAACCTGGGGGATAGTCTTGCCTTTGCATATGAGGTAGCTGAGAAGTTTTAGTTCTCATGCCTCCTCCCAGTCTTTTTTTAACTAAAGTGAAACAAAGCAGCATTGCCACCTCTTCAAACAGTAAACAACTTTCAGCGACCTTGCTGCGTTCCTGGGAGCTGGAATGGTCCCAAGAACGATTCTAGTACATCATGATGCAGACAGGGATGGGAACCCTTTTCACCACATTCCCTTCTAGGTCACCTTCTGGGGCCACATGCCAGTCGTCAGGGCCAGAAGCAAAAATCAGTGGTGCAAATAAGGCTAAGTTTATCTCTGTACAGTAGGCTCTACACACACTCACACAATCCCTCTCTATCCTCCATCCGGGCAAACAAAAATCACTGGGCATTTAAATGGAACACAGAGATACATCTGCGTAATGAATGCACACCTGTACAACCAGGTTGTTAGCCTAGTGGGACGTTGACAATGTTAAGGAGAAGTTAGTCAGAGTTGAAGTGTGGTGAGGGAGCATATCTAAGTCAGAAACCTACCCTTTCTCAATGATTGCTTCTGCCATCTGGAAAGGGTTACTCAAGAGTTGGTGTAAATAAAACAGTCCCAACGGAGTCAACAGAGAGTCCAGGATTATTTTTCCTCCTGCCTTCCACCCACAGAGCCAGAAGTGTTAGAATAACTCTTGGCCTGACTGCAAAACTTACTGCATCAACATGCATTGACATTGGATGAGGTATACAAATAGTTCTTGCCAACCCAGCGTCACCAAAACATTGCATTAAACCAGGGTTGCAGGTGGTTCTAAGGATATCATAAGCAGATGTACTGGCACAAACAAATCAGAGTGTTTCAGAGGAAATATCAGAAATCAGCTGAATCATCAAATTATTGTAACCTGAAATGGTTCACCAAAATGAAAACATATATCTTATTTTGACACACACACAGTATTATGGGTAAGCTTTAGGATACAAAAAAATAATAAGCAAGTCAATACTTCATGTAATAACTTAAGGGAAGGGGAAGAACTATTATTCACATGCTTTTTGTGCATAAGCGCCCTGATGTCTCCAGCTAGGAGGACAAGTGGTAAGGCAGGAAAAGCTCTCTGCCTTGTGACCTCAGACACCGGCTGCCAGCCAGAGTGGACACTCTGAGCTAGATATATACCAGGTGTGATGTATATAACAGCTTAATAGGTTCAATATTTTTCAACAATATGTTCCCTGGGCCTGTAAAGAAATTGCTCAGTCAGAATGTGATTTTCCGAAATGACTCTGTATTTTACTCTGCATTGAAATGAGACCACATTAATGAACTAAAAATGAACTCCCTGACCCAGTGACAAGGTATGAATACAGATACTGTATGCTTGCATGTGCGATATCATGATCCAATACAAGTCCCCTTGAACTGAATACCACTGAACTCTTCTAGATCCTACAGGGTTGAAGGGGCTGCAGAGTTGCAGGTGAGGCTGCAGATTCCCATGAGGAACTGCTAAATGTTGACCTTGAACAGGACCAGAACAAAAGCAATCGCCTTAAGAAAGGACACAACTCAAGAGAGTTTGCATGCATAATAACTTTGCACATCAACCTGCTACGTGCAGGAGAAAAGGGACAGTCATGGAATCGTAGAACTGCAGGGCTGAAAGAGGCCCAAAGGGGCATTTGGTTCAATCCCCTGCATTGCACCTGACATCCACCTTCAGTGCTGGTTGCTGTTCCCACCTGGGAACCAGAGAAGGAGCTGCCTTACCAGAAACAACTAAAGCCTTGCAGTGTCTTGAAGCCCAACACATTCATTATGGCATAAACTATCATGAATTCCAGTCCATTTCAGCAGATGGGACTCCTACGTACGCCAACAGCAATGTGAGTTTCATAATGGAAAAAGAGGGGAATACAGTAAGTGTGTGTTTGTACATCTGTTGCTTATTTTTGTAACGTTGGGGGGAATCAGTGTAAGAAGGGTTGTACAAGGCAAACAGAAGGTAGTTCCAGTTGGAAAACACAATGCTTCTGAGTGATCTCTTGCCCAACACTTTTACTCCTTTCCCCTTTGTCTGAGATGTTGGCATCCTTCAGGTCCTTCTTTGCTTCCACTCCAATATGGCAAAAGAACAGATGTCATCCGGATGCAAAAGCTGTAGCATCTTAAATTGTTATTGTTGTAAGAACACATCACCGCATCAAGTCATTCATGCTATTTTATATAACCTTTATAAATGGGTCTGTATGTGAAGGCTGAGAGTGCTTTTAAATAAAGTTATCTGATTCCTGAATGTAGTTTTACCCTTCACTTCATGGTTCTGTGATGAGAATTATTATTGACATTTAAGAACACAGTTTTATGACTGTGATCAAAATGAAATGCAGGTAAATACAACTGACATTATACCTCATGAAATACTTCAAAAAAATGCAATACAAAGAAGCTAACCTGCCATGAGCTGAAATGTAAGGCCACTGAAAATATATTAGCCATTCCATCTAATCTGTGGAAAAGAAAATTCTCTTGTCTAACTATAGGACTTAAGCTTATACCATATCAACAACCATTGACGTCAGGATATGGCCAAGTTCTGAGAGGGCTTGATGAAAGCAACGAGCAGTGTAAAGCATCAGTTGTAGAGATTTATGGGCTGGCATGCAAACAGCAGGGAGTTCAGATATTGCTTCTGCCCTAAAGTGAACAAAACTGATGTCTTTGCTGGCAGTTTTGCAATTATATAATGTACCTGAGGGCCCACTAGGGACTGAATAAGCCACATTTTACTGACATAAATCAAGTCTTTGGCAATGAGATTCTTTAAAATATTATTTTTGCTGAGTGTTTCTTATCTACATAGGCATGAAGCTTAATATATAGTATACACATACACACACACACACACACACAAAATATACTGACAGAAACAGAATATTTTTACTTCTTTGTCCCATATATTTGACAAACTCCTCCAACATGCTATTCAGATATTAATACCATTTAGCCTGAGAGCCACATTCCCTTCAGAATGACCTGAATGTGGGTTGGGCCAGAGGGAACAATGGGCAAATTTGTTGTGATTATTCTTATTCTTATTTAGATTTCTTACTCACCCTTCACCAAGAGATCAAAGGTGGGTTAGAACAATTTTAAAATACAATACTAAAAACCAACTGTAATCAAGGGAGCAGGGTGGGTCAGTTGTCAAAGTCTAGGATAAAGAACTGCATCTTCAGCAGACAATTAAAACTACATAATGAAGGTGCCAGATGTAGGGAGGAAATTCCACAACTTAGGAGCTATCAGAGAGAATGTCCTCTCCCAGACAGCCAACCCCAAACATCTAAGGGTGGTGGAACTACCAAGAGTGTCTTCTCTGCCAATTTCAACATCTGATCTGTAGGGAAGGAGGCGATCTTGCAAATGCCTATAGCCTATATTGTTTAGGGCTTTAAACACTAATGTGATCACTCTGAATTGAGTCTAGACCTGAGCTGGCAGGCAATTCTGCTGTTTGTTTGTTTGTTTGTTTGTTTGTTTGTTTGTTTGTTTGTTTTAAGCATCTTGGAACATACCATGAGCCAACAAGGCCAAAAGCCGCCTGGGACAACAGAGTTCTTCAAGTTGCTCCTAAATGTCTTCAAACAGAGAGCTAGGCAGATAATAATAATAATAATAAATTTTATTTATATCCCGCCCTCCCCAGCCGAAGCCAGGCTCAGGGAGGCTAACAACACTAAAACAGTGCAACATTATAAAAACATTATAAAAATTAATTAAAATCAAAATTGATGGCAACCATAAACTAAAGTTTTGTAAAGATTGCCAAAGGAGGGAGTCAGGCTGCGCCCTGACCAAAGGCCTGGTGGAACAGCTCTGTCTTACAGGCCTTGCGGAAAGATGTCAAGTCCTGCAGGGCCCTTGTCTCTTGTGACAGAGCGTTCCACCAGGTTGGAGCCACAGCCGAAAAAGCCCTGGCTCTAGTTCAGGCCAGCCTAACCTCTCTGTGGCCTGGGACCTTCAAGATGTTTTTATTTGAAGATTGTAAGTTCCTCTGTGGGGCATACCAGGAGAGGCGGTCCCGTAGGTACGAGGGTCCTAGGACCGTATAGGGCTTTGAAGGTTAAAACCAGCACCTTAAACCTGATCCTGTGCTCCACCGGGAGCCAGCGCAGCTGGTATAGCACCGGATGAATGTGATCTCGCAGCGAAGACCCCGTAAGGAGTCTCGCTGCAGCATTCTGCACCCGCTGGAGTTTCTGGGTCAGTCTCAAGGGCAGCCCCACGTAGAGCGAGTTACAATAATCCAGTCTGGAGGTGACCGTCGCGTGGATCACAGTGGCTAGGTCAGGGCGAGAGAGGTAAGGAGCCAACTGCTTAGCTTGGCGGAGATGAAAAAATACCACCTTTGTTATAGCTGCAATCTGTGCCTCCATGGAGAGGGAGGTATCGAAGATTACACCCAAACTCTTAACGGACGGTGCTGGCACTAATTGCACCCCCGCAAGAGATGGGAGTTGCCCCCTCAATCCCATATCGTCCCGTCCCAGCCAGAGGACCTCTGTCTTCGAAGGATTTAACTTCAACCAGCTCCCACGTAACCATCCAGTCACAGCTTCCAAGCATCTGATCAGTGTGTCTGGGGCCAAGTCAGGATGGCCATCCATCAACAGATAGAGTTGGGTGTCATCAGCATACTGATGGCAGCCCAGCCCAAAACTCCGGACAAGCTGAGCGAGGGGGCGCATAAAGATGTTAAAAAGCATTGGGGAGAGTATCGCACCCTGGGGCACTCCATACACCAAGGAGTGGCGGGATGACAATTCCCCCCAAGCGCCACCCTCTGTCCCCGACCAGAGAGAAACGAGTGCAGCCATTGAAGGACTGTGCCCTGGATCCCCACGTCGGCAAGGCGGTGGTCCAGGAATTCGTGATTGACCATGTCAAAGGCTGCTGACAGGTCTAGAAGAATCAGCAGCCCTGACCCGCCTCGATCCAGCTGCCTGCGGAGATCATCTGTTAGGGTGACCAGAGCTGTCTCGGTCCCATGACCAGTGTGGAAGCCAGACTGGAATGGATCCAGAGCCGATGTTTCATCCAGAAACCTACCAAGCTGTTCAGCAACCGCCAAAGGCTGGGAGTTCTACATCCTGGATGCTTCTAAGGAGCATCCATGGTGTCATCTGTACAACTGAAGGTGAAGGGATACACAAAAGAACTTCCCTGTCAATCTGAGGTGAGTAGTGTCATGGGACAGGAAATGGGCCCTCAAGACAGTTGGAGATTTAAAGAACTCCAGGAATGTGACCTGAGCCCACATATAGATCAGAAGCCAGTGACTCTGACACAACAGTGGCACCAGTCACAACCCTGCAGAATTTTGCACCACATGAAGTTTCTGGAAGCTTTT
Source organism: Podarcis cretensis (assembly GCF_951804945.1). Taxonomy (NCBI): domain Eukaryota; kingdom Metazoa; phylum Chordata; class Lepidosauria; order Squamata; family Lacertidae; genus Podarcis; species Podarcis cretensis. Next base: position 38,735,859 of record NC_137170.1, read on the forward strand.
CAAAGGCAGCCCCATGTCGACCATGTTTACAAGAATCTAACCATTTAGACTCCCATGATCACCTTGACACAATTTACTTTCCAAAATCAAAAAAAACATTTCCTGGGGAAATCATATAATATATTATAATTGTGCCTACATCCGTATAATTCTAGGTCTGTCGAAGACATTGTTGCTTCAGGCTTTCAACTAAATATTCTCACCCTGGTTACAAAGCGAAAGCGAGCAAACAAAAAGAATTGTGTTGTTTAGTTTTTCTTCTCACGTCATGGTTCTATACACATTAAATGAAGTCTAATCCCTTTGGGCCCCATTTGCCCTCCAGAGCTTACTCCACTTTTCCCATATATCCCTCTCAGTCATATTGATTAGGCAGCTGTTTTGGCGGAAAGACATCCTTTGCTGTTGTGGAACAGCATTTAGCAGGTGTTACAATACCGACAAGTGTTGACAGTATAAGAATTAAATTAACACCCGGTAATGTTTTAACCACCTGGCCCAATAAGCAACTATATCATTGAATTTCACCTTTTAAGAAATTGATTCATATTTACCTCGCATTACTTTTGACTTTGGACAACATCGTACACTGTGTACTGCCTGAAACAACAGAAAGTAGCATTATTTGGACGTTTGTCAAAGGAATGTGTTCATTTTTATAGTCCCTTTTTCATGTTTTCAGTGCATTTATCAACAGTAGTAGATGGTGTGATAGGACAGCTCCACTCACCTGATCTCTGATTATATAGAAATATTTTAGGGTTATGGTGTACACAGCTCGGTATATTTGTTAGATGAGTCAGTACCCCCCCCCCAAAAAAAAAATCATTATCCTACCACACACAGAGAGAGAGAGAGAGAGAGAGAGAGAGAGAGAGAGAGAGAGAGAGCTTTCGTTCAGGGTTCCTGTTATGTACTGAGTCAAATAGGATCCAAACTGCAGCAGTCTGATTGGTCCTAGAACAATAGGATCCAAAAGGCAGCAGTCTGATTGGTCCTAGAACAATAGGATTCAGAATGCAGCAATCTGATTGGTCCTAGAACAATGCAGCAGTATGATTGGTTGGCAGGAACCACCCAATCATGCTCCAGATTGAAGTGAATCCACAACCTGATTGGCTTACAGTAGAATTCCGGAATTAGCCAATCATGTGCAGCCCATTGTGTAAATAATGTATATAAAGCAGATACTTGAGGGGACATTCATTCCTCCTCACCACTATGAGCTGAATAAAGAGCATGAAATCACTTTGCGACTCTGAGTATATTTCAGTTCCAGTCCCTCATTTCTCATTTCTCAACAACCAGTCTGTACTCCGGGCTCAGTCCTCATTGCCCTGCGTATGTGGCTGGTTCCCCAGTTTGGATTTTTTTATTTTATGAGAGGAGGAGCATGGAGTGTGGACATGCTTGTGCCCAGTCCCACCACCCTTCAAAGCTTTCATTTATCCATTCTTTTTTATGGGCAACTCTCTGTTCTACCCTTGGGGGCATTTAAAAACAGCCTCAGTGTGAACCAGGAAATGCCCTATCAGGACACTATGATGTTTCATTCTGCTTATATCTTGTTGTAGCTCTTCCATTTCTAGCCTCTCCATTTTGTTCCTCCTACATGATGGTCAGGGGCTTCCCCCTCTCCTCTTACTCTTTAAACATTTCATGACATTAAATTACTATGGGCTTGTTTTGCGGTGCCCTCCTTGGTGGGTGTTTTTTTATTATAAAAAAAAATGTTGTTGTTGCTTAGTTATTTAGTTATGTCCGACTGTTCGTGACCCCATGGACCAGAGCACGCCAGGCACTGCTGTCTTCCACTGCCTCCTGCAGTTTGGTCAAACTCATATTCATAGCTTCAAGAACACTGTCCAACCATCTCGTCCTCTGTCGTCCCCTTCTCCTTGTGGCCTCAATCTTTCCCAACATCAGGATCTTTTCCAGGGAAAAGCATCTGCAAACTCCAGGGTTACTATTGATACTTTTGTGTGTGTGTGTGTGTGTGTGCGTGTGTGTGCGCGCGCTGTGTAGTTTTGCCTGCATAAGCACTGGAAGCCTTTAATTGGCATTAGAAGGAATGCTGATGATCCCCACAAAAGTGTTAATGTGTTAATTGGTAACATATAGATCACACGTAATCAGTTCTCTATGCTAAAATGAACACAGCAACCTAGGAATGTGACCATAGCAGAACTTTATTTCACTAATTGCTTTATTTTTGTGGCTATGCAGAAGCACAGAAAAATGCAATAGCCAAATATACACAAATTTAGTTTAAAACAAAATCCCAATATACAGTATTTCTACTTTCCAGGGGAAGTTATGCCATAATTAAATGGGTACAATATCACATTTCCTTTTATTGCTCCTTATCCCCCTGCCCTTAACTATACCCTGCCCTTAGCTTCAGTCTTGCAAACCACTCTTCACTCAGTAAACCATTGGCCATGCTGTGTGGGGCTCATAGGAATACAACAAAATCCAGAGGGCCACAGATTCTCCCCATGTAGAATAACTTTAAAGTTGTTCATGTGATTACCCTATGACCTATAAGACACACATCTCATCCGCATAACTGTTCTATCTTGACAGCAAGCCTATTGAATCCTTGGCTGCGGATGGGTTGTTTCAGCCCACATTATACATGGTTTGGGGGGATTAACTGAAAGTATGGGAAGGGGCCTCCCACATAGACATGACTTTGTGTTTATTGAAAACCAGGCATGATAGTTAGCGTCAGCACCCCACAAAAACAGCTGGGATTTGTGAGGTCTTAACCCAAAACCTAAAAATATAGAAGAGAAACCTGGTTGTTTCAAAATTAGCTCAGGTAGCAAGCTATACTTAGTTTTCAAATGTTTTCTTAGGCAGTATTCTCAGAAACCTGCAGTAAGAATCATCCTGCTTGAAGCATTTCCTCTCAGTATGCAGGGAAAGATTTCTCCCCTCCCCCGCCCTTTCGTAAACATTTACATCTCCTTTATAAATTATTGGCATACTAAAAAATTATGACAACATACACCAAGGAAATGTCCGCCAACTGCTGCCAACTATACTGAAATCAGTTTAGGGCGCCGTCGTACAAGTCTACAATCAAATTAAACAAAATTCTACAATCCAAAGGAAATTAGATTATTTCAAATGCTTATCTTCCAATTTGTGCACTTGCTTTACAGATGCTGCTCTGTCTTCCTCTTGGACTGCAATTCCATTTAATTTCTCCCACTACTGGATAAGAATGTGAGTAATTGGGGGTTCTTTTACTTTTCATAACCGCCACAAAGATAGGCAGGGAAAGAAAGTGGACTGGACAACTTATCCTTGTGCCAAACAGGTGCACATTTGGTTCACCTGCCAAGTGACCCTCATTTCACCCGTCAGCCACAGTACTGAAGATGAGATGAAGGAGCTGGCAGCAATCAAAGATTGTACAGAGCTACTGCAAAGCTATTCTCTCCCTTTCCATTGATTTCTGCTCTTTGCCCAAGTGGTGAGTGTCAGACAGGTACAGAGGAGGCAAGGCAAGTCTGAAAACTCAAAGTACTAGCTCAGACAGATGGCAACACAGCAAGAACTAGAAAATGATAGTCTAGGACTTAAACTTCCAGGGAGATATGAATATTTCTGAGGAAATGTCTTCGGGGTGGTACGCCAATTGCATTGCTGCAATTTCTCTCTCTCTCTTTCTCTCTCTCGGAACTGTGCTTAACACTGTACAGAAACACGACTCTTATGGGAGTAATAAAAAGGTAAGTACATCTATATATCAAGCATTGTACTGGCCTTCAGACTGAATGAATGTGCTGCATAAGTCATAGAGTCAGATCTGTGTTCACAATGATATCACATTTTGGCCTCTGCAGGAAACCAAATGCCGCAGCCCAAAAAGAGCCAGCAATCAGTAATGAGTCCATGTTAACACAACTCCATCTGTGTTTTGTGCTTGGCTTCAGAAATAGCGCCTTAGAAGTATTAAAAAGCCAGAGATAAAATTGCTTTTTTCTTCTTCTTCTCCCCCTTCATTGGCATTTCCATCGTCCAGGAATTGAAATGTTATTTTTAGCTCCATAAATTGTTCCCTCAGGCATTGGCAAAGTCTGTGACAAAGGCAAATGCGCACAAGAAATACTACTTGGAGAAAAATATAAATACTAGGCCTCTGTCCGCAGCCAATGCACTTTTATTTTTTTATTCCTGCATGTCAGGAATTGAAAATATAAAGAAGTGGGACCTGCAACGAAGTGTAGAATGGACTCATCCAATTCCATGATTTTTAGTCAACCACGTCCTGCCTCCTCTCAGTGGCTCCATTCCATTCCCTCTCCCCACTGGCATCTGCAGTCAACAGACACTCAGCGTACTGTATTCACTGAGCATGCTCAGTCCTCAGTAGACTGTTAAGGGGACCCCTTCCCCTTAATCCCCCCCACAGACGTCTTGCTACTTCTGCAAACCTTGGGATTCCCCCAGATAGTGTTGTTCTTCAGTATCCCCATTTTGGCTGGCAGAGGTTTTCCCCCTGATCAGCAGTGGAGCAAGCTGATAGGGCACCTGGGATGGTGCCCAGGGGTGGTGCCAGCCATCTGTGGGGGTGGGGCAGCTGTCCACAAGGGTGGCGCCAGCCAGAGCAGGATGCTCTGCAGGGCCTCCGAGGAGTCTGCCTGCCTCCTCCCACTTAACTGCCCTACAGCTGAGAGGGAGGCGGCAGGCAGACCGCTTGGGCAGCGTGGAGCCTGCATGCTCCAGGAGAGACGCAGAAAGACACATGGCTTGGGCATGCTGCAGGCCCCGCAGTGAGTGCCACCCAACATTTTGTCACCCCCCTCAGTGGAGTCCACCGCACCCCCCTTGCTCCTGATCTGTATGTATGCCAGGGGACTCAAGAGGCTACAGAGCCTTTGGGTCTATTGCCTTTCCCCAATCTGCCGCCAGCAGGCTCCCTTTTTGCTTCCACTGCCATTAGTAAGGCAAGGACCGCCAAGGTTTTCATAGTGGTGAGTGAGGGCCTTACAAAGTCAGATATCCCTCTTGGAGGACAGACCTCTCTCTCTCTCTCTCTCTCTTTCTCTCTCTCATGGCCACTAGGATGCCCTCTCAATGACCATAGGTTCGAAGCCTAAATTACCCATTGCCAGGCGTTTCTTTTCAATCTACCAAATTTCCCAACACAGGCTGAGTGAACAGTGAATTTTCAACGCTCAGTTTTTAGACTTTTCCTGACCAGACAAACCATTATGATTGCATAACAATGATGCCCATGAGGAAGAGCAGAGGACCAACAGCTGGAACATATTCAAATCCTACCATAACTATTTTTGGCACCAGTTTTGATCTTACTTCAAGCACAGTATCATTCAGTTGTAAAAGGTCAGATATATAGCTACTGGGTATGAGAGGATGGCACTGTGGGTAAAAGCCTCAGCGCCTAGGACTTGCCGATCGAAAGGTCGGCAGTTCGAATCCCCGCGGCGGGGTGTGCTCCCGTCACTCGGTCCCAGCGCCTGCCAACCTAGCAGTTTGAAAGCACCCCTGGGTGCAAGTAGATAAATAGGGACCGCTTACTAGCGGGAAGGTAAACGGCGTTCCGTGTGCTGTGCTGGCTCGCCAGATGCAGCTTGTCACGCTGGCCACGTGACCCGGAAGTGTCTGCGGACAGCGCTGGCTCCCGGCCTCTAGAGTGAGATGAGCGCACAACCCTAGAGTCTGTCAAGACTGGCCCGTACGGGCAGGGGTACCTTTACCTTTACCTTTATGAGAGGATCAATTGAGGTTGATGTTTGTGTGAATCACTGAAGAAGTGCAGAAGGAACTACTTCTAACCCATGAATATTCACATGTGTGTATACTTACTGGAGAAAGGATATGTGTCATACTAGCAATGTACTGGCAAGCATCAGACTGTGTGTTACAAACATTGCTTCACTAGTCAAATTTTGTAATGTCAACAACAACAAATATTATAACTACTGCATCACCGCAAAGAACTGCAAAATTAAAAAGAATTTGTTTATTTTTACTCTTAAAATTAACTGCACAAAATGCAGACTTAATTATTTAATAGCCCATAAATGGAGTTATCTAATACAGTGGTACCTCGGGTTAAGAACTTACGGTAATTCATTCTGGAGGTCTGTTCTTAACCTGAAACTGTTCTTAACCTGAAGCACCACTTTAGCTAATGGGGCCTCCTGCTGCCACTTCACCGCTGCTGCACGATTTCTGTTCTTATCCTGAAGCAAAGTTCTTAACCCAAGGTAATATTTCTGGGTTAGTGGAGTCTATAACCTGAAGCATATATAACCTGAAGTGTATGTAACCTGAGGTACCACTGTATATCATTGTCCTGACCAATCTAATTATAAAAAGAAAACCCCCAGTGCTTATGAACAACGGTATTTGCATACCAAGAAGAACATAACCACTGTTGAACAGGCATTATTCCTTATTGGCAAAACCCACCCACTGCAAATCCTAAGTGCAAATAAGTAATTAACCTCATGTCCACCATGTGTATCTTCCAGAAAGCTTGCATGTTTTGAGTCGCTTAACTCTTGTATCTTCTCTTTGCAAACACTGCTGTTATATGAAGTTGAATAGTTTCCATAAACTAGTAGTAACTTAATCTGTCCATGTTGTCATTGTTTAACACTGAGTCATTGAGAATACTTGCAAAATAAAGTCTAAAGGCAAATAATTCCACCTTGTCTATCCATGTTTATGTGGTACAGCTTCTTCATCCTCCTCGTTAAGCGAAGGACAGATTCGCAAAACATGGCCACATTTGTGGGCCACACTCAATTATTCTCTCTCTCTCTCTCTCTCTCTCTCACACACACACACACACACACACCATCACCACCTGCTTTTTCTCCTGAGGCAGAAAGATAAGAGTAGCTGTGTCTTTTCCTCTGCAGGCAGAAAAGTATTTTGGAAGGGAAATCTTAAGAAGAAAACAGCCAGAAGTGGGGAAATTAATCACCCTCCCACAACCTCCAATCGCTTACTCCTTCAATTAAAGTTGCAGCCTTCCAAGATTACTTTTGTCTTTGTGGGGGTAAAATTCAGAGGAAATTTACATGAAATTGCCTCTGTTACCCCTAAGATACAGGGTATGATGAAGTTGATTTGAAATTTCACAAGCTGCAAATCCTACACTGGAACTCAGAAGTATTCCACTCACCCAGCATAGTTTCTGTAAAATCTTTTAGGATTTAGGGAAGTGAATAAAAAGGTGATTTCCTGAATTAGATTGTAATAGCTGAAACAGCCTGTCAAGTTAATGATGATTATAGCTTGTGCAAAACCACTATAGTGACCTAGATATAATTTCTGGAACAAGAACCATTATCTGTCCTGACATATAGACAGTTACCATCTTACTTTACCTATTTCTCATTTCAGAGCTATCATGTAGTATATTAACACATTGATATTTCGGATGATTTTGCTGTTTTAAATCACACACACAAATGATGTGTGAAAGATATTGCAATAACACTTGTGAAGGAATAAATAATTTATTCTTCTCTAAAGGGAAAGGGAAGAAAGTGAACTAAGATACAAGAAACTGAGGGAAAGAGATGTGATGATAACAAAGATCCGAGAAAAAGAATAGAGGAAAGAAAGGGAGGTTAAATAACATATATATTTTGCAAATGAACAGTAAAATAGGGCTGGCATTAAATTTCTCAGGACACAATTTTCAGCTTATGATTTTTTTGAAAAATATTTTTCTGTCCTCTCAAATTTCAGTCAAATGGCCTCCCCAATGTTGCCACAAAAAGTTTGGGCACAGTTTTAATATTATTTGAAGGGCGATAGCCAACATTAATCATACCCAGAGTAGCCTCGTTGAAAGCAATGTTTCATTCAGTGCTAAGTGAGCCAACATTTATCAGAAGAGAATTTTATTGTGTGAGATATAGCTTCAATTCTGCCTCTTAGTAAGGTGGAATTAATAATAATATTTCTCTTTTAAAGGACAAGTTCTGTAATATTGCATATGCATCAATTTGTTACATTATCATGTATGGTACCTGTGCCAGCATGAGAACTATTAAAAAAAAAAAAATCTTAGCAACTTATGAAATCTCTCCCCCCCAGGTTAATCTTGGCAGAAAGTCAGGAATGACCTTTTTCACCTTGGGAACACATATCCTATATTGAAATTGTTTACTGTTTTACTCAAATGTATTGCTGTACTCAAACTGCCCAGCACCACATCTTGAGCAGATGTGAAAAGAATCACATATATGTGCACATTGGAAATCCTGAGCAAATAGTCTCAGATATTGGTTCCCAATTTTTTCATACCCCTTTTAGAATATTACAGATTCCAACCGAGTCCAGCATGTTACCTCCACGCTAGTTTCCACAGAATAATGCTGAAGCAAAATGTGCAGTCAAACAAACTCTTCTCCCAAATTCCAGACAATTTCCAGGTTTCTCCCTTAGCTCTGTAAGAATATTGATAATGTACCCTAGTGATTGACTGCAGCCAGGAAAAACTATTGTTGAAATTTATGTTGTGGGAGTCAGTCCAACAACTTGGTTTAATAAGGGGGGGGAAACTGCGGCAGTAAGGTATGATTTCTATCATACCTTACTGCCCCAGTCCCCCCCCCCTTATTAAACCAAGTTGTTGGACTGACTCCCACAACATAAAGGGAATAGAAATATTTGTGTCACTGGGGAGAGGATGCAAGATGTAACAGAGTGGAGGAAGTTAATCGGGATGGTGGTACAAGGGGATCAAGAATATACTGATTTTAATTAAGTGACCACATCTCCAGCTGCATAACATACTCACAAGTTGTTCATGCTGACTACTTTTGGGGCCTTCAGCTATGGCCCAGTGTCTTCAGAAGTTATCTAAGCCTCTGGAGCATGAACTTGCATAAATTCATTGCATTCTTCCTTCAATCTTTCCTCACTCCACAGAACCTTAAGACTCATGGAGATCAGGATATGTGGATTTTTGATGGATGGTTGCAGTGTGGTGTATCCCATTTATTGTAACCATCAAGCAAAATGGGACCCATATGGTTCCTGGTGTTTCTCAGTCACTGGTCATAGAAAGCCCTGCCACTGAAAGGTATTACCACTGAGATCTTGTAGCACTAAAATCATCGATTCAGAGCAGGTAAGATATTTCAAGGCCTGGACCCTCTGTAAAAAATCTTCCATAGTGAGGTGATAGGCTTGGCATGACTGACAGGTTTTGGATAGAGTCTGGTCTCAGGAAGTAAGAGCCCAGTCCATCATGAGATAAGAAAATGATGCATGATGACTGGTCCTTCCAAGTCTTCCAGGAGCACTCATAGGCAAAGATTCTCTCTATTCTCTCTGCCCTTGAGCTCCATAAGCTTTAGCTAGAGATCAGTATTCACCTTTTCAACATGTAAACTAAATCTGCATGTTGCAGACCTAAATCCATAGCCCCAGAGACTATCACCTCCACTTCCTGCCGCTTCACCTGCCGCTTGGTGTGTAGTGAGGCCAGCTTAGCTTCAACAGGTTTTTAGAGCTGCCATCTATTCCTCTGAGAGCTCCTACTGTTGTTGTAGATGAATTGTGTTAGAAACTCTGACTAAAAGTGGCAATTTCTTCTTCCTTGGGACTTCCACTTTAGTTTTTTAGATGCCATATTGGTGGCAACTTTAAAGCTAAAATTACCCCAGTGCCTGGGCTGAATCTTGTTTAGTTCTCCAACTCCAGATGGAGGGAAGCATGGTGGGATACTTCATAAGACCCTGTAAGTATTCTGTGCTGTGCTACCTGAAGAAAGTTGTCGCCGAAAAGGATGATCTTCCTATGTCTATGCAAGTGGGGTTGGGTGAATAAAATGTTTGCATTAATTTAATCCATGCCTCTATAACTTGGAAATGGAATAGCTCAATCAAATTTATTTCTCACTTTTGTCACCGCTAAATTGGCTGTCTTATTTACATGAAGCTTTAACAGCTTGCTGAATTGTTTTAAAGTTTTTCCCTAAGTTTAACTTTCCAAATGTGTTCTTAATCTCCTGCTGAATATTGTTGGAGAGTATTAGTCACTAAGATTAACTGTAATGTGGAGCATTTCTTTTTTAGTATCTGAAAATAACTATGAGTAATCCTTTTTTTTAGACATGAGTCTAAATCACATGTACTTTTGGAGCTGATGAATAGCATGAGGATAACTATGTGTGAATTGATTTAAATAAAAATTAATTGAATCTTAATATCCTTCTGTCACCTTATTTTTTTCTAAATATTTTAGTTTTTTGCATTACAGAATTACAGTGTATAATAGTGCACAGTACTACCCATCTTAAGGTGGTAAGAATTTAATTCTGATCTCCTGTTCTTAAATCTCATGTAATGCATTTCACAGATAAGACATATATAGTCTGCCTAATACACATGCATAATGAGATTTTCATGCAGAAGCTGAAAGGAGAATTGGAGCCTAATTTTTAATATCAAATTCTATTTGCTGGCAAAACATTCTGTCAAAATAATATCAAAGGCTAATATTATATAAAAGGTGACCTGCTTATTTCAATAGCATCACCTCCTTCATGTGTTGGTGAGAATTCCACATTGTGGGACTTCTCAATCTGGACTTCACAAGCAGCACTTGCAGGTAAATTTCCTATTGCAGAGATGGGGAACCTCAGGGCTATGGGCCAAATGCAGCCCACCAAGCCCTTCTGGGTGGCCCTCAAGACCCCTTTCCCCCACACCCTACACTTGCCCTGCTTCACACCCTTTTCAAGTTCTCTTGCCTGTCTGGAATATGCCCTAGAAATGTGATAACACCTCTCGCTTGCCTAAATGAGAGCAGGGAGCTCTCTCTGTGTGTAAACCTCTGCTTTTTGCATGGCTGTAGACAACCAAATAAAGGTAGGAATTGCATCCATTGCCCAACATACATTTTGTCTCTACCCACCCACCCTTCACTGTCATGCACCTCTGGGAGGTTTCCTTCAGGCTGAAAAGGGTTCCCTGCTTCTGCCCTGTATCTTCTCTCTAGTGGAAGGGACTCAAGGTGCCTGGAAGATATTGCCAGTTTGGGACTATGCTCTATGAGACATTGGGAGAGACCCGGTGTGCAGCAAAACAAGGGCAAACAGGTAAAATATGCGGAAAAAATGAAAATAATTCCTCATCGGTTGAGAAGAAATGGAAACGAACATACTAAATGATTTGATGGAATTAGTAAAGTTATAATTTCCTGCTCGAAACCAAACTCCAAGGACATCCTACAGCCATAGCTTCCTAACTATGGATTATCGGCAGCCAGAAAGCTGGGGGCTGGGGATTGGAACAGCCTCCCAGAACAACTGGGAACAGCTTTTGCATTCCAAATTCTAATTCTGTGCTTATTCTGATTTCATTTCTGAAAGCAGGCATCCAAGTCTGACCTATTAAGAGAGAGAGAGAGAGCTCGTATTAACACTTTCATTTGAGGACTGTGTTCACAATGTTACACTCGGTAGTCTGACTACAGTGTGGTACTCATTCACTTGAATGGGCTTCATTTGGGAGCAATCTATATTGAATTCAGCTGCGAATATTTGGGCCATATAGGCTAATTTCTGAGGAGGTCACGGTTAGGAACCCACCACTTACTTTCTAGCATGCTTATGTAAGATGATCTAGTCAACTCAAGTGCTCAGATTTCTCAGCTTTGTTGATATAATATCTTATACAACCATGACTGAATAGGATTCTGAGTAAGTGTGTTAGATCATGTCCTCTTCTTTGGCTACTAGAAATTGTTTAAGTGTGTGTATGTGTGCGTTGGTTGTTGGGTTGCTTTTCGTTGTTGTGGCATTTTACTCATGAAATACATTCAGCTGCCTACAAAGAAGAGATAGGGATCTGAACATAGGACACCAATCCATTAAAGGGTGACTTGTACTGACTGGAGTCCTGGGATTGTTTGGTTAAACTGAAACCCTAATTTTTATCCTCAGCTGCCTGTAAATATTGTTTCCCACAGTTCTTCAGAAATAAGGGAAGGAATGAGTTAAACCAAATCCTTGGATATAATCTCCTTTCCTTTTGCTGACTTCAGTGAGAAGAAAACAATTTAAGCCCAAGCACTCCAGTTCAATACAAGTGAGGGTCAAATGTTGGTATCTCACAGTTCTTGATTTAGAGCAAGTTCCATAATCTGTGTGGGGATGAAAAAGACAGATGTTCCAATTAATATTTCACTAGTCCTCTTTTGTTTCATGGGTTTTTAACTGATTCACTTTAAACTGAGTTCAGCAGCAAAAAGGCCATCATATTGAAATGTATCAGCATATACATTACTAACAAGACAGAATGATGTAGTGTGTGTGTGTGTGTGTGTGTGTGTGTGTGTGTGTACATGTGTGAGGAACCTTTAGTGCTCCAGACATTGCTGAACTTCAACTCCTGTCATTCCTGGCCATTGGCTATGCTTGCAAGGGTTGATGGAAGTTGGAGTCCACTAATGTCTGAAAGGACAAAGGCTCCCCACACCTGATACAAACACACACATACACAATCTAAAATGAATGATGTGGTGCATCATGTTTGAGATAACCCCAGCCATATCTAAGATAAAAAGCCCAGCTGCTCCCTGACTTACTATAGACTGACAGTACTGTTTCAGTTAAGTTTATTGTTCATACTAAACCATTACAAAGTGTAGTACGAAAGAAAACAAATTTGATTTTGAAGTTGACTTTTTGTGCTTGGAGAATGCGATGAGGCAAAATGTTCTGACAGCTCAAGCTTACTCAAGCTTAATGACTGATCTAAATTGGAGCTTGGGAGATAAAAGAAATTCTTTAGTGATGCCTCAGTTGTCATTGATTGCTATGAGCAATTTTAAAGCTATTCAAGATGAGAATTGCCAGCTTGGTTCTAAAAAGAGGAGAGAGTGGTACATAAGATTAGAGGCTGGTGCAAAATGGTATCTCATAAAAAAGAGAGCAGGTTTGGATTACTTGCATGCATATGTGATAATCACAAGCACCTATAGAGTGTACGTATCCATGGAAAATGATTCACTGGAGGCATCAGCTGCACCAGAGGTGGTGAAAATTAAAGGCAAGTTCATCATTGATTATCTTATTGTCATTAATGCCAATAAAGTGGCCCAAAACATAATGCTAGATGCTCAAGAGATGCTCAAGACATGAAGCCAGTTATGAAATAACACAGGCTCAACTTGTCAATTATAGCCTGTGTATGAAGAATTAATTTTCCATGGGTTTGCCAAAAAGCCAAGCTTTTAAAGCATTTCACCCTGGGAAATCATCTTCCAATAGCTACTCATTTCAATATTTACTGTTTTAATTGATTCATGTTATTTCTTCCCTTTCTTTTATTGTGTGAGGGCTATGAATGACTTAGGGAAATAGGAATCTCTCCTGAAAGCACACACAGCTGATCCCAAAATCTTACACAAACAAAATGATAATAGTACACAAACAGAATTTCAGGCTGTTGTCATCCAAATCAAAGCTTAAAACTTGTGGGCTGACTACATCTATGACAGCATGCTCCCCAGTGAAACAGCACTGCATCATTGTACCAATATATGACTTTATGGAGAGACATTAGTGTGAACTATTTTTGAGATATATCAGACCGGTGCCATCTTTACTGGTAACTATTGAAAACCTTCCTCTTCTAAAATGACTGTTAAGTGGATATTTTCTTCCCAACTCTTATCTGCATTGGGTTGCAATTATAGTTATTTATTTAGAAGATTTCTAAACGGCCTGATCAAAAAACTCTCCAAACAGTGTACAAATAACCATACATTTCTATTACTGTTGCTCTTATTCTTAAATCATTTCAGAATGTTTTATGGGAATGAACGCTCACCCATCTGATAGTGGGCACCCTTTGCAGGACCGCATATAGCACCCCTGATCCGCTGGAGACTCACTGGCCCACCTTCCCGTCGCAGCCATTGGGGGTTCCCACCAAACCCCGGTTCAAATGAGCCAATCTGTGACGATTGCGGAGGCGGGACCAGCTGAGCAGACCAGCACTCCACTCTGGTCCGCTCTAGTGGTATAAATAGGGGTGGAGCCAACCTAGGAGCACGCAGTCGGCTCCGGAGCTTCGCCCACCTAATCCTCCCTCTGTTTAATGCTTTGATTGCAGGTTAACCTTTTTACTTCCAGTTCAGCGGGCATTGCTATGGTCTTATGATTGTTGCTGTTAAAGAGCCGGGAAGGATTTTCCCTGCACTGCAGGTTTTGCCTTCCCCGCAGCAATTGTCACAACTTTGGTGGTTTTAGGCCTTGGGAGGAATCCTTTAGTCTATCTTTCCTAAAAGGGGGGGGGTGAAGCGGTGTCTCCCCCCACACCCACCCCGCAGCGCCGATTCCAGGGTCCCCCATTAAAGGGGTTTGTTTGGGGGAGTCATTGGCCATATGCTGAAAGGTTGTCAGTGAACTTCCAACTGTTGCACGGAAAAGAAGGCTGGCTGGCTGCGTAAGCAAACATCTTGCAGTGTCCCCTCCCCAGATCTGATTAACCCTGATGTGCCTCAGTCCCCCAGCTGGGGGGCTGGGAGGGATACATGCCCAATGCCTAAGCCAAGGTCTTCCTACACTTGAAAGTCCTAATCAAGTTGTGGCTATTTCAATCCCATAACATGTTGTCATGAGTTACTCATTACTTCTGGGTGATCTCTTGGGGGGTTGGGGGGTCTCCACCTGGGCATGCAAATGATTCATCAATGAAATAAACAAACAGACCATGTGACGTACAGAAAACAGTTGCAGCAGTATCTGTGCTCATTGACACTGGAAGTGCTATCTGTCAGTTTTCTCAGATAGGGCTGCCAGTTGTCCCTACCTTCAAACCTCTTACAGGGTGGCTGTGTGCACTGCAAAATTCAATGCGCTACCAGCCTTCCCCCCACACACACATTGGTGAATGGCCAGGTAAGCAAAGGTGAGAGGGAGGCAGGCAAAGGGAGCCCTTGCTGCCTGTGTTTAGTAAGAATTGAGGTCTGAAAGGGGAGTGACCATGGGATGGAGAAGGCAGCACAACAACAGTGGTAGCATCGAAGCTTATTGAGTGATCACCAGTGTGGTGTAGTGGTTTAGGAGCGGTAGACTCGTAATCTGGTGAACCGGGTTCACTTCCCTGCTCCTCCACATGCAGCTGCTGGGTGACCTTGGGTTAGTCACACTTCTTTGAAGTCTCTCAGCCTCACTCACCTCACAGAGTGTTTGTTGTGGGGGAGGAAGGGAAAGGAGAATATTAGCCGCTTTGAGACTCCTGAAGGGGAGTGATAAAGTGGAATATCAAATCCAAACTCCTCCTCCTCCTCTTCTTCTTTACTGGATGACTGTGAGCCAGTCATTCTCTTCCAGCTGAGGGTTGTTGAGAGGAGACTAGAATTACATTTGTAATTGAACTTCTTGTTTTCTGGCTTACCTCCCCCAAAGAATCATATAGTTGAAAGGGATCTTAGGGTCTGCTTAATGCAGGTTCTGTGGTGCATGATGCAATTACAGAATCCCTGCTAGATAGCCATCCACTCTATGCCTAAAAACCTGTGGCAAAAAGGGATCCCCGCCACCTCTTGAGGCGGTCTGTCACTATTACTCCTGCCTGCAACTGACTGGGCACTGCTATCTTTGGATCCCTGATAGTGAGTCTGCTCCACAAAAATTTTATCTTGCCTCACGGGTTTCTGCCTGTGTATAGAATACAATGGGGGTGGGGGAGATGGTTTACTTTGCTTTCTGTAGTTTCCATGTGTCAGGTGTGTGTGCAGGAGCCAGGCCCTGTGACCAATAGGACTTTGCAGGACTGGGGCCTTCCTAAGTTTGTTTTGAAGAGGCAAGGCATGGCCTCACAGGTGAGGCCGATTGGTAACTCACAGCACCTGGTGGCAAGAGCTGGGAAGGGATATAAGGTCAGCATTTCCCTTTGGCTCTTTGCCACATGCTTCCTGCCTTGCTGCATTTGGTTTCTTGCTTCTTGATCCTTGAACCTTGGCTTCTTGACTCCCTGCTTCCTGACCCTCAGACCCTTAGCTTCTTGACTCCCAGCTCTCTGACCCTCCGACTCTTAACTTCCTGACTCCTGGCTTCTGGACCCCCGTCCCTGCTCCCTCTCTGCTATCTTGCCCCCGGTCCTGACATGCCGTGACTTCAATCTCCCATGAACCGGACCATGACACCATGCATTGGACACAGAAAGCACATAATCATTCTTGATGTACCTTCTCAAGTAAGTTAGAATATTTCCAAAACCTCTCAACAATTGCTTTCCCTGGAATATGCTGCAGAGGAAGAATCCATGATATTTTCTAGTGCCTGTGCTTGCCCCAAGGATGGGGAGTCCTTGACCTTCCAAAAGTTTTTGTATTCCGACTTCCGGGTCGGCGCCATCGCCGAATGGCGGACTCCCTCCGAGCTCCGGAGGGAGTCGGCTGGGTAGGGGTCGGGTCCTGCCGTGCCAGCGACGCGGGGACCCTCAAAAACCATGGGCGGAGATGCCCATGGACTTGGTGACTCGGCGGGCACCGTTTGCGCCCCCCCGACCTGCGAAGGAGCCTTTTTAAAGGCTGCGGAGCGGGTGACGGGGGGGGGGTGGTACTGTGAGTCCAATGCTTCCCCTGCCCAGCGAAGCCGCATGCCATTCGGCGGAGAGCAATGACTTCTTCTTTGAAAATTTCGGATTTGGACTAAAATGAACAACCCGTGAGTAAATTGATTGGACTTAAAAGGGAAATTTGATCTTTGAATTTGGAGCGAGCGGGGGGAGTGCAAAAAGGAAGTCCGCCCCCCCTGTTGTAGATGGCTCAACGCAAGGATTTGACAACTAAGATCGAGAGATGAACTTGTTTACCTGAAAAAAAATTTTAACTTCACGAAGGGAAATTACAATAATTGTGCTGGAGGAGAAGACTGATTTGTGGGAACTAAAATGCAACCCCCCCTCCCGGGAACCGGGAACGATCCGCTATGAGAGACTGGTGAAGAGACACAGAAACTTTGACAGCTGTCAAAGTAGCTGTCAAAGCAGGAAAATAAAAGAGAACTTTGTTACGATGGCTTTGCTGGTTAGATTTGTTACAATTTGGACATAAATTATTGGAAATAAAGGCAACAAGTTATTTGACTTTTGGGTCTGATTTTGAAAGAAATTAAGTTACCATATTCCCTCTAGAGGGAGGCTGGGACATTGCAACAGTAGCAGCAAGTGGAAAAATACTATGAATTTGAGCAGGATCTGTTATCTCTTGGGAAAGCTGCAAAAACGAAGCATTATTTTGTCTACAGAGGTTTCTATACTAAAGGAGACAATGGATTTATCTATTGAAGAAAGGAAGGGACTTGACGCAAGTTATGTTGCTGAATAACAAAAGCCTCTGTGGAGAACAAGAAGTTTCTGAATTAGAAGGTTTCTGCAGCAGAACAGGAAAAAGCAACCTGAGGAATAAGAGCTGGACCAAATTTGAAGCCGGAGTATTTGGAACATCCAGACTTTAAAAGGACCAAGAAATAGAATTTAAGTTAGACTCTTAAACATAGAGGTCTGGATGGAAGAACAATGACTTTTTCTGAGAGTTTTTTCGAGATTGGACTTTCTGAAATTAAAAGCTATCAAAAGACGGCAAAGTGGAGTTGAGATATAGACGTGGATACACCAGGCTGGCAGTAGACAATGGATGAACTTTGGGGATTGGAACCGGGGAATGGGGGGGGGGGAGAGATTTGGAATCCAAAGGCTGTAAAATTATATATTATTTCTTTCTTTTCTTTTTTCATGTTTGTTGTTTGAAAATAGGGGAATTCGTGGAAGGGAAATGGGGTCGATCTTAGGGAATTATATAAAATATAAGGAGAAATGGTTCATTAAGATAAATAAGATAAATTAATTTGGAATAAATGGGTTATTTAAAATTACAAATAAGGTTTTAAAATTTGGGGTAAGAATCTGTGGAATCAATTTAAGGGAAATGGAATACAAGAGGGGGAGGGGGGGGAGTCCGGGAAAGATGCCACTGAAACTAAGTGTAAATCATATTTGTTTTTTCTTTCTTTCTTGCTATCTTTCCTTTTTATTCTGGAAAATTTTTAATAAATATTATTAAAAAAAAAAAAGTTTTTGAATTCCTTCCCATCAGCCCCAGACAGCATGACCAATGGTCAGGAATGTATAACAATGTGCGGTAAAGCAAGTGTCATGCATGTTGATTTTGTAGAACTGCTCTTTCTCTCCATGAACAAATCAGAAGTTCATGGAACTTAAATGGCTGGTTAGTTTTTCCTATGTCAGCTGGAATGACACCCTTTTCAGGTACCTTTTTCGGGTTGATGGTGATGATTACTAAAATAGTTTCTATACCACATTTCATTTCAAGAAAAAATGCAAGGCAGTTCACAAACATATAAAAGTCAGCTGCAAAATAGCAAGTATAAAACTGAATCATTTAAATATAGCTACCCATAATTAAAATGCATAGTAAACCAAAGCCATTAAAATATTAAAACATCCATAATTAAAATGCATAATAAACAAGCACAGTTAAAACAGTTAAATAGAAGGTAAAGTCAGGTGTCACCAGTGAACAAGCCCACCTCCATGCTACCACAAGCTGATAGTCAATCAATTACTGTCTCATTATCATCTGCATGTGGGTGCTCCATTTCTCAACAGATAGCTAAACATTTGCCAAATATACAAGAAAAAATATACACTTAGTCAATCTGATGCATTCATTAAACAGAATATTTATTTCTACACTCTTACAAGCCAGGTAGATAAGGAACTTAAAGGTAAAGGGACCCCTGACCATTAGGTCCAGTCGTGACCGACTCTGGGGTTGCAGCGCTCATCTTGCTCTATAGGCCATGGGAGCCGGCGTTTCTCTGCAGACAGCTTCCAGGTCATGTGGCCAGCATGACTAAGCCGCTTCTGGAGAACCAGAGCAGCGCACGGAAATGCTGTTTACCTTCCCGCTGGAGCGGTACCTATTTATCTACTTGCACTTTGATGTGCTTTCGAACTGCTAGGTTGGCAGGAGCAGGGACTGAGCAACGGGAGCTCACCCCGTTGCGGGGATTCGAACCGCCGACCTTCTGATCAGCAAGTCCTAGGCTCTGTGGTTTAACCCACAGCGCCACCCGCTGACACCATTAAAAACAAGTTTCTAAAATAGTTCACAATGCCATAAATGAATCTGCCATTATGCAGCAAAAACAGTTCATTGCAAAAGATTGTGACAAAATGTTCCAGCCATATGATTGCAGCAATCAAGACCTGCCCCAATGAAAATGCAGCTCTCTTCTTCCAGGCAGCAGGTCTTTCCATTGAGTAAGCCTACCTTAATGCTATTAAAGATAATCAAAAGTTTTTGAGATTATCTAGTTTGGGTTGAAAAGGAAAACCCCTGCAGAAACAGAATGCTCTTCTCCAGTAGCCCATGCAATCAGGAAGGTCCTTTCTTCCAGGCTATACCTTCTGAACTTTCAGGTTTCAATGAAACAATTTCAGCTGCCATTCCCAACTTTCTTCCAAGCTGCTTTCTTCCCTGGAAGCTACCAGTATCCACCAACCAAGCTGAGAAAGGTTGAGTGAAATGGATAAATTAAATTTGTCCTGGAAGGTGCACATATACGAACAGTGCATTTTAATAACAGCAGCAAGCTGTGACTTCGGGAGTTAGAACTTTTCTTATCTCACTCCGCAGCTTCCCAAACAATGGAGTAAACTTCCTCTAAAGTGAAGAAATTAGGTCAGCTTCCTAATGAAAGCCCTCACACCTGGAGGCTCAATTACATTATCAGTAGGCTAGGAGAATCTTTGATAAAATCATGGGTCAGCTCTTCGTCTCTCCTTCTCAATAAGATGGTTGTATCCATTTATCATATTTTGCACCTCCACCAAGGATTCCCTTTCATATTGCAGCTGTAATTATAAAGTTGATAAGTTCTATAAGCAGAGCAGGGAGAGCTTTCCTTTCACACATCTGCTCTGCATCCTGCTGCAACCGGATGTCACAAGTTTATAGTCACCATGCTGTGGCAAAACTAAACTGGTTCCATTTGTTGATCTTAATGCCCTTACTGGAAAGTGGAGAGAAAGATGGTCTTTCGAGTAACCTGGTCCAGAATTGTTTAGGGCCTTGCATGTGAGTAAGAGGATCTTAAAGCTAGCTCAGTGGTTATTAGGCAGTCTGGGAAGATTTCTGTCATTGTATGTGCCCAGTATAGGGCTTGTTACTCAAGAATTTGCAGAGGTTTGCAATTCATTAATTTGTAATTTAAACTGCACTTGCTCATAAATTTATTTCTAGAAATTTCAGAATAAGAGCAGCAGGCACTTTGACACTTCGATTACTGCAACCCATCATACACTTTCAAGACAAAGTGGGGATACGGTCAAATAAAAAAAAGTCTTCTTTATTTGCATGGTGGATGCTACAAATCAGAGTAGCCTCCATTTCTGATAAGCGCGTACATCAAATGGAAGTAATATTTTCTCACAAATGCACATACAACATAATGTCATTGTTGCAGCTGAAGGAAAGTCACATAAATTGAGATGACAGACTGCACAACCTTGAAATAACTAGGAGAATTTGCAGTGTCTTCCTTCAACCAATGGCAATGATTTCACTGGGACTTCCATGGGGTGGGAGGGAGCATTCACTGGTCTAAACCTTTGGATGGGGTTCATCAATCAGTGGGACGGCTCCATAACTGCACTAGAGTCACCTGTTTGAGGATTAAACGCTTGGAAAATAAGTGGAAAATGTAATCTCAACAAAATTTAATTTGCACTTCATATTTAATGAACACAGATTTTCCCAGTAGGTGTTTTTCCAATGTAATTATTCTGATTTTATACATTGACCTACTGGAATTAAAAGTATAATAAAAATATTAAGACACTTGCAGCTCTTAGATTAGTTTATAATTAATTTGCAGTGTGCATTACATAAAATCTGATTGGTAATCCAGATAAATTAGTCCTGTATGACCCTCTGGGCTTTGTTATCCATTGCATACCTATCATAAATGCAAGTGCACTCATTTTCCATTGTCAGAAGATAAAAATATTTAATTTTGATAGGACAAATTCTTTCAAACATGTGCAAACTTTCCAGCATCTGTATTATTTAACTTGCTAAGCACTGCAGATATATTTTACATGTACACATGCAAAGCTTTCCTTCAGTATTAACTGAATCCCTTAAGGCTACAAATTACATTGAGATGCTTTTCATTCAAAGGGAATGAAAACAAAAAGACATGGTTCACACATGAAAAAGTGCAAGCACCCTGAAAAATGCCTCAAAAAACATTTAAAGGATCATATCAGAGCACGAATCTGAACATGGTTTGCTATGCTAAATTAAACTGGAATCTTTGTCATTTATTTTAATCAACTGACATTTATTGCAAACCATAAATAGCTTCCTCGGTTGGAAGGGGAAAAGGTATTGTCCTTAGGCTATAAAGAATAATCTTATAACATGACCTTCTCAGCCACTGTGTTGGCAACGAAGGCTACAATCCTGTACAGTTAGGCTGCTTAAATCCTATTGACTTCAATGGGATTTAAGCAGACATGCATAGAAGTGCAGCCTAAGTGTTTAAAATGGGAAATACAACCTCCTGCCCCAGGGCAAGGTTGTGACCTCCAACACTGAGCTGACATGGAAGCCTGCCCAGAGGATCAGTGTATCTACATCAGCAACGGCCTTCAGTCCCAGCAGCTCAGAATCAATTGAAGGGGGATGCCTGTGGCGTATTTGCCTTCCCGGTACCTTAAGATTATCCAAGATGGGCCAATACAATTCCACAATCCAATATTCCATCAAATCCCAATGCTTTCCATCACATGGACCATTTCCCTTCCAGTCCCAGTGATTACTGATAATGCTAGAGCAGAAATACTACACGACTTGCAGTGAGCGCGCAACAAAGATCTGGCACAGATGCATAAGCTGAGGCCACTTGTGATTCGAACCCAGTCTACATATGCAGGAGAATGAAACAGCAGAGTCCTGAAAGGTTAAATGGACTGTACCACTTTAGGTAGCAGGTGGTGGTGCCATTTCGGAATGCTTACCAATATATAAAATACTTGAGGGTGTCACTCCTGCATGCTTTGATCATCAAAGCTGCCTTCCCCGACCCCACAAAAGTTGCCTTCCCCCACCCCATCAGCTCCCCCTCACTCCTCGTCAAAGCCAACCTCACCCCTTCCCTTCACCCCTTACCAAAGCCACCCTTTGCCACTTCCCCTTCCTCTTGCATTCCTCACTGTGGCAACAGAATAGAGTGACAAGGGATCAGCAGCTGGGTGTGTCCAGGCAGGCTGAGTGGAGCATAAAAATGTAATTCTGCACCTGCAGCAGTGGGCTTTAAGCTTCTGGCCAGGCTTTTACTGTTGCGCGCGTGCACACACACACACACACAAACACACACACACACATTTGTGCAAGGGCCCTTCTGAGCTGCTCTAGTCATCCGCCTAAATCTAAGAACAACGGAGGCAGTGGCACATTTATTTGACCTGCACCAGAACCAGGGGCATCCTCCAAAACAGGGAGGGAGACAACTTGCCGTACTTTGTAGCATCTCTGTGGGAAGTGAAAACAATTGTCAAACTGGTATCTTTTCACGGCTGCCCTGCGTTGCCCGGCGACTTACTGAAACAACTTCATGGTGAGTTCCGGCACCTATTTTTCTTGAAAAAAAGTTGGGGTTGCCTGTCATGTACAAGTTTAACTGGGACTGGACAAACTAACACCAAGACCCTTGTTATGGATGACTGACATCAGATCAGCAGCTGGCCATGTTGGTCTGGTATATATAACACAGGGGATGGGGGGGGGGCAAACCAATGGCTGTCCAAATGTGGCTGGACTCCAGCTTCCATCCTTTCAGACCATTGGACATGTTGGGTGAGGCTGATGGGGGTTGGAGTCCAACAACATCTGGAGGGCCACAGTTTTTACACCCTTGGTGTAAAGGCCTCCATTTATTTGGTTCTGTCTACTATATTATGCAAGCAATTCATTTAGGCAGCTGGGAGTTACTTGTATAGTACCGTCATGGCAACAGGGTCATAGCAACAGGGTTAAAAACCCATATAAGGAAATACCTTACACATACCTGGCACAGCGTGGGAGAAAATGTGAAGGCTGCAGACACCACAGTAGTGGAGGTGAATATGAAGGGGCTCTGGGTGGTCTTCAAGATGTGAAGTGGATGTTCTTATTCAGAACCACATCATAATTAATATTGGAAAAACCTGCTCCACCATACCTCAATTAGGCACTGAGAAACTCAAAAGCATGGTGTTGCTAAGCAATGGTTACTACAACCAGAGTAACACAGCACAGGAAAACATCCACTACTATTAATCAAATGATATTTGGGCTCAGATTCTCCTTAAATCATATATTAAAACAGCAACGCAAAGGCCATCATGCGAATGAGTTGTTAGGGTACTTACAGGGATGGCAGCTGGATAAATGAGGCAGTGCTTGAAAAACGGCAGTCTGTAGATTTGCAGGACAAATATTCAGCATAGCTCTAAAAGCCTCCCCTAAAAGAGAATCAAACAGACCCATGCATACCCAGAAATGATTGTGGGCTTGTTGGATAGATGATAATTGTGACTGGAAAGGGTAATGAAGAGTCGAGACACAGCATATATGGACTGACCTAGGAACACATTTTTTTATTTACAGATCTGAGCAGAGGCAAATAAGCACTGTGGAAATAAACTAACTAAACAAACCTGGAGGGAGTTGGGATGTGGTGGATGTGTCCCTCCCTCAAGTTCTGATTGGCTACACCACTTTAACTCTTTCCCCTTGGCACCATCTTTGATAGGGGCTTTCTTCCCACAGAATATAGTTGCCTGTGTGTGTTTGGCAGGAGGGTGGGGGGGAGGGAGAAACCGATTCCAGTTGGGACTGTGTAGGAACAAATGGCTAAATCCCTCCTTCCCTCATGCCATGGCCTGATCTTGCTTCTCCCACCCCAGCAACTTTTTGCTAAACTAAAACCAACTATGCAAGGCTGAGCAATGTGATAAATGTCACATCCAATTTGGCCCTGCAATTTTTAAGGAGTAAACAAACCTCCTCATTGTTTATGGATGAAGAGATGCTTTAATATGACATAACTGGCCAAATGAAGATCTACGTTGATTCAAGAATTAGTACACTCAAAGGAATTATTATTGCAACATAGCGCAGTTTGTTAGATTCACAATGTATTTTTGAAAGCTGACAACAGAAGTTACTTGGGAAAAATGTAAAGAATAGATAAGGCAAATTATAAGAGAAAGGAGGATTTAGTTAAGGAGCTTAGCGGGAATAACGTGAAGGTTTGTCTTAAAACCTCTATTTCCTTTACGCATACCCCATTGCAGATATTTGCTGTGAACAATCAGAATAGGAATATAAGGTCAAGTAGACTAAAGATATGGACAGGGGGAACAGAAAAGGAAAGTGGTATTAAATAAAATTCGTTGAATCTAATTTAGCCAGTTAAATTCATATTATAAAATAGCACCTGATGCTTGGAAACTTTTCTAGAGAACTAAGTTGGGCATACAGAACACATACACCTGTCCATTTACAGAGATGGAACTGGCCAGTTAGATTTCATACACATTTGGCTGATTGACATTTGATGCTCTTTTAAAATGGGCTGTGGAAGGGGAGATTCTGGGGTTGTATTTCTTTTGTTTTTATTATGTATTTTCTGTTTGTTTATGTTGTGATTTTATTTTGTGAACTGCCCTACAGGTATAGGGCAGCTTACAAATTTAACAAATAAAAATAAAACAAAATAAAAATTTGGAAGCAGTTAACCTAGTTACCCCTACTTAGACTGGGAACCATGTACGTGAACGGATCCTAAACCCACAGTTGTCCACCAGCAGCTAGGAATCGATTGAGTAGCTTTATTCAGTCTTGTTTTAGCTTAACTGGTGCTCAATCATAGGTCCATTCTGCACTGTTGGTCTGATTTTTTTAAGAAATGCACAAACAGTCTGCATGTAAGCATTATGTACACACTTTTAATCTAAAATACTGCTTTTGTCAGTGCCCTCCCCCATAATAAAACAAATTCTGCATACCTCTTTAGGTAAAATAAATATTTTTGTGCACACTTTTTTCCACTGAAACTCCATAGCAAAGCCCAGAAAAGTGGGTAATCGGACAAGGACCTTCATTTTGATCCACAAGCAAGTTCAGGAACATCAGATCAGATTAGTCTGTTGCAAGAAGCAGACCAGACAAATTTCTCCACTGTCCTTATCAGCAGCTATACAAATCTATATAACTATATTTAGCTAGCACTATATTCAGAGCCCTTACAAACATACAAAAAAGTCATTTTATGTTAGATTTTCAAGTATGCTGTATATGGCTTGATACCCGAAGGACGACCTCCTTTCCCCTTTTCCTTTCCCATGTGTTAAGTTCTTCAACAGAAGCCTTTCTCCAGGTGCCACAGCCATAAGAGATTAGGTGAGTGGAAAGCAGATAAAATCTATTGTGATTGCGCTAGTGGAAGGTAGGACCAGAAAAGGCTCTTGGTCAAACCCCATGCGAGGTTGGCACTTAGTGTTGACTGTATTGAGCTAGATGGACCAGTGATCTCACTTGGAAGAAGGCAGCTTCTTATATTCCTGAGCACCATTCACTTCCACTTGTCTTTGCTTAAACCTAGGCAGACGAGACAGACAAGCAGCTAATGGAGACGTGACTGCTGCTCAGGCTACCTTAAAATGCATTGGAAGACACAGGTTCATAGCGGTAGGGACACTGATTAATGGAGACACTAATTTTAGTCAAGTCAAATAATTTTAATCAATTAATTAGATTGATTAACATTGCAGTCCTACTTTCAATCCCCAAAGCCCTAACACATCAGTCTTCAAGTCACTTCTCTACTTTACAATCACACCTGTGGGACTACTTCTTTAGTAGTGAACTACCCTAGGGCCATTCTTGCCATTATCTTTAGCCACATGGATCTGGTGGAGTGCAGCTCTTCTTGCCCCACTGTGCTGTTCAGTAACACTGGAAACAAGCTACATGGGAGGAGCCAATTTCATGGCTACTTTCCATAGCTATGTTGTCCCTGCTGGTAATTAGAGCAACACAGGTGGAGGAAGAAACCTCAGCATGGGGATTCTCCCTTGCAGTGGTGTAGTGTGGGTTGCCAGTGCCCAGGGTTGCATGGAGGTGGGGTGGGTGGGTGGATAGGGAACATACGGAGTACGAATGCGCATTCACCTGCCTAACAGCATCCGTGTCACCTAGGAGATCGCAGCCTCAGAGATAAGAAAATAAGAGTTGTTCCATTGTTTGGAGAGGTCACTTCCTGGTTTGCATGGAGAAGCCATCTTCAATGGAAGTGCACAGCTGTATTGATGTAGCACTGGGTGTTGAAATTTTGTGCCCCCTAACAATTTTGTACCTGGGGCAACTGCCCGTGTGGCCCCTTCCACGCTACGCTACTGCTCCCTTGTAACTGAGGGGCCTGGGCAGAAGGTTCATTGATTTTCATATTGCTACATGGTAATGTCTTAAAGGACCACTAACTTCACTATACCTGGTTCTTCTACACCAGCACACAAATTCCCCAAAACTCTTTCCACTGGGGGTGTATGAGTGTATCCCACTACTTATGTCAATGGGAGTTAAGTCTTTGCATGCATTTCCACTGAACACCTACTAAGGACAAAGCTTTTCTGTGGGTCAGATGATCGCAAAGTGGGATGCAAACAGTGATCTCCATTTTCCAAAGGGCACCCCTTCACCAGTACCTGAGAGTATCAATCCTACTGGAAATCCCCTGTTGGGAAACCAGAACCCAGAGAGTCTTCTCCCCAGCAGACCATCCCCACCATTTCTCAACAGGGATTCTGAGACTGCCAACGGTGCTATGTTGTTCAACTTCTGAGGCTGACATAGGTTACACTAGTAGGCATATGTAATCTTGTTACTGGATTTGCCATGTTTGCACTGGGACATCACAGAACACATCCTGCAACCCAAGTTTAGTGCTAAAGCATCAAACAAAAAAACCAGAATAGTATTGTGCAGGCATCCTTCTAGCGCTCAGATATAAACTCTGAGTTGTTTTCTGCTTTTCAGTGCTTTTGACCTTGATATACATAGCTCTGATTATCAAATGCCTTGCATGTTCCTTTTAGAGATTCATTTAATTAAATTATTGTTTCCAACCATGAATTAACGAAATATATTATCTATGCAATTTCTGATTTGCAGCATTTCCAAGAACTCCTCGATATGTGAATCCGTTTTTCAAGCAGTGCATCTGGTAAAGAAGCAAAAGCTGCAGAACATCACAGAATAGCTGTGCCAGCACTTCAAGGCTACTCTGAATCAAGGCCATAGCATGTCAAGACTTTGAATTCTGTATCTTGCATTGCATCAGAAAAAAATATTGTCACCTCTCATTGTAATCATTCACTCAAAGCTGT
Organism: Podarcis cretensis; assembly: GCF_951804945.1. Taxonomy (NCBI): domain Eukaryota; kingdom Metazoa; phylum Chordata; class Lepidosauria; order Squamata; family Lacertidae; genus Podarcis; species Podarcis cretensis. Next base: position 38,763,347 of record NC_137170.1, read on the forward strand.
CACAATGCATTCTGGTACACAGTATTTGAGTGCTTTAATATGGGATCTTTGACATAATTCATATGTAGCTTCCACAAATAAATGTGTTATGTACTACATGCACAATAGTATATTTTTCTAGTCAATAATTACTTCCAGGGGTTACTGTTGCTTTCCCTGCTTTGGCACTATTTATATTTTTTCTGATTACAGCTTCTTCCTTCTTCCTGCCTAGGTGATCCAAACAAATTGGGGGTCATGAAATGCACAGAATGGCATTACAATGCTATGCAGCCAATTTGATGGCATAATGAGGGCAAAAAGAGTTAATGAGAATGAAGTTGTTCTTCCTGGACTGGTCACGTGGATGGTCCCCGTCAATCAGGGATCACACAGCGAATGCAGCGGCAATCTTGCACAAGGTAGCTCATCATATTTGCTTATGTGATAATGGCACTGAGGGCAAATGAAGCAGATAAAAAGAGAGGGATAGAAAGGGGGTCCTATGAATGCTAAAAATGAGGGAGAAATTAAACTCAGTTCACATTTACAGGTGAATTTAAGTAAATCACACTTTCTGGACAATATGCGAACCAAAACAGTCATCTTTCAAAAGTCATACATCTCTGAATTTTGAAATGTGGTTCTCCAGCCACATGTGTACAAAAATGCATATACTAGGGTAAAGGATGCATAAAAATGCATATATTAGTGAAAACAACATATAAAAACACATTGCCGGTATATTAGAAGGAAGTGTCATATAAAAAGTATGCATTAAATAAAACTACATACACATTTGTTTGTAGTACACTAAATTTATGTTAAAATGCTGATGAATTTTCATGAGGACTACTTTTTTGTTTCTTTAAAAAAAAGAATCAGAAATGTGGCAGGCTGAAATTAAGATTGGAAAAATAAGAAACAGAAAAATCAAAATTTACAGATTCACCAATTCCTAAAAGATGCATAGGTGTTCATTGTCACAGGCATTGCCAATAAGTAATTGAAAGAGGGAGGTTGTTTTTGAAGTACATGTCTTCAGCTCACTGAGATAAGTGTAGGAACAAAATGTTGAGGGAAGGGTTCAATCCAACATATCAAGGCTGCTTTGAAAATTATGTAGCGCAAACGTGGAGAACGAATGGGACTGTTTTGGTTTGTAATACAGTGGTACCTCGGGTTAAGTACTTAATTCGTTCCAGAGGTCCGTTCTTAACCTGAAACTGTTCTTAACCTGAAGCACCACTTTAGCTAATGGGGCCTCCCACTGCTGCCGCGCTGCCGGAGCACGATTTCTGTTCTTAACCTGAGGTACTATTTCTGAGTTAGCGGAGTCTGTAACCTGAAGCGTATGTAACCCGAGGTACCACTGTAGTTACATGCAGATTCCAATCTCACTCCCTGTATTATGGTCAACATATTCGTTGTACGACTAGGTTAGTACAAATGGTGAGAACAGTGCATTCCACCGTAGAAAATAAATTGGAACAATGGCAAGATTTTTGGATATATATCTGAACATAGATCTTGTGAGACTGTTTTACTATGCAAGGGAGACAAAATCCACTCATAAATCGAAACTCAGAACTGGAGGTTTGGCATCCAGCAGCAACTGCCTAAGTCCACCTATAGACTGAATTATAGTACAACAATGGCTGACGAAAATAGGTCTAGTAATAAACTGTAGGGGAAAGCAATAACTTCAAAGCATGGGGTGGGATAATTCTCTCTTAACCCAGAAACTATGACAATTATCCATTAGTTGAGGATGTACAAATTCTGTCACACGGAGACCCAATACAAATTTGGGCCGCAGTACCGCAGCGTTTACTTGGGAGGGAGTTAAATGTTGTTAATGTCACTGATTCAGAGTAGACATGTATGGCAGGAGTGGAAAACCACTTTCAGTCCAAGCACAGCACTTCCCTTGTGCGGTTCCTTTGGGGAGACCCCAGTGGTGGGCAGAACTATAGGCAAAACATGTATGAAGCAATGGGTGTGATGTTTATCTTTGTACTTAGGCTACATTCTGTTATTCCCTCTCAGGTACCTTATGCAGGCAGTCTGCTGCCTAAATTTCCTTAAGCTATGCATACCATGTGCCCCTATGTTGTTGTGGATTTTGCTGGTAATGTGGTAGTTTCCGAGCCAGCTCTATCAAATGAACCGTAGTACCCCAGCAGCAGAATAGAGCTATGGGTCTCTGAGAGTAAATGCTTTTGCTAAATTCCCCTACAGTCATTATTGTTCTTGACCAGCCTAGAACACAGCAAAGTAGGTTTCGTTCACGTGTGTGTGTGGATAGATGATAGATTAGACAGATATTATTCTGAGCAAACTTGGTACTAAGCTCAAATGTAAAACTGTGTTAGTCGAATGCATGTGCTATTATTCTGCATTCTTCAAAAATATATTCAGCAACAGTATTTCATTGCTAATGACAAGCATATAGCATCAGAAATGTGCATGCAAATTTATGTGTGTACTGTATACTGATTCGCTCATTCATCAGAGCCTTTGTAGGCAGGTTTAAATTAGCTTTCTGATACCAGTACACTGAATGTATCATCTTCTTGAAGATAAAAATAGAAAGGTGACGAACAATATGACTATTCCAGTGGCCTGCAACATAATAGTTTCCTTCAAGTTATTAACTTTTGGATGGCTTTAAACTGAGGTTTAAGAGATACCTTGTGAAGAAAAGGAAATGAATTAATATCTGCAATGTAAAATTACTGTTTTAGGTCAAGCAAAGTACTAAGTTTGATAACATGATTTAATATAACAATAATGGTACATTAAGACTTTATGAGATTTTTAACTTGATATTATATTCTGTCTTCTAACATATCAATCTACATCCATTCAGAGAGAGAGAGAGGGAAATTCATTTTCCTTGTGAACACTGAGGGTAAATTTTTCCTCTTTGATCTGCTCTGTGGGGTGTCCTTTCTACAATCCCATGAGTTTAGTCATTCTAATAGTACACTTAGGGATGCTTATTAAACTTTAAAGTCATAGTGTCAGCAGGGCACAGTGTTAGAATTTCTGGGTCTTGTTGTACCCAAGGAACAGAGTAAATTGTCCCATATTACCTAGTGGAATATTTCAGCTGACTTTGATAAACTGAAGAGAATGAAGAAAAATGACAACAGAGAGCTGTGTCCCTCAGTAAAGCACAAAAAAGAGTGAGGAATCTGAGAGCACAAGAAAGAACAATTCATATTTATAAAATATCCAATATATCCACATTTTAAGCAGCAGTGCTCCGATTCAAGGAAGTGATCTGGTTGGAAAATTCCTTCCAAATTTGACATAATTAGTTTGCCTGCCACCTCCTTCCAAAAGGCAGTCCCACAAATGAACAGCAGAGTGTGTGTGTAAAAACTTTGTTGAGTCTGCAAGGCAAATCTATCAGCAGAGAAAGTGAGAAAACAATGTTTTGGTCAGCTGCCAAAAAGGCAATTCCTTGAAGTACAGATCTCCTTGACTTTTTACAGAAGTGAATGGTAAGCTAATTAAGTGTTCCACTTTGGATTTCTTTTTTCTTTTTTCAAGATTGCTTCCCTGAAAAAAGGGCACTGCTGCCTGAAATGTGAACACACTGGAAACTGAAGAGAGAGCCCAACGACATCTACTCAAGAGTTTTCGAGAGAAGAATGCAGACGACAACTGCTAAAAAAATGTAGATGGGAAGGTCAAGCTGCCCTGCAGCTTTTCATAGACATGAGTCCCTTAGGCAACTACATTATTACACTAGTGTAAGGCTTAGCACTAGTGCAACAGAATTCCTTCCCTCTCCCCCATGTATGCCCCACACCACCCCCAAATCTGCTCCAACGGGTGGGGGGACCCAGAATAGGTCTAAGGGAGGTGAGGTAGAGAATGTTCTACTGAAAGCCTTGCACAGGGAGACTATTCACCTTAGTGCTACCCCTTGTAAGGTAAAGATAAAGGACCCCTGGATGGTTAAGTCCAGCAAAAGGTGACTACAGGGTGTGCAACTCATCTCACTTTTCAGGCCAAGGTAGCCAGCGTTTGTCCGCAGACAACTTTCCGGATCATATGGCCAGCATGACTACTACTGCTACTGGCGCATGGAGGACCATAACGAGTGCCAGAGTGCTCAGAAATGCTGTTTACCTTCTTGCTGCAGCGGTACCTATTGATCTACTTGCACTGGCATCCTTTTGAACTGCTAGGTTGGCAGAAGCTGGGACAGAGCAACAGGAGCTCACCCCGTTGCACAGATGCGAACTGCCGACCTTCCGATTGGCAAGCCCAAGAGGCTCAGTTGTTTAGACCACAGCACCACCCACGTCCCCAACTACCCCTTGTACTTATTTGGCAGAAGAGCTTTTCATATGCGTGTTACAAAATTCAAGTCTAAACCATTAGTGAAATTAGTTAGATCCTGGACAGCTCCATTATGCCTTGAATGCTTTTTCTTATCTTTAACTATCAAGCTTTCCATGGGTATCTGGCTGTTCACTGTGAGAACAGCATGCTGGACTAGATGAGCCACTGGCCTGATCCAAAAAGGGCTGTTCTTATGTTCTTATCACGGAGCTACAGCCCTTTCATATGGCTTGTTCACTTGTCCTCTTCCAAGCATGACAAGATAAGGAGAATCACTCAGTTCCTCTTGGCCTTTTCCTCTGCACTGCTGCCAACAGTGGTGAGGAAAAGAGGGGTCAGCTGAGAATATCTTGCACAAAGACCCCTCTATACCGTAAACCACCACTTAAGATAAACCTGACTAATTTCTGCAGATTTGTGTTCTGTGTTCAAAATGTTATCTGAGGCCCTGCCTTCCCTTAGCTCTGGAAAAGGACCACTGCACAGTTGCACTAGGAGAAGTGTGGATAAACTTCATGCTTATGGGATTTACTTTGGGGGGTTTTTTTACTCAAAGTCTGAGGTCCACAGACCAGAACCTGGTGCAAAACAGGAGGTTAGTGGGGCAGATATACTCCAAGGATGAAAGAACAGCCCAAGGAAAGAGGGTACCTTCTATCATATGTGGTGGGTTTGTAAGAAAGTGAAGGTTTTCTGGTAAATGATATATAATGAACTTTTTAAAATGCTGAAATATACATTTGTAAAGAAGCCTTCCTATTGGGTACTGTAGGTTGAGAAATACATAAGCAAGATAAAACATTGTTTTTGTATTCAACAACTGCAGCAAGAATATTATTGGCCCAAAAAATGGAAACAGGAAGAGATCCCAACAAAAGAAGAGTGGCAGGTGAAGTTAATGGACTGTGCCGAGTTGGCGAAACTAAATGGGAAAATTCGGAACCAGCAGGACCAGACCTTTTTGAAAGACTGGAATAAATTTACATTGCATTTGAGAGACAATTCTAAACACTTGACATCGTTAGTAGGGCTACAGGAAGTTTTGTAAGGTTAGAAATATCAATTATTATCAATATGATGTTTAAATGGTGTATTTAAGATTTGGAATTAAGGGTAATAATAATAATAACAAAATGCAATATCAGAGTATAATTAGGAAAACCATTAGATGAGGAGGAGGGAAGTCTCAGACCAAGATGGCCAAGTGGTTTTTATATATTATATGTAAGATGGATGTTTTGTCAATTTTTAAAATAAAAATTATATAAAAAAGAAAGAACAGCCCAGGGAATTGTGATCAGTACCAGAACCAAACTCACAGCCTACACAAAGATCTACTTTTAGTTTTCCCTCCAAGAATTCTTAATTTAGGAGATCCTAATTTATACTCTGCCCACCCCTGTGCTAGGGTTCAGGTTTCAATTTTATACATATAATGTAACACATTAAATACATAAAAAGTTGAAAAGAATCACAATGTCAAATGGATTTAAATATGAAAATATATAAGGCTGCAGTGATTTACTGTAGGGTTGGCATACATCCAGATTTCCCCAGATATATCCAGAATACTGCATTAAAATAGCTGAAAATCTGCATTTTTGTGATTTCAGTGGAAAACAATGAAAATCAACTATCTTCTCTTGGTTAAGCTTAAGTTGTAATATTCATATAATAGCTTTGGAGTTTCACACATTTTCATGGTTACCTTTGGCAGAACTCTACCCCCTGTGATGCTGCAAGAGAATAGGAGAGGCTGAAAGGGTGGAATCGGGGCGGGGGTGATGTTGTAAGTCATTGGTGCAGGTAAAATATTATGGAAGGAACATCTGTTTATTATTGCCTTCCTGAATAGCTTACATTTTTACTGCTGTTTTGTTTACCAGTTCCATTCACTGAAAGATTTGCAAATGATGATGCAGGCTGAAAGAAGACTGGAATTGCTACTTGTCTATGTAAATCAAAACTGAAATGCAAGCAATAATCTTATTGGTGAAACTTATGTTAGATTTGGCCATTAAAAAAAGCTGACAAAAGTATGTTTTCCATTACTGAAAATATTCCTATGTATAGATGCAAATCTTGGAAGTCATCTATCTGAAAGATAAAATTGCTGACATAACGTTGTTGAGGTTACCTTAATGTAACCAGAACTATCATCCTTAGAGATTATTTTCTTAATAAGGAATTTTCAGGTTTTTTTCTGGGTAACTCTTGCTTTGCTCAAGGATTCCTCTAGTTTGTTTATTTTCTCTTTGTTTAAAGAAGGCAATAATTGATCACCAAGCTACCCGAATGACTGCCTGCACCCATATGAATTTGTCTGGTCCTTGAGATCAGCTTCAGAGGAACTGTGTGTGTGTGTGTGTGTGTGTGTGTGTGTGTGTGTGTGTGTCATTAAGACTGAGATAGGGCTCTTTGTTAGTGGCCCCATGCCCATGCAAGAGTAGCAGTCAGAATGGGGGTGCTCACCTGATCTTCAATTGGTCACATCACTGCTGTTCATCAGGAGATGGGGGACGGGCAAGATGGCTGCAAAGGTGGCATGTTAGAAGTATACCAGTGGAACCAAACCTGAACTCACTCCTTGTCTCGGGATGGAAGAGGTCTCCTTTACTGGATGGGGTTGCATTTTTCCTGAAAGATGCTTAGCATCAGGAAGTACCCTTGGATTCTTGGTTTCCTGTCATGGAAAGCGAGCACAAAGTTATCCAAAGCTGTCTGGGGACTGTCAGTACTAAATGAGAGACTGCCTGTGCAAAAATGCTGCTTATTAATGTTTGCAGGAAGTGATCCTTCGAAATTATATTCAGATGATAACATAGCTCAATTGGTAGAGCATGAGACTCTTAATATCAGGCTTGTGAGTTTCCTCTGTTGTGGGGGGTTGGATTAGATGACCCTCACGACCCCTTCCAACTCTACAGTTCTATGGTTCTATGATTCTGTAGTTAATGGCATGAAAAACCAAAGCTTGACGAAAGAGGATCTGGTTTCTCTGCAGTTCATTGGGTTGTGCAAGTGGATATCTCTATGAGTTTAATAAAGCTTCAATTTACTCCTTCTCATGATCCACATGACTAAGTACAACACATGCCTGTTTCAAACAGATCAGTTTATAGCACTAGCATTTCACATATTTCTTGATTATTCACTTAATTTAGGTTTTATCCTATTCCTCCTAAGGTCTAATTTCCATCTGAACTGCAACATTTCCAGCAGATTTAAAAGAATGAAGCATATTCACTAATATCAGTATGGGGCTTTTGACTTTCCATGGCTGTAGCCTGCCACAGGGAATGTTGTCAGTGTGTGTGTGTGTGTGTTTGCTGCAGTACATGCGGATCCCAAAGAGATGCCAAGGGTTAGGTCTTATATGTCCCAGTGTTCCCTTCATAAACAGATTTCCCATTACTGTTAACAGAATAAATGGACACCAGCATGTACTTCTGCAAAGTAACAATCAAAGCAAAGGCTTAATCTAAAAGGAGATAAAGACAAAACTAAAAGGGGAAATGACTGCCTCATCAAAAAGATAATGAAGTTTAAATGAGATACAGGACATAAATGCAATGCAGTTCAAACCAATAAACGCTTGGAAAACCTTGTACTATGAATTAGCAATATTTCAATAAAGACTGAATTAACATTTTATGTTTATGATTTGGTAGATGAAATTGGAAACTTTTTACTTGCATTGTCCAATTTTGTTTTTATTTATTTATTTATTGCTCTGCAGCATAGCGGCATAATCAGAACATCTTCCAAAAGTGCTGTCAGTCTTGAGAACTAGCAGGCATGTCTTCACAGGGGGTTTCTCTTGTTCATTTAGGAATGATCAGAAGTGTGGAAAGTCTCCCATTCAAATGGAGGTAGCATATGGTGCAACAATTTTTTTGCAACATTTCCCCATAAGAACCATGCTGCTTGCAATGACCCAGAGAGCAGATTCTCTGATTCAGAGCACTTGTGCCATGAAAAAAAACAACCCTCATATGCATGCCCTTATTTCTTTATGCACCTGTGGAAATGCTGTGTTTGTTTTACAATGGCCTGGTTCACACTACATGCTAAGCCAAACTTTAGCTAAGCAAGACCACATGAGTCTCTACCCCCATGGTTCAGCCCGGACACGGAGGTCCAGCTCCAAGGGCCTTCTGGCAGTTCCCTCACTGCAACAAGTGAGGTTACAGGGAATCAGGTAGAGGGCCTTCTCGATGGTGGCACCTACCCATCAGATGTCAAAGAAATAAACAACTATATAATATTTAGAAGACATCTGAAACCAGCTATCTTTGATGTTGGGTGTTTTATCATATTTTTAATATTCTGTTGGGAGCTTCCCTGAGTGGCTGGGGAAACCCAGCCAGATGGGTGAGCTATAAATTGTTTGTTTGTTTGTTTGCTAGTTTGTTTGCAAGCTCCTGGAGAGAAGCTCACAGCTGCCTTTCTCTTTTTTAAAAAATAATATTTATTACTTTTAAATCTTACCAAAAAAAAGGAAGAAAAGAAGAAAAGAAAAAAGAGAATAAAAAAGGCAAAAGAAATACAATACAATACAATACAATATACAATGCACAACACAACATTAACACATTAAACTAAACATAAAAAATTAAAAAACATACATCATACCGTTTCAATGCCCTATCTTTCATTCCCTTGTTTCATCGACTTCCTCTCACCTCCCTTTTTGTATTCCACTTCTATTAATTATTTCAGCAATTCTTTTCCCTCTTTCTCTATTTTCTGTCATATAATTAACTTAACTTATTTTAACCTTATCTTCCATTAATACCATAATACTTATTTATACTTAACTCTTTATAATATTTCTACTAAAGCCATATAATTTCATTCCAACATTTTTCTAACACTCATTAATTTTACAATATTTCTATAAATAAACTTTAAACTTTTTCCAATCTTCTTCCACCGTCTCTTCTCCCTGGTCTCGGATTCTGCCAGTCCTTTCCGTCTATTCCATATGGTCCATCAACCTGGTGATCTTCTGTCCAAGGCTCTTAACTCTTTTCCAAGTCCCTTCTGCAGATCTTCTTCATATTTATACATGCACTTTACTTTGTCTTCTGTTGATCTTGTTCTTAATTTCCTTCCTTTGATGCCGAGGAGTAGATCTCGGGGAGGCTCCAACCTAGCAATATTTTTATTCTTTCTTGACAGGTCAGCCAAATCTCCGTAGTTAGCACTAAAGTCCAAAAGATGTTTCAGGAAATCTCCTCCTGGCCCAAGTCCAAATCCCAAAGGTCAGTACATCCCTGCATGAGGGAATCTATCCAACTTTCCTTCTCAAATCCAAGCAGGGTTCCAATCCTCAAAATTTGACTTTCTCTAAATTCAGTCATAGAAGGCAACAACTTATATTCATCAAATTGCCTCTGTAAGACTGGGACTCTCTCCACTTGTATTACTTTAGGTCCAACAACAACTTTCTCCCTTGCCTTCTCAACAATTTGCCATGTCAAAGTAGATTCCTGAAACAATTCCTGAATAGTTTCTGTATAGATGTTCACTTTTTATCCCAAATCAGTCACTTTTCATCCCAAATTGTCAATTTTGATAGTCATCACATCCGTCTTCTTATGAAGCTGTTCCAATGAGGCACTTATCTTGCATAATGCAATCACCAAGGCTTCTTCTGTCGACATTCTTACCAATCCAAGGTCAATCCCTGGTTCTCACAGTTTTTTATCTCTGCAGCTGGTAATCCCCCCAGCTCCACTCCTGTAACAGTTTCAAAGGCTCCCTCTAGAGGGAGACAATTTCTATTTGTATCAATCCTTTTAAACACAGTTCAAGCAACAAAATTAGTTTCAATTTTCGGTTACTTTTACTCCTTTTTAAACGCAGACGGAAACAATGTAAACAATATATTTCTCTTATTTAGCTATCTGTCCACATACATTTTATTCACAGTCAATGAACTTTCCCAAAACGTCAGTCTTACTAGCAGCCCTTTTCCAGGTTCGAAGTGGTGGTAATTTATCTTTCTTCGCTCTCTCTCCTGCAGGCTTACACGATCCAAAATTTCCCCCCTCTTCTCCTGCTTCTAAGGGGGGGTTAATGATTTTAACCGATGGAGGTTTAATCCTTTACAGAAGACTTTCCAAGACTTTAGTTTGCAGCCTCTTTGCTTCAGTCTATTTACAAAAGGGGAAGGCGGACTTCCTGTTTTAAACCTCCTCGTTTCGGTGCCAAATTAAGACGTTTAAAAATCCAATTTTCCGTTCTACTCACAGGTAGTTGTTTTAAGATCAAATTGTTCACAGGAAAAAGTCAGTGCTCTCCAACAACAGCTATGCGGCTTCACTCCGTGAAGGAAGCAGTCAATTCGAAGCACTGCGCCACTCACCCCAAGTCGCTCCGGATCCCCGAAACCGGGTTTCCCCGCGAGTAGGGGAGGCGCAAAAGGTGCCAGCCGAATCCCACGTTCACAGGCTTCTTCCGCCTGTGATTTTTGGTGGGTCCCCGCCTTCGCCGTGGCGGCCAGACCCTAATTTCCACGAAGCAAATTCCTCCCGATCAGAGGAATTCAGCCATTGCTGGAGGCGCCAACCCGGAAGTCCCTCCTCCCCAGTACTTTTTGTTGCTGTGCTGAATTGAGCTTAGCCAAGGTTTGACTTCACATGTAATTGAAACCCAAACTCCTGCTTAAGTTCTTTCCTCACTATCCATGTGCTGTAACCAAGAACAATAACAAACATGGTTGAAAGCAATGCAGGATGAACCAGATTGTGAATTCTGTCCTCGCTCATTGATCTCTAGATATTCATTGGTTCTCTGTAGATGGACCTGGTGAATGTGTGGAGCTCGGGGGCAGAACAGCAGGCACATCCTACTTCCCTCCAGATGTCCAGCTTACACACTCTGCAGCTGTGCCAAAGAGGCTTTCATCAGAGCTGTTTTGGGCACTGTGCATTATGTTTCAGTGCATGGGGTAGAGTTGTTGTTGTTTAGTCGTTTAGTCGTGTCCGACTCTTCATGACCCCATGAACCAGAGCACACCAGGGACTTCTGTCTTTCACTGCCTCCTGCAGTTTGGTCAGACTCATGTTTGTAGCTTCGAGAACACTGTCCAACCATCTCATCCTCTGTCATCCCCTTCTCCTTGTGCCCTCAATCTTTCCCAACATCAGGGTCTTTTCCAGGGAGTCTTCTCTTCGCATAAGGTGGCCAAAGTATTGGAGCCTCAGCTTCACGATCTGTCCTTCCAGTGAGCACTCAGGGCTAATTTCCTTAAGAATGGATGCGTTTGATCTTCTTGCAGTCCATGGGACTCTCAAGAGTCTCCTTCAGCACCATAATACGAAAGCATCAATTCTTCGGCGATCAGCCTTCTTTATGGTCCAGCTCTCACTTCCATACATCACTACCGGAAATGAGTACCTTGGGGTAGAGTACCTTGTCGCAAACCCTTTTCAGCTCTTCAGCAGTTCCTTTTGATAATGTGGTGAGCTCCAGTTTCCGATGTTAATATGCCTCTCTGCTCCAGAGTTTGAATTATTATTCAGTGATGTCTACTGCAAAAAAATGTAATCATAATCAATTTGCAAAAACCGAAATTGGCAAACTGTGATTAAGATCCTGCAGACCCTGGCTAACAATAGTAATCACAGGAAAGAAACTCCAGGAATGAATTTAAAATTATAAACACAATTAGAAGTTAAGTTTGCAATCTATGCACACCTCCTTAGGGGTGCGTCCCAGAGTACTTCCTATATGTATGCACAGGGCTGGGCTGCAATATATTTCCATAAAGACATTCAAGCTACACTGTTAATTTCAGACAATAATTGACTGTGCTTGCACAGCACAGCAAGTGATTTTCTTAGAAGAATATGAACAAAATCGATTTAGTGAGTTAAAAAGACATGAAGAGGTGGCATTCTTTCTGGAATTTTCCTTTCTGTAAGTTTGTTTGTATTTTTATAGGGCAGGTTGGGGAGAAAGCATCTGAGATTATGATCCCTTTTATGCTAAACTATCAAATGTTGATCTACATGATATTCTCATTCTGCTTAATGTCGCAGATGCCTGACATGGAATAATTGGGGGGAAATGGTGAAAAGAAAGGCAGGAGAGGAATGAAAACAGCATTTCACTAGAAGGAAACAAAAGGTATATGTGGCACCTTTTTTTCCTTCTTTTTTTTCTTTGAAGCAAAAGCAATCAGTATGTCCTTGAGAGAAAAATAATCAGGGGAGAAGGATAATGAACTTGGTAAAGACACTGAAGAAGAGAAATATTGCCTAAATGGTTGATAAGGAAGACGCTGCGGAACACAATTCATTCCTTTACTTTGCCATACCTTACGTTATGGTGTCAGGGAGCGGGGAGAATTATTGTGTTGATAAAAACTTGAGGACAAGCTTCCTGAAGTAACAGGAACAACTGTGAGAAATTTTATTGGCAATCTAAAACCAGCTGACTGCCAGGAAACAGTGCTATTAAAATAAAATATAGTCCGAATCCAACATTTGACTAAACTTATAGAAAATGAGCAGTTTATACAATTGGTGTGGTTACCAAAAGAAGCCATGTTCCGTTGGTTGCTTGTGACAAGTTTTTGCAAATCCTGCAGAGCATTCATTGAACACCCAACAATGTGCTGCTCACACATGGTGATGCCCTCCCTGTGTGGTTGCTCTGAGAACATGCCAGCCTGGTAATAGGCTTGCGACTGGATTCTGTATATGTGGAGGCACATGTGAGAGCCAGTGTCAGCACATAGGCATTCTTCATTAGGCTACTGTGGTTTCTATGACACTGGAGACTCCCCACAATGCTGCTTCCATCACAGAAATTGCTGTAGCCGTGTGTGCAGCTGCTGCCCAAGCCCAGTGTCAACTCCACAAATGTCCAAACTGATCGCATGAGGGCTACTGCCATGTGTGAACAGGCCCAGTATGTCTTCAATCTTAAGCTTCATGACAGAAACCTTGGAATAACATTGATGCAGCCAGAGGTGAATCTGTGTGGAAAGTTTTATTCATCCCTTCAACTGCTGAATGGTAAAACAAATTATGTGCTGATATCTAAACTAACAGATTATGTAACAGTAAAAGAAGGACAGCAAAACTGTAATCATTTTATTCAGTTGGTCTTCACTTATTGTTTGCTGGGAAAGCAACACACCTTCTCCATTTAATATAATGAATTTGTTTACTTTATTGCCCATCTGAGAGCCATTATGTGACTGAGCATGGGACTCAATTGTTTGTACAGAAGCTACTTTTCTGTTTTATTACTGTCTCTGTGTGTGCTATTTTTCTAGAAAAAGAGGTGCTGGAATGCACCATGAACATCTCCCTTGTTCTCTTAGAATGGCAATGGTGCTGACTTGAGAGGTGCCAGAACTGAGGTCCAGTGAGTTCCTGCTGAAAAAAGCCCTGTATTTAACATACAAACATGAGTGGCTTTTTTCCTGCAGTGGGATCATCCCAGCCTTCCCATGGTTTTATTCCTCAAATGACACATGTCTGATTTCCCTTTCCCTTTTGCTCCTACCCTACAATCCCCATGAAGGAAAACTTCTTTTAATGTATTTAGTGTATGGACCGCACTGCACTTAAATTGTATTTGAGCTGCTAACTCTGAACTTCCTGCAGGCATATATTTAAAATAAAATAAGAAAAGCATGTAGGTTTGGCACATGCATATTTTAATTGCAGCCTGTAAAGTGCTGCCAAATGCCATTTGGCATTCTTGCAATGCCATTTGAGAAGTGTAGTTTGGGGACAGGAAGAAGCACATTGCCCAAGCAACTGTGTGACACTCCTGCTCATGCCATGGGTCATGAGTCCCAGCACCCTGGCCCCTATTTGTTGTTAGAGGGTGAAGAGAGAGAAAATGTCAGCACACTGGTGACAATGACAGTAGTAGTTTTGCAGGAGTTAGATCTTGTCACAGAGCTGGTGCCCATTCCAGAGACACACATCTTCCATATCCCCTGCCTTTTTCCCATTAAAGTTCACCTAATGGCAGTATTTGACAGTATAATACTCAGTAAAGGTAAAGGTAGAGGACCCTGACAGTTAAGTCCAGTCACAGATGACTCTGGGGTTGCAGCGCTCATCTTGCTTTACAAGCTGAGGGAGCCAGCATTTGTCCGCAGACAGTTTTTCTGTGTCATGTGGCCAGCATGACTAAGCCGTTTCTGGCACAACCAGAGCAGCGCACGGAAACGCTGTTTACCTTCCTGCCAGAGTGGTACCTATTTTTCTACTTGCACTTTGATGTGTTTTTGAACTGCTAGGTGGGCAGGAGCAGGGACCAAGCAACGGGAGCTCACCCCGTCACAGGGATTCGAACCGCCAACCTTCTGATCGGCAAGTCCAAGAGGCTCTGTGGTTTAGACCACAGCGCTACCCGTGTCCTTATGATACTCAGTAGAAGAGAAAATTGAAGTAGTGGGCAGTATGACCTAGATTGGAAATCCAGCAATGGGAGTGGACTAAAATGTAGGTATCAGGACTGAAGACTAAGTGAGGGCTTAAAGAAATGATGTTCTCTGTATGTACCAATGATGGCAATCAGTCTCACTAGCCCAGTCTCCTGACTGTAAGGACATCACCTCAAGATATGTACTACCACCACCACCACCAATAATAACAATACTATTTATTTATTTATTTATTTATTTAGTGAGATTATGTCCTGTCCTTCCTCCCAAAAAAGCCCAGGATGGCAAACAACAAATGATTAAACAACAAAAACATGTTTTAAACTATTCCAATAGAGATGCAGACTGGGAAAGATCTCAATTTAAAAGGCTTCTTGAAAGAAGGTCTTCCCAATGGAGACAGCACCTGTCTAATATTTAAAGAGAGGGGGTTCCAAATGGGAATTCCAAATTGGGGACAAGATTATATTCTGCGGTACCCCACAGCACAACTTCCAATGTGTCCAGATCAAGGGAAGTAATAGTACCACTCTATTCTGTCTTGGTTAGACCACAGCTGGAGTACTGTGTCCAGTTCTGGGTGCCACAATTGAAGAAGGATATTGGCAAGCTGGAATGTGTGCAGCTGAGGGCAACTTGGATGATCACAGGTCTAGAAACCAAGCCTTTTGAGGAGTGGTTGAGGGAGTTGGGTATGCTCAGCCTGGAAAAGAGGAGACTGAGAGAAGATATGATAGCCATCCTCAAATATCTTAAGGGCTGTCACAAGAAAGATGGAGAAAACTTGTTTTCTCCTGCTCTGGAGGGTAGGACTCAAACCAATGGATTCAAGTTACAAAAAAGGAAACTCTGACTAAATATCAGGAAGAACTTTCCAACAATAAGAGCTGTTCAATAGTGGAATGCTCTCCATCAGGAAGTTGTGGACTCTCCTCCACTGGAGGGTTTTAAGCAGAGGTTGGATGGCCATCTGTCATGTATGCTTTAGTTGAGATTCCTACACTGGAGGGACTAGATAACCAACACCACAGTTCTATAATTCTATGATTTTCTGAAACTGACCTTGGACATAGGAGCAGCACCACTGTAAAACAGTACCTCCAATATCCATCTTACTGTGTCAGCTCAAAAGTATACTATGGTCAGTGGCCTCAAAAGCCACTGAATGATCAAGAATAACAGGTCAGAGGCAGTATGCCTCTGAAGATAAGTTGCTGGAAATTGCAGGTGAGCAGAATGCCCTGGTCCTTGAGTCCTGCTTGCAGGCATCTGGTTGGCTATCCTGAGAACAGGATGCAGGACTAGATAGACCAGTTTCAGTAGGCTCTTCTTCTGTGCTTATGAAAGACTCACAAATGCTCCAGTGTATTTATAGGCTTGACTAGCCAATGTGGTGCCCCCCCCCCATACGTTGTGGATGACACAACAATATTCCTATCGTTCCTGACCATTGGCCATGATGGCTCAGGCTGATAAGCCCACAGATTCTGGAGAGTATCACATTGGGTTCTCTCTGCTGTAATGTTTGCCAGCACTCATTTTGCAATTTTTTGAAATGCGGATGCTTTTTCAAAGCATAGGTTCATTGACCATATCTCACAAGCTGTCAATTTAAAATATCATTCTTTTGTGCTGGAACTCCACACAGCTTGCTTTTATGTTGGAAGCACCTCCACCTCCACTGCCCTTATCCTCATGCTTTTATTCATTTTAAGCAAAGTCTTCTCCTGACATAACATTCTTATATCTGCAGCACAGAATTGCCTGTGTGTCTGTTTTCTTTTTGTCTCTTGATATTTTGTTAAAGCCAACTACAAATATCAGCTCTTTCATTAGCACATGCAGCAGAGCTATCAGGACCTGTATTTGTACAGTTCTTGGCATTGTCTACATTGCCGGGAATTATTTTAAAGCCTTTACAATGCTGTACCCAGTTTTCATAAATCACGAGAGGTCTTGTCATTTAAGAAGCGGACAGTATTTGCAGAATTCCTTGACTAAGCTGATCAGTCATACCTCTGAAAATGCTTTCAGTGTATGCCGTTGTCTGTTAACACCCTGCATCACTACACACACACACACACACACACACACAGAGTGGGATATGAAGTTTCTTAACACATTTTTCTTTTTTAGTGACCGTTATGCAAACATTCCATAAGAGTACTACTGATTGTGTTGAGTACGTGGGACAACGGTTTCACATGCATAAATCTATGTTAGATCCTGCTGCATAGGATTAAAGCAGTCTGTACAGGGATGAGCCATCTGATCATGCATGAACAGGATGGCGGGAAGCAAGCTAGACACATCGGGTTGTCTTCATTGTTGTGCTGCATCAGTGCAAAGATTTCTGCTTGTGAAATGTAATGTTCTCCCCCTCTCATCTCTCACTATGTTCTAGGGGGTCCCCCAACCTTCTGTAGCAGATTTGGGAGAAGTTCAGGGCACATGCTGGGGCAGGAGAAGTGTGGAACGTACCATTGCGCAAGTGGTAATCCTTGCACTGACAGGACATGGTAGCCATTTTCACATGTCAGCTCAAGCCATACTTTTCTGATGGTTATATTTGATGGACTGATAAATGGCCTAATAAATGGCTTGTCCTACTAAGAATGTTTCGATTTTATTAATGTCTAACTGAGTAAATTTTACAGATCACAACTTGCCATAATTATGGTGCAAATCCACTTCAGAAATTTCTCAGGACCTTTCAACAGACATATAGAGGATACTCAGTTTGGTTTTGTTTGTTCATTTGTTTAGAGAGAAAATGTACCTTAATTGCTGCTCCAATATGCAATTCCCCCTTGGCTTGAATCTTTATGATTACTTACTAAGTACAATGTGGCATTGTAGTAGTATTAGTAGTAGTTCCAGTGGTGATTTCTTATAGAAATAGAAATAGAAAATAGAAATAGAAATAGAAAGTCTAGTCAGCATTGCTATCTGCTAAAAGCAGATTCAGAAGCAGCATGTCTCTGAACACCTGTTTTTGCGGAGTAACAATGGTGGTGAGCTACTGCTTTTATGACTTAGCTCTGGGCTTCTCACAGGTAACTGATTGGCTGCTGTGGGAAACAGGATAGTGGATTAGATGGGCCTTTGGCATGATCCAAGATGGCTGTTCTTAGGTTCTTATTGCTGAAACATATTGTCATGTGGTTGAATAACAGTTAGGTGCTATTTTTTGTCTCTTCATGTTGAAAATTTCCACAGAGCACAGTCTTACAGAATTGTTTTAATAAGTGATCGTGAGTTTCCAAAAATCGAAAAATTACATTGCCTAACAATCGAAACATGAGACTGACCACTCCTAAGTTCAAGAGGTGGAAAGCCATCATCAAGAGATGATGGGAGGGGGATATTGACTCCAGACACAGTTTCAACTAATAGATGAGGGGAAAGTATTTTACCATTTCATTTATTGGGAGAGTCACCATACGATTACTTTAAAATTCATCAGTCCCAGGATTCTGGACTTTTACTTTTATCTTCATTCCAACACCAGCTGGAAAATCGAAGTGGTGATTCTAGCTTTCTGTAGTTGCTTGTGGCATTCACCATCAGTATCTGAAATCTTTATTTCCATGGACTCATTGCAAATGATCGGTTCTCGCTGCTTGGCAAAGATGGATGTTTAGATGCCTGGAGCATAAGCCTGATAAGACAGACATAGAGGTGATATTGGCAGGTTGGGGAAAATAAAAATTGTGGTGGGAAAGGGAGTAGCTTCATGTTATTTGAAATGAGATTTGGTTTTTTTACTTTGAGGAACTAAGATGTCAAACAAAGCATATAATTCTGAACTTTTAAGAACCAAGGATTACAACAAGCTTAAACACACATTTCTGGATTTAAGTCTAACACCCTAGGGTCATAGGAAAGTGCTTTGCACTAAGTCAGACCATTGGTCCATCTACCTCATTACTGTCTACACTGACTGGCAGTAGCTCTCAGAAAGGGCATATTCCCAGCGCTACCAGAGACTGAATCTGAAACCTTCTGCATGCATACCACTTTGCAATAGCCTTTCCCCATCACCATTTACAGCTTAACATTTATATAACACTCCAAATAAAATATTTTGGTAATCATTGCAACAATTCTGCAAAGTAGGTCAATTATGCTATCGGCGTATTACAGAGGGAAGGCTGAGTGGAAGCCAGTGGGTATTGCTTTGTTGATGGACGGCATCCATCAGGCGAAGGAGAAGAGAGGACATTTTCCATGCTATCTCCTTCTCACTATAGCCCTGCTGGTTTTGACAGTTCAAGCTTCAGAGCCCCCCAAAATGTAGGCCCACCACTACCTCTGCTGACTCTCTAGCCATTCTGGGAACTCTGCTACCATAAACATACTGTTACCAAAGGCAATGAAAGGAATGGAAAAGATTCTGTAAGCTTCCGTATTGTTTCCAACAGCACTGTGACTGAAATTTATTCCCTGGCTGGAAGCTAGAGATGTCAGTCACAAAATGGGCCTCTTGTCTTTCTTTTCACCCCCAACTTGGTGTTTTCCTTTTGTGGAGAGCCTGTGGGGAGTCGTATCATATTCTATCCAACTTGTCTGTGTATCTCCAAAGTGTTTTGGAGGCTTTGGGAGCATCCAATTTTCCTTGGGCCTCTTCAGAGCCAGTGTGCTGTAGTGGTTAAGAGCAGTAGTCTTGCAATCTGGGGAACCAGGTTCGCGTCTCCACTCCTCCACATGCAGCTGCTGGGTGACCTTGGGCCAGTCACACTTCTCTGAAGTCTCTCAGCCCCACTCACCTCACAGAGTGTTTGTTGTGGGGGAGGAAGGGAAAGGAGAATGTTAACCGCTTAGAGACTCCTTCGGGTAGTGATAAAGCGGGGTATCAAATCCAAACTCCCCCTCCTCCTCCTCCTCCTCCTCCTCCTCTTCTTCTTCTTCTTCTTCTTCTTCTTCTTCTTCTTCTTCTTCATAGAAGAACTGCTTCACTTTGGAAAAGGTCCAAATTTACCTGAAGGAGGCCATCTTGATTCTTGATTCAGGCTTAATTCAAAACAAGCATACATCCCTAGTATGAACCATTCATACATTCAATTTCTCCTATTTTTCTCAGTTGGCCATTAGGAATTTCAGTTGGCTCCCAAGAAAAATTTCCTGAGTTCGATTTCTCAGAAATCTTAAAGTGAAAATTTTGTTTCTTTTCTGCTTTTGATTGACAAATAACTAGCAGTTCAGTCCCTTCCAATAGTTATTTAAAGACCCAGAGTTCTACAGCATGCTCCCTGTTCCCGACTGGGACACCTCTGCCTGTATTCTTTCGGTTTTACATGGATTCCCATGTACTTCCAACGTTCTTGACTCGCACAGGAAGGATTCTACAAATGGCAACTGGGAAGGGAAAGTAGTTTTTCAGTTGCATTGAAATAGTAGCACCTTGATTCCGCCATAGTTCTTTTTATGCTAAGGTCACCAGACGTTCTCATTTCCCGGGGACAGTCCCCAGATTTACAAATCAGTCCCCTGACAAAATCCATCTATTTAGTAGGAAGTTGAAAAGTGTCCCCGGATTCATTGAAAAAAATCTGGTAACCTTATTTTATGTGCACTGCACAGACTGGTTAATTTGACACTGTGACTGGGGGAATATGAGAGGGAACTGTTGAGAACAGAGCATATGACTGCATGCTCCGAATTAGCCACTGGAACATTGATTCTGAGAGGATTATTGACTTCCTAAGTGATTTGTTCTCCACGGGGTATCATCTCGAGGTGCAGTCCTTTGTGTAACCATAGAACATAGCAACATATCCTGTGAATGGTGGGTGCATAGCAGTAAGCAGTTATGGAGAACACCAGCAGAGAAATGAAACCCAGAGTGGCAGCCATTTTGAGATCAAATTGTTGTAGTAAAGAATTTGTAAACTGTTAAGTAAAGATTGCTTGTTTCACACTGCAGTCTCTGATGGCATCGTTTTATATACATTTGCAACAGCAACTATTATGTGGTGTCAAGAAAGAAAGAAAGAAAGAAAGAAACTGAAAGTAAAACTGTGAAGCAAAAAATAAAAAAGGTTAAAAAAATGGGCCAGCTTCAGCCTCCAGGTGTTTGAAGGAAATTTTGCAGAGATGTGGAGAATGTGGAAACTTAAATTTAAGCTGTACTTTGTTGCAAGTGGAGTAGATAACAAAGACTAATGGCTTGAATCAGCACTATATTGTTCATGTGGCAGATGAAGTATTTCATTCTTTTCAGTTTGATGGTAATGCAGAAGAAGGGGAATCAAATTTTGATTGCCACATACGAAGCATACTGTGTACTGTACTCAGAAGACATGTTGCACTGGAATGGATCAAATGTCCAGGCCATGATCTGAAGGCACATGGTAGAGTACAGAGCTCAGCAGGTGCAGAGGCAAACAGTGTGGTGAAGGGCAGGCTGGTAAAAGGCTTGAGGGCTGGGAGGGAAAGTGGGACCGTTTTGTCAAGGGAATGCTGCTCACATTGAGGAACCAAGCTTGGAGCAGTAGTTATATAGAGCAACCAGAAGCTTAGCTCAGTTGGTTACAGCATGGTGCTGATAACGCCAGGGTTGCAGGTTTGATACCCATAAGGCACAGCGGCATATTTCTGTATTGCTCGGGGTTGGACCAGATGGTCCATGGTGTCCCTACCAACTCTATGATTCTGTGAGATAAAGTCACCTAGGCTAACTGGGCCGATGAACTGAAGTATCCTGTCTGGTCATTAAATTGGTGGCACTGCAGAACCCTCGGGCTGATTGCTGCCACACTGGCAAAGGAAGGAAAGTGTTGGGATTTTGCTTCCAGAGTCCCTGATTTGAGTTCCTTGAAAACTTATGAGAAATATTCATGAAAATGAAGAAGCTTTGGGCTTGGATAGTGCAATGGTGCTTCATGGTTTGCCAAAATGGGTTGTTTCAGTGATTTGGTGGAAGAATGATAGCTTTATCACCTGAATAACTTTTGTGGGGGGCAAGGCTACATATTTGGCTTATCTTGGATATAAGACTGTGGGGCTGACTTCATTCCCTTCCCCCTTTTGTTGTCCATGTGTACTTGAGGGTCAATGATACAGGCTGCATTCAGACAGCACTTTATTCAATTTTCCCAATGCCTCCCCAATGTAATTTGCACATCTAATGAGTTATTTCACACAACGAAAAAGCCACTTCTGAAAATTTTGCAGAGTCTAGTGGTAGTTTAGTGCTAATTTCTGTGTTAATTGCTTCTAGGAGGAAAAAAAAACCCTGTTTGTAACCTCATTAACCTGGAAAATTGTGGGAATTTTGTGCTGCTATTTTCCCACCATTTTCATGGATTGTGGCAAAATTTTGTATTCTTACATACTGTTCTGTCCCACAATTTTTGTAGTGAAAGAGAAGCACACATGCACATAAAGGCTGGCAGCAGTAACATCGTGTTTTATCATACCACATCCAGTGGCATGAAGGAAATTTAGCATGACATGGCAGTACATTGGTCAAAAAGTCAGAATTCTCTAAAGCAACAGGTCTTTACAGTGCAAAAGGAATATTAAATACCAGGACAGAAGCACTAGCATTTTTAGCAAGAAAACTATCACAATAATACCCATGCATGAATACCCCCTTACTTAAGCTAGCTAGCCTCTGAAGGAAGCCCTTTCAGGAAAACAGCATAATTTTAATTTCCAGTTAATGTTTCACAGGTGTTCAGCAACAGGAGAGGAAACAGCTGGGGGTCGGATGCTACTGAGGGGGGGGAGAGACTTGCCCACCTCCAGCAATGTGTAGTGCAATGAATGGAGTAATAGTGCTTGATAAATTGGGCAGCCTTTTCAAATGCACATTTTCCTTTCAGTTTAGTTCCAGAACTGCAGCAATACTGCTGTCACAACAGAAAGGAAAAGCTTATAAAAGGTGCTTTAAAAACCTTATCGCCACAAAACAGTGCAGAGTATTGCATAACGTAATACCTTAAAATACTTACCTTTTCATTGGAGCTGCAGCATATTTACATACTTCATTTATATGGCCTACTTATTCCTTTGCTGAAGGAACTCCTCTTTCCTGCAGTATCTCCCCAAATATTGCGTACATTTTATATTATGTAGCTATTACTTTCTCATCTCTTTAGGTTACTGGACAGGTAGCCTTAGATAACACTAATTGTTACTGTTCCTTGCAAGAGAACA
Organism: Podarcis cretensis; assembly: GCF_951804945.1. Taxonomy (NCBI): domain Eukaryota; kingdom Metazoa; phylum Chordata; class Lepidosauria; order Squamata; family Lacertidae; genus Podarcis; species Podarcis cretensis. The sequence goes on from NC_137170.1 coordinate 38,786,274, forward strand.
CCAAGATGGAGAGGTTTTTCACAAGAATTGGCTGAGTCAATCTCTGCATAAAGTTTATGATCAGGAAGGATATGCTACATCAAATGAACGAGAGAAAGAAAATACAAAGAAAATCTTTTGTTCTGAAGAAGTGTGGTTTGGGAATATAAAGGGGGGGGGGAGATGAATTTTGTCGCTTCAGAAGAGTAGTTTGGTGGGAAGACATTTTTAGTGAGCCATATTTTTATAATCTGGAGAACATTCCCCTGAAACATTAAATATTTTAAGACTCCCTATGTTGAAGATTTGTTTCATTTTGGGTGGTATTTTCTTTAAATCACAAGCAAGATGTTTTCTTTTTATGTCTGACTCTGTAGGCCTGTGCCAACATCACAGAGGCTGTCACTAAAATACCGGAGTGTTGGGACATTTATTATTATATATTAATTATTTATAAATGTCATAGATATCTGCAGAGTAAAGAAAAAGGGAAGTTAAGATGAGCATGCATTCAAAATGTTCCTGAGAACATTTTAAATATTCAGCTCAGCCACAACCAGGATACAAATTTCAACTGCAAGAGTCAACCGTCTGATGAAATGTATTGTATGTTGCTACACTTAAAAGCTTAATCTAGACGACACAACAGCATGGGGTTTGTAGTCCTTTGAGCTGTGAAAATACTGATTCATTGGGCACATCTGTCATTCAGTTGAACATGAACATTTAACCAACTTCACAGCATGGCATTTGGATTGTTTTGGGTATGTAAAAACATATATGTTGGATGACTATGCAGAATTTAGAGATTAGCAAGTTTAGACAAGGCTGTTATCATCAGAATGTAGCTACCCAAATAATGGAACTTCATGCAAATAATGGTTGAATGGCAGCAAACATAGAGAGACCCTGATGTTCTTCTACCTCAAGTTAGGAGAAAATTCTAGGTGCTGTCAGAAATCCCTCCAGTCTTGAGGCACCACATTTGCTCTATAGACACATCTTGGTTGGTCTATTTATTGAGACTGATACTAGGAAGTGTTTATGGCTCCTCTCTGCTGGTTGACTTCCTGTGTGTCTTTCCAGTTTCTTTCCAGGTTGCTATCTTCACAGATAGGTATTAGGGAGAAAATTTCATTTCAATGAAAATCTATTCAGTGTGTGATTTCTGAAATAATACACTAACCAAAGCACAGCCATCCTTTGAAATTCGCACTTCTTTGAATTTTGCAATGAATTTCTCAAGACAAGTAAAAAATTATGTACCTCTGGTTACAGACACCTCAGGTTACAGACTCCGCTAACCCGGAAGTAGTACCTCGGGTTGAGAACTTTACCACAGGATGAGAACGGAAATTGTGCAGCAGTGGCGCAGCAGCAGCAATGGGAGGCCCTATTAGCTAAAGTGGTACCTTAGGTTAAGAACAGTTTCAGATTAAGAACGGACCTCCAGAACGAATTAAATTCTTAACCCCGTACTAGGGTAAACTGTTCATAACTCTATGTATATTGCTGAAAATAATACACAAAATGCATTATATTAGGTAAAACTGCATGCAAAAATGTGTATATTAGAACTTCACAATAAAATGCTAATAAATTTTCCGGAGATCTTTTTTAGAAATAAACCACAACCTGATATGGAATGTGGTGAACTGAATTTAAGATTGGGGGAATAGAGAAACCGAGAAAGCAATGTTAACCAATATGCCAATCCCTACGCACAGGCTTGGCAAGCAAAGGGGACATTTATATCACTGGGCTGAACATTGTTTTCCTAGTCCCAGGTGTATTCATAGCTGTCAACTTTTCCCTTTTCTTGCGAGGAATCCTATTTAGAATAAGGGAATTTCCCTTAAAAGAAGGGGAAAGTTGACAGCTATGGGTGCATCTTATCATGATCTTTCCTCTCTGCTGGGCATGGAGAACAGGAAGGAATGGTTAAAGTGCCTAGAGAAGGCAAGGCACTGGGAGAATGGGAAGTGATTGTGTTGGCAGAGAATGGGTCTTGAGATGACATGATTTGGGTATAAGAAGCAGCAGCTTCTGGGTTCTGGTGAGATCTTGCGGGGCTCTCATGAAATTTTACAAAGCAATATAGTATTTATATAACCATCTCAGATTTTATGAAGGTTCATTATAGATTTGACCTGCTTCTTTTGCAGGCTATGTTGTGTGGCTCATTATATAATTATGAATAACAGTGGACAGTGTAACATCTTCTGTCCATTAATATAATTATATTACTACCTGGAATTTACTGGAGACAGTGGCAAAAAAACTAACTGACTTTGGGTTATTGGTATTGTAGGTCCAATAATTTGGGTTTAGGAGTCTTTTAAAGTACCCAATGCAATTAAAATGCATGCAAAAACCAAAACACACACAAAGAAAAAAGGGCCCAACTAATCTTAGCCTGCTTTTTTAGTTTATATGGCCTTTATTTTAGTTTTTATGGCTTTTGTTATTCTTTTAAACATTAAAAACATAGTTCATGGTCAGTCTGACTGTAGAAACAATCCAAGTGGTGACTTGCTACTTGTTTTTAGAGGTGCCAAGATGCAATAACTTATCTGAAATTTAGTTCCCCAAATCCTTGCTGTGCCACAGAGGACACTAGAGAGCATTATTTGGATGGTGTAGGACAACCACTTAGGATGCCTTTTGCTCCTGACCTGACAGTATTAAAACTATCTTCAAAACATAGGACCAGCCATGTGTTCTATAGCCTAATGCTAAGATTCTCCACACCAGGTTGGAGCATAGCCACAGATATCCCAGTGCAACATCACAAAACATCATGTTACAGTAATATACGGAAGCTGCCTGTTGGAAAAGCAGATAACAAGGGAGAAATCAATTCAGCTGGACTAAAGGTCACCACCCTGTGCCAAATATACAGATGGCAATAAATTGGACTGGAAAGGGCCAGCCAGGGAAAAAAAGCTTAGAGGCAGAACATTAATAAGTGAGGCTGTGGTCAAATCAGCTGCTGAGCACCACTATTCTTGACACTTCCACATCCAGATATACTGAAGAAGAAGAAAGCTGAAATCAGAGTTAACCAGAAATCTCTGTAAATCCCAGGGAAGGAATATTTTTGCACTGGCCACAAGACTCAGCTGCTGTCTGTGAGTGTAACCAATAGCAGAACTATCAAAGAGCACAGAACAGACAAAGGGAAAATGGTAGATTTGCTTCAATATCTTTCTCTCTCAACGCATGGTGATTGGAGGTAAAATCATTCCTCTGATTAAAAGCCAGACTCTTCAGTCACAAAAGAGTTTTCCATGCTCCATACCCCACCCTGACATTTTTCTTATATGTCAAGCCTGAGGAGAAAGGTTTCCTTTTTGGCTCCAGCATCTGAAACTCTGAAGTGCCCCGGGTTGCTTAAAGGGTCCCTGCCAGTAGTGGACTTCGGACTCTCAAATTTCAGTGGCTCCCTGTGTGACGCTAAAATTTGGCACATGCACACAACACCGCCTCTCACACTCTGTTCTACAGCATTACAGCATTGTTGTGGTGCTCCCTGCAGTGTGGCACCCAGTGCAGCCACCCTAAAACTGCCTCTGCTGCTGCTTCAGTGTGGAGCATTTCAGAGAGACCCCACTTTGATTCAGACACACCCTCAGCCTTCTCAAAGTAGCCCACCTTCGGTTGGGATTCCTCCACATCTGAGGCACAACAGTCCTACACAACCTCCAGAATCAGAGGCATCATGGCTTTGAATGCCAGTTGGTGGAAAACAATGCAGGATATAACTTGTCCTGCTTGTGAGCGTCTCATAGATCACTATGGGAAACATGATGCTGGACTAGGTAGGACTTTGGCTCTCCCAAAGGGCTCTTCTTATATTGTCATATACTCAAAAGGCCTACAGTTAGGGCACAATCCGAACCTCTGGTGAGCAGGAGTGGCATTAATGAAGCAGCAGAGCCACCGTCACATCTGGAACTCTGCCACTTGTGCTGACCAGGGTAGAACGCAGTAAAGAAAAAGTCTGGGGTTTTCCTGTGGCCTCTCTAGGCTGGCACAGAAGCTGGACAAGTTTGGGAGCTGGCAGATGGCTAGCTGGATCAAATCAGTAGTGTCTTTCTCTGAAATGCCTTCTCCCCATCCCTGAAATGCCCTGTTTTGAGTGTATGCTGGCTACACCTTGAAGCTGACCCAGAAACTCCAGCGGGTGCAGAATGCCATGGCGAGGCTCCTTACAGGGTCCTTGCCGCGGGATCACATTCATCCAGTGCTTTACCAACTGCACTAGCTCCCGGTGGAGTACAGTGCCAGGTTTAAGGTGCTGGTTTTGACCTTTAAAGCCCTATGCGGCCTAGGACCCATGTACAGGACCTACAGGACCACCTATGTATAGGACCTATGTACAGGACCATGTACAGGACCTACAGAACCACCTCTCTTGGTATGCCCCACAGAGGACCTAAGGTCCACAAATGACAACACTTTGGAGATCCCAAGTCGCAAGGTGGTTAGATTGGGCTCAACTAGGGCCAGGGCCTTTTCAGCACTGGCCCCGACTTGGTGGAACGCTCTATCACAAGAGACCAGGGCCCTGTGGGACTTGCCATTTTCCGCAGGGCCTGCAAGACAGAGCTGTTCCACCTGGCCTTTGGTTTGGACTCAGTCTGACCCTTATGTTTTCCCTCCCCTTACGGTTTTGATCTATGGGCTACTTTTAAAATGAGGCTGCATTTTAAATTGCATTTTAACCTGTATTTTAAATTGGTTCCCCCCCCCATTATGTTTTTATTGTAATTTTACTGGTGTTAGCCTCCCTGAGCCAGGCTCTGGCCAGGGAGGGCAGGGTAAAAATAATAATAATAAAAATAAAAATAAAAATAATAATAATAATAATAATAATAATAATAATAATAATAATAATAATTACTGCTCACAGCAGGGATACTGGCAACAATATCTTACACCCACTTCTGGTTTAGGCCAGTGCAGCAGAAGTAAAACACCCCCACCCCTTCAGCAGAACAGCACAATGGATTGGTCTGCTTGTTGTCCAATATTATGGTGATAGGGTGATTCTCTGATATCAGTAGAAACTTTTTTGGAATAAGGATTATTGGAATGAAGCAAAGAATGGTCCATTCATTTCCTTCCCAAGACCTGCCTAGCTCTACACAGAACTGTAAAAAGGAATTTATGAAGTATCTTTTTTTTTGGTACCTGTGTTAAAGCATTGCGAGTGTGTTAGTAGATGTTTTCTTACTTTAAATTACACTCAAATTAAACAAAAATAAAGTAAGATTGCAAGCATCAGTGAGATGCAAATGCCCATCTTTTTCCAATGCAACTCTTTGAATTTTGTAAATCACTTATTTGAATGAGAATACTTTACATTTCCAATACAGTTATTGTGCATAAGCACATTTTAAACCATTTTTAAGAGGATGAGCAATTTAAAGCTTTTTTGCATTAATTTTGGGCTGATTTACAGTACTTGCTACTGACGCATTAAGAGATTTAATGAACTTTACTAGGATAAAAATACTCAATTCAAATTAGTTCAAAGAACTTCAGCTAGTTTAATGGAATGTTTCACTGGTGAACAGGAGAATAAATAGTATATTACTGTTTTATACATAAAAGAAATTCCTATAGCAAATATATCTGCTGTACCAAAAGTAATAACATTCATTTTTATGAGTCATTAGCCCTTCATTCTAAGAATAAATCAAAGGAATAACTTTAAATCATGTGTATTTTAATATTGTGTTCGGGTGCAGTGCGAGCAAAAGAGTGAATCCAACATTGTTTTAACATTATTTATGCACAAGGAGAGGGGAATAATTTAATGTGCAATTCCAAGGGCAGGCAATTTGTTCAGCACTGAATACCATATAGCTCAGTGGTTCTTAAGCTGGGTCTCGGGAGCCATCAGTGGTTCCTGGCACACTATCAAGTGGTCCCTGGGACCATGGAGGAAAATAATAGAGGAGAACGATGGAGAGATGACGGTCCCATTGAAATTTTCACCCCGTGCTGAAAATGCAAGGCGCTTTTGAGCCTAAATGTTATGAAATTTAAATTGACAGGCAGCTTGCCTCTTCGACATTGGAAGCAATTGCAGGAGAAACTTCAAAGAAACTCCTGGCTGTGTGCATTTCTTTCCCCAGTACACTTGTAGCTTTGTCTGGATTCCAGCCAAAGAGGACAAAAGTAGCAGTCGGATTTCAATTTGGAAGGCCTTCAAATAAAACTTGGTGGGATAGCAATAACAATAATAATCAGAGCAGAATAATGGTTACAATAGGGAAAAAAGCTGAAGAATCGTAAGTAATTTTGTTTGTGGATGTAATTTGCATCATTGGTAGAGATCTTCTGCTTTGGTAAAGGAGCCTTCAAGCTACTTAGGAGGATGGATGCTTCTGATGCTGCTAATTTTCCATATTTGCAGTGATGGAGGTAACTCGCCCCCATTTCCCAATCCCCATAAATTTGATTTAGTGGTGAGTGGGCCTTGTGAAAGGTGAGCAGCAATTATGGGATGCTGGAACAGCAAGACGATGGATTCTACCTGTGTTCAGCCCACATTTGCGACACCACATGAACATGTTAATTGTGGGTTGATTGTTAAGCCGGTCTGTGTGCAACATTGAATCATAAGCCCTATTTGTGTGTGTAAATTTCTCAAACATTTCTTCTTCCGTTTCTCCCATTTTTCTGTCTCATTCATAGGGTGATATAGAATTCCTTTTGAATTCTTATGGGTATGAAGTTGAGCTTACCTTACTGTAACATGGTGAACAGAACTGTGCCCATCTCTTTCTTTCTTACGATCTTCAAACAAAAACACCTTGAAGGTCCCAGGACACAGAGAGGTTAGGCTGGCCTCAATTAGAGCCAGGGCTTTTTCGGCTGTGGCTCCGACCTGATGGAACGCTCTGCCACAAGAGATTAGGGCCCTGCAGGGCCTGCAAGACAGAGCTGTTCCGCCAAGCCTTTGGCCAGGGCACAGCCTGACTCCCTCCTTTTGGCAATCTACCCAACGGTTGCCATCAATTTGATTTGAAGGATTTTTTTAATGAAATGCTTTTAAAATGTTGTCTTATTTTATTGTTGTTAGCCGCCCTGAGCCTGGCTTTGGCTGGGGAGGGCGGGATATAAATAAAAATTTATTATTATTTTCTCTCTCTCTCTCTCTCTCTCTCTCTTTACTATAGCATTTTCCCCATGTTATGTGGTCTTCCCCAGGCAGTTGTTCCAGGCAAGGGAGAGGGGAAGCACACATTCCAGGAAAGCAAAGCCATGTGCCACTAGTCCCAGTTCAGGTTCCAGTAGCAAAAGCAGGTCAAGCAGAGTCTGGGTTCTACCAGGGCAAGAACAAAGGAGCCGAGCTCAGGTTCTGATCAGCAGGGGTCAAAAAGGAGTGGAAGAAATGTTCGGCACAGCACTACATGGCAAAGTGCCACTCAACCTCCATTCTCAAAACATGTGTGAATTAGTCCTGCTTTGGTTATTGTCTCCAAAGGACAGGTCACTTCACCTTCAAATGCTCATCTGAGGCCTATTGGCGAGACTTTGCTTTATTCCTTTATGAAAGTGAATGAGACCCCAGGGAAGCTACGAAAGAAATAGAAGAGCTGAGGGGGAAAGGTCTTAGGATAACTCATAATTGACAAAAACTATCTGGGCAGGAAATTGTGGCAGCCTGCCCATCAGTTGGAAAGTTAATTCAACTTCAGATAAAGGAATTTTAAAGGTGAAAAGGACAGTTAAACTTCAGATGAAGAAATAATAACAAAAGAACACAGTAAATCCTCAGAGATCTGTAGAAGGAACAACGGTGATAGTGCTTTATTTTTTAATTGGAAGGAGGCATTTAAAAGAGAGAGAGAGAGATAGTTGGAGACAGAAAAGCAAAATGCCCATCATATTTAAGTTCCCACCTTACAGAGTAAGAGGCACATATTATAACTCATCAATGACTATAATTTTACCCATCTATAATCAACCAAAACAATACTAACAATAAAATTCAGAATCTGCCAGCAATATTGTGATGAAGTCCTGCACACAAATCTTAAGACAATACCTCTATTGTGCTGTAGTAACTGTAGAATCCTCTCATAGCTAGAATATTCAAAGGGGAAACTCAATTATCTGAGTGTCCTAATGAAGCCAAACTGACACCATCCATGCACAAAGAAACACCTCTAAAAGCAGGGGGAGGGGGGCATAAAACCCATTCACAAAGAGTAAGCATGTTTGGTGGACAGAGAATGCTGACTGACATGTTGCAGAAGCAGAGAAAAGAAAAGAAAAAATGGGAGACGGAGAATGGAATGGACTATCCTGACATAAGGAATGGCTGACTGACTGGAACCTTGAACAGGAGCCCTGAAATATGTTATTGTTAACCCCACTTCTTATTTCTCCTTCCCCATAGGTGTCAGTGCTATTCACCCATGGAACTTTATGTGTCTCAGACTGGACCACTTTCCAGGGGTTAATGCTTTATATCTGTTTCCTCTGACCAGGAAAGGATTTACCTTTTAAATGAATCGGCCTTGGTTTTTGTTCATGCTATTATAATTTTCTATAAAGTCTGGCTTATGTGGAATCTCTTACTCTAGCAAATGCCATCCGTTGTTAAAACAAGTTGTGTACTGAATAAAACGTGACTCTGTGGAGTGGGTTACATGACCGTGCATTTTGAGGGGTTGTTATTCCTTCCTTCCTTCCCTCCCTATGCCATTGAATAACTTGAGCAAGGGTCATTTTTCATAAATGTTTTGCACCAGAAATGTAGCACAGTGTCACTGAATCTATCATGCCGAGCATCTTTGTTTACAGATATCACAGACTCTCCTGGGAGGTTAAGTACAGGCTCTAAATATCTAAAATGCCCCTGGAAAACTGACGCTTACATCTGATTAATGTGGAAGATGGTCCTAAGAAAACTGCAGTAATGTACCATCTCTTTGGAGGGGAGAAAGAGTTTGTGACACTGCGCCTACTTTTTCTTCTCTTTTGCAAGTTTATAGCCCCGACTGCTACAGATCATTTCAAGCTTTTTCAGTGGGGTGGAGCCACAGCAATAGCCTCTCTGCTGTGGTGTCCCTAGTGGCGGCATTGGTGTCACCTCCTCGTCCCTCAGCCTCTTGGTCAACCTCAGCAACACCACTGCTGGAAAACTCTTGCTGTAGCTCCATTCCACTTTGCAAGCCACTCCCTCATTCTCCACTAGAGATACCAGGGATTGAATGTGGGGCTTGAGTTGCAGTGCCTTCTTCTAATGAAACAGAGAGCTGAGATACATAGAGATTACAAAGAGCAGCCCACACCACTAACAATAAAAAGAAACACACACACACATTTAAGTCTACTACAAAAGTGATATAGTCAACATTCACCTAATGCACATGTTGCACTCAAGAAATCTTACCTGAAGGAGAAATCTTACCCGAGTAAACTTGAGGTTCTCATTTGGAGTACAACTAGGATCTAATGGCAGAGCAGGTGTCAAAGGCAAGACAAATGAATGGAGGCAGTCCTCATTTCCTTAAAAATAAAAACTTTGTCGAGGACACCCTCCCCACCTTCCCAGAAATCTAGCTGGTAGCACCCTGGGGTTTTTGTGAAACAAAGGCACCCAGGCAGGCAATTTGTGGGCAATTTGTAGAATGAAAGAAAGGGCAATTAGAAGCACTCTTGCGCCACCTTGGAAGTGTAGTAAGCACAACCTTGCAGTCCATCCTTGAGAACATACTCTGGCTTTTTGTAATTTTGAATGCACTTACTTTTCACATTAATCGCTGGAGAATGGTACAAAAGAAAGATGGGGGATTTTTCCCAGCACAGCACTAGATTCAAATTCCAGCCTGTAGGAACGCCTGAGGATTTGTTCTAGTGGGGTATTTGCTAGCTGTACCACTGGGGCTCGGAGCGTGGGTGTGCTGCAGTGTTTGTTTTACATGTTGTGCATGTGGTGAAGTAGGGGTGTGCTGGGGGGCATGCAGCCATCATTGTGAGTTCATTGGTTAGCTGTGTGGGGGCAGCATATGGGCATTGACACAGTCCCTGGTGGATGGGAGCTGGAGTTCTTTCCAAGGATGCTGTGTGTCATTTTTAAGTCCTTTTTTTTTTGGGGGGGGTGTATTTTCTAGTTGTGTGTACTCCCTGCCCCCACTTCCCACCCAGGTAGAGCACACAATGGATATAACAGGCATTCTGCTGATGTAGCTGTGGTGTATCTCCAACCCTAACATGATGCGAGTATAGGATTGCTCTGCCCAGTTCATTGTTACGAGCGCACAGAAGGATTAGCGGTTCATTTCCATTTTAAATACTTACAAACATGCCTACCAAGTGGGGCAAACATGTTGAACAAGATCCCAAGGCTCAGGATTACAGGGATCTAACAGCAGCCAATACAAAGCAATGTCAGCATGGCACAGAGGCAGGAGGTCCACTTAGAATATCTTTGTCAAGAGCTATGATGAATCTATAAGCAGTGTGATGCTAATACACAGCATGATTCCCTTCCTGGTGTTCATTATCTCTATCCTTATAAGCATGCACTTCAAAAGGCTGTTTCCTGAAGAAAATACCATTTTAATTCCAATGTTTATGATTATGATGACTTCTTATTGCTCTTCAGCTTATCTTTCAACCTGTGGTTTGTTGTTTAAGACCACTGGATACAATCTACGCATCTTCCAGTGAAATTATGGCACTCTGTTGTGAGAATTATGCTCAGTGTTCTTTCAATAAATCACATTTGCTCTTTATTAAGTTCTATCACACCTTTCAAGCCACATAGGGCCCCCAAGACAGCAAAGAGAAACATTAAATTCAGTACTAATTAATCTGTTTTTTATTTTTTTTAATTAAAGAAATACAGCTAGATACTTTGTCATGGGTGTGACTAAGCCATTAATTTGTTCATGATCTTCATTGTGAGAAGGCTTGCAGGGAATTCAGAGATTTAAAAAAACCTTGCTGGTTTAAGAGTTAAGGCTATCTTCTTTTGGCTTGAGCTCTACAGAGCTGGGGAAAGTTGAAACTGATACTTTAAGAGACATGCCTTCTGATCAGTCTATGTCAAAAATTGTGCTTGCTTACAACTTAACTCCATGCACCCACACTTCCCCTTGCTCTTTGAGGCCCAAATCCAGATGAGGAGGATGAAGTGTCTGAGATTATGAAGATGTCCCACTTAAACACTGCTGTTGAGATAATGTCCCCCCACCACACCTGAAGTCACAGACCAGCTTACGGGATCCAGGGCAGGTCACATGATGCACACAGCTTTGTTCTCCAACACTCACCACTGCTTACTCACCAGTCTACCCTGGTACCTACTCCCTGCCCAACTGCACAAATCCTGCAATGTCATAGTTGGGCTGCCACCAGTGTGCATCAAGTGAGCAGATGTCTGTTTTAACACTTTACTTGGGTCAACTGACGCTCTGCCTGCTTGTTCAGTCTTTGTCTGTCTCAGTGATGATGTCTGCGATACATTGGGAGGAGGAAGAAGAAGAGTTTGGATTTGATATCCCACTTTATCACTACCCTAAGGAGTCTCAAAGCGGCTAACAATCTCCTTTCCCTTCCTCCCCCACAAAAAACAACAACAACATTCTGTGAGGTGAGTAAGGCTGAGAGACTTCAGAGAAGTGTGACTAGTCCCAGCAGCTGCATGTGAAGGAGCGGGGACGCACATGAGGTGAGTAAGGCTGAGAGACTTCAGAGAAGTGTGACTAGTCCCAGCAGCTGCATGTGAAGGAGCGGGGACGCGAACCTGGTTCACCAGATTACGAGTCCACTGCTCTTAACCACTACACCACACTGGCTAGGAGACTAGGTGAAACAGAAACACAGGCCAGGTTGGCAGCAAGCCAGCATTTCTGCCATTGGGATGTTGGCTAAGGACAATGAGAATTCTGGGATGGGGTGGGTGGCTCAGGGGAACAGCCAGAGAGGGGAAGCCAGGAAGAATAACCTAGGACGTTGCCACCACAGGCCCACAACATTCACCACCTGACTTGGACACCTCACCCCCAATTGTATGTGCTTAGCTCTTTCATTTAAATATTTTCCTGCATGGGAAGTGTGCATTTCAGGATGAAAACTGAAACTCACAAATATCTAGTTCCTTTATTCAAAGTCCACTTAGGTGATTGTGGCTACTGTTACTTTGAAAGGTGGCCCCACTGGCTCTGGTTTGCTAAGAGATTTTGTCTGTGTGTCCCTGGGAAGGAACATATTGAATAACTCAGCATCCATAGTGACCCCCATCCTGGAAAGGACAATGCACAAACAAGGTGCAATAAACAAGAGATCATTAGTCCTTTTTGTTATTTCACAAAAATGCAAGATATGTTTCTAAGAGGTTCCAACATCAATAAGACTAGTAGGTATTTAAGCAATATAACATTGGCAGCCCTATAGTTCAACAGGTAAGTAAGCGTCCTTGGTGCCAATGGAAATGATGCTGCTTGGCTTCTCTGCAGGTTCCAATACAACTTTTTCCTGGTGGGGATCACCATTTGTTGGATTTCTAGAACCTAGCTATGAGGATCCCTACTCAGGAACAAGAATCTGAGCCATCTAGAGCACGGTTGTCAAACACAAGGCCCGTGGGCCGAATCCGGCCTGCCAGACCTTGTCATGTGGCTGCTGGCCACCAGCCTTCACCTTTTATTCTCGCTTTTTTTTTTTTGACACAAGAAAGCCGCCTCTTCAGCGCCTGCGCGGCAGCCTACAAGCCAGAGAACATCTGCCCTCTAGCGGCGCCGGCCGTTCTACACAGGAAACCTCCACTTTACATGCATTCAGGAAACTTCCACTTGTTACAACTGGCAGATACAACCGGCCCTTTGAGGGTGACCAAACTGCTGATGCGGCCCCCGATGAATTTGAGTTTGACACCCCTGATCTAGAGCAATCCCAGGTGGTGATATTGGCTCCCAACCTAGCCTCATTGCTTCTATCTCCTTCTCCAGGAGCTCAGGGTAGATTACTTCTTCGCCCAGTTGAGAAGCTCTCCTGGGAACTAAGCCCCTCACCCCAAAGTATATTCAGCCACATCAGAGGGAGGTCAGGTTCTGGTCAAGGATTTAGTGGAGCGGAGGGATGACTGGCCGGTCCTTTAATTAGGGCAACCAGCCTCCTTTCCCTTGCCCAATGGTCTCTAGGTGACTACTTGGCCACTGCATGTCCTTTTCTCTATCAGTCTGACCTCCCCAGCATCTTGTTTCCCCCTCCATTTCATTCCCATCTCACCCAAGTTTATCACAGCCCTGCTCACATACCTTTCACTTGTAGGTGCCACTTCTCGATAGTGTCCTGGCCCAGTGGTAAATGAAGCCTCCAGCACCAGACCAATCATCTGGGAAGGCTGTGGGAGTGGTGATGATGGCACTTGTGGTGGAGTAGCCTAGGTAAAGGTAAAGGTAAAGGTAAAGGTACCCCTGCCCGTACGGGCCAGTCTTGACAGACTCTGGGGTTGTGCGCCCATCTCACTTAAGAGGCCAGGGGCCAGCGCTGTCCGGAGACACTTCCGGGTCACGTGGCCAGCGTGACATCGCTGCTCTGGCGAGCCAGAGCCGCACACGGAAATGCCGTTTACCTTCCCGCTGGTAAGCGGTCCCTATTTATCTACTTGCACCCGGAGGTGCTTTCGAACTGCTAGGTTGGCAGGCGCTGGGACCGAGCAGCGGGAGCGCACCCCGCCGCAGGGATTCGAACTGCCGACCTTTCGATCGGCAAGTCCTAGGCGCTGAGGCTTTAACCCACAGCGCCACCTGCGTCCCTTACACAAATACCAACAATGAGGGTGTTATAAAGGTGTCCCATACAAGAGTCATCTGTGTTCCTATGGAGATGAAGTAGTCAAAACTTTGGGTCATCTCTTCTTGGAATGTAATTTTCAGAGAGGAGTGTAATAGATTACTTGGTCCCCTTATGAGGAAACATCCTAGAACGACACTGGAATTATACCTGGAATATTTTTTGGCTGATACAAATACATTAATAACAGACTTAGTGGCCAAGTTCCTCTTCTCTGCTCAAAAGTCTCATACTCTCATTTTAATTACAATTTGTATATTACATTTTTATCTTTAGTATCATAAAATATTATAAAAATGTGTGTATATTATTCTTTGCATTATATTGTACAGTGGTACCTTGGGTTAAGAACTTAATTCGTTCTGGAGGTCTGTTCTTAACCTGAAACTATTCTTAACCTGAAGCACCACTTTAGCTAATGGGGTCTCCTCCTGCTGCTGCGTCACCGCTGCATGATTTCTGTTCTCATCCTGAAGCAAAGTTCTTAACCTGAGGTAATATTTCTGGGTTAGCGGAGTCTGTAACCTGAAGCGTATGTAACCTGAGGTACCACTGTATTTTAAATGATAATATGTTTTAATGCTCATGTTTTCGTTCCTTGTATGCTCTGTTTTTGGGGGGAGGGGGTCTATGACTGTACAATAAGATACTTTGATTAGCAAATCTTTGCATGGAGATATAGAAATTGTACTAAATTTCTACAATATAAATTTTGCAATAACGTCATGGCTGCTTGTCTAGTCAACAGTAAGTCTTACTGCATAATATCCAACATTAATCACACTCAGAATAGACTGATTGATTTCAATATGTTTACTCAGAGTATGACCGAGTTGGATATCATCCATTAAGGTAAGTCACACTCACTCTAGCTAAGAGAATACCAGATTGCAGTCTAAATATTTATCAGTCCTGCTTTAATAGGTCTACAAAAAGAGAAAACAGAAAAAACAGATGCAAGCAGGGTATCGTTGGCCTCGGAACTTTCTCATAATAACCATTATCTGATCCCTGAGCCTTAAAATTTTGGATACAGAAGCTGTCATTAGGCAATAAATGTCCTTGTAGTTAATTTGTGTTGTGGATTGATGTTATTTGAGTCTTCTGCACTACAAAGAGACCTTTTGCTGGCCTACTTCATTCCTAAAAACAATGACTAGCTGTTTGTAGGAGTGAGATTAGTTTGCTGTAGATTCATCCTATTTCACTTTTTGCTGACCAAGCTTTATGTTAGATAGACCTTCAAACTGCCATGATTTGCATAAGTGAAAATCAAACTGCAAACAGAGGTTTTAAGTGCCTTTAACCAAGAACAGGAACAAAAGTTTATCTGCAAATTTCATACCATATAATATGATGAACCTTTGCTTTGCTAACTTCACAGAACTCCACAGAACGGGAAGAAAAAAAATCTATTCTCAAAAGACTGTAGTCCTGAAATTGTTTCCTCTGTATTGCTATTTGCTCTGATCACCTGCTCATGAGAGCCCCTATTCAGTTCCACAGAGGGACCCAATGTTCACACACAAAGGAAAAACGATGGGGTTCCCCTTCCAACTAAAGTAATGGGGAGCCATTTGGGGTAGGGAGTCCTAGATTTCCATGCTTGGAATAAGTTACTTTTAATATTGAAGTTACAGATAGGTAGCCGTGTTGGTCTGCCATAGTCAAAACAAAATAAAAAAATTCCTTCCAGTAGCACCTTAAAGACCAACTAAGTTAGTTCTTGGTATGAGCTTTCGTGTGCATGCACACTTCTTCAGATACTGTGTATCTGAAGAAGTGTGCATGCACACGAAAGCTCATACCAAGAACTAACTTAGTTGGTCTTTAAGGTGCTACTGGAAGGAATTTTTTTATTTTGTTTTAATATTGAAGGCTGACTTGAGACTGGAACAGGATAAGCAGGTTGAAGTTCAGATAGAGATTATTTTGTTATAAAATAAGGGCTTCCAATGCTTCCATCCCCCAAACAAACATCTGGAAAGGGATGTGTGAAGGTCTGGAGTATGTGTAGCTAAGCTTTTGTCTACCATTTCTTGCGGAGTATCAGCTTCCATCATCACTGACCATTGGCCATGTTGACTGGGCCTTATAGGAGATGGACTGACTCCAACCAGTGCTGGTGCCAGGCTATTTTGCATCACAGGCAAGGCTAACTACTTTCACATGCAATGTCCCCAGAAAAAATGGCTAACTCCAATTTTCAAAAACTTGTAGAAAAAACTTGAAACTGCTAAATTTATTTTAAATTGCAAGAATAAGTCATCTGTATAAAACTGTGCCCCTTAGGGGTCAGTACTGCAGCCCTCTGAGGTTTGCACCCCAAGTGGCTCCCTAATTGGCCTAATGATAGCACTGGCTCTGACTCCCTGTTCTAGAGTGGGATGGGGCCATTGGTATGATCTCATTGCACCTTTGCACACAAAAAGCCCTTCTGTGCAATTAATTCATGAAGGGGCTACAGACTGCTTGATTTCTATAGACCCTGCCCCAGGCCTTCTCTTGGTTCAACTGCCATCAATATTCTGTAAGCTTGCAGGTTCCTGTTGGTAGTTTTAGAAACAAAAACAAAAACCATTGTCATTTAAGTCACAAACTCATGTACTTCTGCATGCCTCGGGCATCACAAGTATGTTGAAGCTACTAAATTATTTTTGGATGGCCCCATTTCACTTTCAAACTGATAGGCACTCAACAACATGAGTTTGCAGTTAGAGGGAATGATATATGTCTTAATGGAAGTGGTTGCAATATGGAGCAATATGTCTGGGGTGAGAGGACTTGTGCCTCAGCTTTTTTGCAATAATGGTATTCAGTTGAAAAAGAAGAGTAAAGGATTTTGCATATGGCCTACACAGAGAGAACAAAACGGTTTTTTGTTTTGGCAGTGGCTACATGACCCTTGGGGTACTTTCCAACTGTACAATTATTCTATGATTCTATCTGCTGAGGGCAGATGTCAGCAACAGAATGTTCACAACAGTCCATATCTGTGAGTTAGGTGAATAATTAGTTTGACATAAGCTGTCACACACGGGGTGGGAGGGGGGAAGGATAGGAGAAACAGCGGGTGGCAGAGGCACAAAAATGGAGAAGGGCTACCCAAAAAGAAATGGAGCTGAAGCAAAATCTCACATAGGATCCATGTACAAGCAAGTGGACAGACAAGTGAGACTGGAGCACTCTTGGCAAGGGAGTTAAGAAACCATAGGCTTGTTTGTCTGAACAAGCACTGAAAAAGGGAGCAGAAACCAGTGTAGCTTCTTCTGTTTCTACTTTTTCTCTTTTTCTTCTTGGACAGTGCATGCATTTTCCCATTAGGGAGATCTCCACTTTGTAAGGGAAGCCTCCCTGAGCACAAAATGTGGCAAATAAAATGTAAAGTTGCAATAATATTACATGCCCAGAACGTTTGTGATAAACATATTGCTAAAGATTTATTTTTTTTAATGATAGCATCAAACTTATTTAAACAGAAGGAAACCAGTTGGAGCCACAGCGGAAACATGAGCTTACAAGGGTGGGGGATACTGAAAAGGGATACTGAAAAAGATAGGAAAAGGCTAGGAATAAAAATTATTTGCACAACAGAAGATACTGGAGAGATACCCATACCTAAAATATCTTTTTTTCTGCTGAAGAGCTTTGTAAAAAAAAAAAAAAGAACATTTAGAACTAAAGCCACTTGAATGTTTCCTGCTCAGATGCCACCAATTCTCTCTTGCTGTCCTTCTTTCCAGAATGCCCTTGCTGAGTGATGTTGAGGTGCCACAGGTAAAAGCTTTCCTCAAGTCCCACCTCTTCCTTGAATATTGTTAATGCAACCCCTTAATCTTCATCAACTACTGACACTATGCTTAACTGCTTTTCCAAATGTGCACCCATTATCCTTTAATCTGTCTTTCTCCCCCAACTCCCTCTACTGCCCCCACCCCACACAACACTTATACTGTAAGTTCCTCAAGATCAGGCACCCCCAAACTCGGCCCTCCAGATGTTTTGGGACTACAATTCCCATCATCCCTGAATACTGGTCCTGTTAGCTAGGGATGATGGGAGTTGTAGTCCCAAAACATCTGGAAGGTCAAGTTTGGGGGTGCCTGCTCAAGATGGAGGTTGTCTTTTTACTAATGTTGTATGAGGGTAAGTTGATAGCTCCTTAATAAATGACAATAATAACAACAACAATTAACAGCTTGGAACCAGGTTATCTTCTCCCAAACCTTAAGATCCTTTTCAGAGGCTTAAGGTGCTTCACTGAAAAGAAGTGAGGAAGGCAAACACCAGGCAATTGTAATAGGAATAGTGTTACTTATTCACACAGTAACTGGAGTCAGTCAGAACAGTGAAATAGTTAAATTTGGATATGGAACAAATGATTCAGGGACGGTAAAGTTCCAAACAGTCCCAAAATAATATTTCTAAACTGAGTAACTGTATAACTGAATAGCAGGGTTCTATTTAATTATTGGATTAAAATTATGAACACGACAACCGATGGACTCCCTAAAATTTGTCTCAGGGAACATTTATAGATTACTTGCTCTGAGGTGCCTACTTGGATTTAGGAAATCACTCAGATTCATTTGCATGAACTCTCACTAGCATGCTTTGCTGGACTTGAACTGTTGGCAGAAATAAACAGAGTTTAAAAGGAGAACAACAGACATGTTTATCTAGCAAGATCTATCTCTACTGGTGGAAGTAAAAATAGCACCATGGTACAGGCTGTTTATGTTTAAGCGTGCACTGGAGAATTACTTGATATAACTTCCAAAGTTGTTTGTAAGAAGAGCTTTCACTTTATGAAGACTGCAGCAATTTCTTTCTACAGCACTGGATGAGTGTTAATTTCTTATCTGATACAAACTAAGGTTCTGTACTGGTGAGAATATAGCTGTGTGTGGGTGGGAACCTATTTGTTCAACTAGCCCATCAATTAAAACATTGGGCTAAGCTTTCTTTAGCCTGTTTTGAATTATTATGTAAAGTGGACAAACCAGCAGAAATTGGATTAAATTCCAGCAAGTTATCTGTATTGTAGCTATATAT
Organism: Podarcis cretensis; assembly: GCF_951804945.1. Lineage (NCBI taxonomy): Eukaryota > Metazoa > Chordata > Lepidosauria > Squamata > Lacertidae > Podarcis > Podarcis cretensis. Next base: position 38,805,135 of record NC_137170.1, read on the forward strand.
GTGCTGGCTGCCATTAAATATAACAAGAATTAATTAATAAGAATGTTTGTAAGATGGACTACAGTGGTACCTCTGGTTACAAACTTAATTCGTTCTAGAGGTGCATTCTTAAGCTGAAACCATTCTTATCCTGAGGCATGCTTTCGCTAATGGGGTTTCCCGCTGCGCGTGTGCCTCTGACATGCGATTTCCGTTCGCATCCTGGGGCAAAGTTCGCAACCAGGAGCAGCTACTTCTGGGTTAGCGGAGCTTGTAACCTGAAGCGTTCGTAACCAGAAGCGTTCGTAACCAGAGGTACCACTGTATTGATTTCTACGTGATTTTATTCTGTTTTCACCAGTATGATAGACAATCGATTCATAGCTTTTTCCAGTTCTATTTTAATTTGCATAGCTTCATCTGTAATTTTGTATGGCTTATGGCTAAAAAATTAATTTATTCTGATTTTGATATATACTGTTGGGCTCTAAAATGGTTTTAACTTACTAGAAAAGAGACCATGGGATAACGGTGAGAAGCTCAGTGAAAATGGCAGGTTGGTGTGCTGCAACAGTAAACTTGCAAATTCTGTGGCAGGAACTTCTAGGAAAGAAACTATGTATAATTCATCAAATATTATAATGACATTATATAAATCTATGCTACACCTACATCTGGTACAAACATTTGCTCTGTCTCAAAAAAGAAAAGAAAAAGATATGTCGATCGGGAGAAGACAGTAAAAATGATGAGTGAAGAAGCATTTTTCCTGCAAAGCAAGGCTTTTTTGCTTGAAAAAGGAACAAATAAGCAAGAAAATAACAGAAAGTTATTCAGTTGAGAATGTTGTGGAGGTAGTGAACAGAAAAAGGTAATTATTCTCTCTCAAAGCACTAGAACTCAGAGTTATCCAATGAAATTAACTAGCTGTTTATTCAGGGCAAACAAAGAGTGCTAGTGCAACTCCATGTAATACATAATTGATTGAAGGAATTCATTGGTACCAAACATTGTGATGGCTACAAGTTTAGGTGGCTTCTAAAAGGTGGCTTATAAATATATGGAGGATATTAACTGTGAGAAGGAAAAAAATGGTTAACAGCATATGTGCTTGGGACCACTTAACTTGGATTAGTTATACTTGGTAGCCAACGCATGGCATGAGTGCGCTCTCCAACTCAGTAAAATAGACAAAACCACTTGAAGACATGAAAATGCTATATGTACTGTGGAATGCACTAGTGTGGCATTGCTTGATACAGCTTGCAGTGGCACAATTGCCAATTTGGTGGGCCACCAGTGAGTGAGACCTTAAAAACACTGATATACTCACATTACTGATAGTTCTAGAAAGGTAGATTAATTCTCTCTTTTTAAGTGCATGCTTGTAAGTAAAGAGATTTTAATTTATGGTGCTGTTTATCAACATGTAACTGACAGCTATTGTGGTTTAATTGCTGGAGAGTACACAATACAGTGGTACCTCAGGTTAAGAACTTAATTCATTCTGGAGGTCTGTTCTTAACCTGAAACTGTTCTTAACCTGAGGCACCACCTGCTGCCGCCGTTGTGCGATTTCTGTTCTCATCCTGAAGCAAAGTTCTTAACCCGAGGTACTATTTCTGGGTTAGCAGAGTCTGTAACCTGAAGCATCTGTAACCTGAGGTACCACTGTATCTGTAATCCTCAGGAAGCAACATAGTCAAAGGCGACTGAGGAATCTGAAGCTACTCCATGTAATTCATGTTTTGCATGCCCCACAACCAAAGAAAACTAGGTTAGTGCTTCCAGTCATTATTAGAGTGTTTTCCCTTTTTTATGAGGCTGCTTTTAAGCGCTCCTTCCTCTTGATTAATATTTTAATGTTAATGTGGCAAATTAGCAGTAAAGCAACCAGTTGCTGTAGCTGTTTCTGGAGCAGGAGAAGCATGTGTTTATTTACAAAACTGGCAGCAACCAGCAGCTACTGAGGTCCCAGCACCTCAGGAAAACTCACATGTGCTAACCATGTGCTCTTGGGTAGGTGGGCTCCCTTGCTATATGACATGCAGATGACACAGCTCACTCACCTGCAAAAGTGGGCAAGTGGTGGTAGCAAGGAATGGCTACGGCTGTCTCCAATTGCTCACCTACCCTCTCCTTCTGAGAGACGTGGATGCAAGGATTTAGTTTGCTCTACCACTGAAAGGGAGAGCACAGATAAAGACACAGTAGGAAACATGGTAGGAAAGTTTCTCCTGCTTCTGCTTGCTTGACTTCTCTTTCTAGGTGGTGCTATGGCAGAAGAACTGAGCCTAGAGTGCTCTATATGCTGTGACCTCCTCTTGCTTACTTGCCCTTGATCTCTAGTCTGGGGTGTCAGGTCTGTTCAGAGAAAGAACGCAAGATGCAGCTGCCATCTTACTCTCTTTCTTTGGACGGCACAGGAAAGAAGACTTGGACCAAACCCAAACACCTAGGTGCCCAGAGGAAGTGGATACATGTGCAGGGAGGCAGAGGCAACAACAGCCTGGGGAGCTGGGCAATGGTGACTGAGCTGAGCAAGCTGAATCCTTCCTCATGTGTCAGAGAAAGGAAAGAGGTGGTGGCTTCTGCTGTCAAGAGTGGCATAATTTGCTCTTGCTTTCTTGCTCACTCTGGGTGGCCCCATTGGGCCCAATTTGAGCTGCAGAGCGTAGCAGCGCTAACACCTCCTTCCCTTGGGGAAGAGCGGTCGTTTGGTGGTAGCACATTTGCTTTGTATGCAGAAGGTCCCAGGTTCAATCCCTGGCATCTCTAGGTAGAACTGGGAAAGGTTTCTGTCTTAACCCGTGGGGAGGGCTGCTGTTGGCTCATGTAGAGGGTACTGGGGTAGATGGAACACTGGTCTCACTCTGCATATAAGGCAGCTTCCTATAGGTCCCCCTGCCTGGGCACTCCCACCGTCCAGGTGCAAGTGGCAGTCGCTTGTGAAAGCAGGCGAGTGCTTCAGCCAAGGGAGTGGCACTGCATGGCTAGAACTGGCCGAAGGGACAATCCACTGCGCATGTTCTGCATGCAGAAGGCAAGAATCTCCAGACTGGGTGGGGACCCCCGAGTCATGCTGCCAGCCAGTGTGGGTAATATTGACCCAATGATCTCGGCATACTGCCAGTTTATTGCCTCTTTTGGGTGGCTTGGGTCCAGAGTGAGAAGGCGAGCAAGAAGCCTCGGCTGATGCGGGGTTTGGGGGAGAGACCGACCACCACTTGCCCCTGTGCTGGCTCACCCTCCCTCCTGCGGGCAGCGCCATGGGGAGGACCGGACTCCCCAATTCCCAGCGGCGGGAGAAGCGAGCCAGCGGGAGGTTGACTGAGGCAGCTGCTCCTGGCAAGGGGCAGCCGGCCGCCCTTTCCCCGCTCGCACACCTGCTCTCCCCCGCCACCGCGCTGCCCCAGGAGAGAAAGCGCGTGACCTGCCAACTTTGCCCGCTCGCTTAAGATGCGGTTGCGGTTGACAAGGTCTCCCGGCGCGAACCTGGAGCCAGCCCTGTTTATGGACACGAGTTCTGCTTGTGTGTGTAGCCTGTCGTGTTCCTTTCCCAGCAGCTTTTGCCCCAGGGCCGCTTCTCCGCCTGTGGTAGTGAAGAAAGACACCTATTACTCTCTATGCGTTCAGGGGTGTTAAGGGCAGCGTGGGGCCCGGGTTCCACAAGTCTCTTCTGATTGGTTCAACCCTCCAATCCGAGCTCAGCACTCCAGAGCTCCTATTGGCTCAAACCCCCATCCTTCCGTCTAAGGCCTGCCTTAATAGATATATATATAATTATATATATATATATATAAATTTTAACTGTCATCTCTCTCTCGGCTCCCCTCCTTTTCCTCACGCCCCCTCTCTTTTTTTTTTAAAAAAAAACCTGTTTGGGTTATGGGGGTGTCTCTGAGGGAAGGGGAAAGGAGCGCGAGCCGGCTTCCCACACAACCGAAAGCCACGAGCTCCTGAGTTTTTGTGCGAGCGCGCGCGCGCGCGTGTGTGTGAGAGAGAGTGCCTGTGCGCGCGCAGGAGGGAGGGAGCGAGAGAAGCGGCTCAAGCGAGAGCAACTCCTGACTGAAGAGAGAGTCTAGCCCGGCAGCGCGCCACAGACAAGACTCGTAAACGGGGAGAGAATGAGAGCGCGAAAGCAGCAGCAGCAGCAGCAGCACCGCCACAGCCGCCACCACCAGCAGCAGCAGCTCTCCTCAGCTCAGGCAGCCGCTCGACACCAGCTGCAGCAGCAGGCGCACGACTAGAGGCAGGGGAGAGGAGGGGAGGGGAAAAGGAAAGAAAAAGGCGGGGAGTGGAGGCTGAAGGGGCCACAGAGGCAAATTCCCTGAATTATCCCCCTCCTCCTCTCTCTCCCGCTCCCTGGCTCGCTCGCTCGCTCAGCCACCTCGCTCGCTCCTCCTCGTCAGCCTCGCTCCCTCCCTCCCTCCGCTGCTTCACTCACTCATTCCCGTCCCCCCTCCTTTCTCTCTCTCCCTCCTTCCCCCCTCTCTCTCACTCTCTCTCTCTCTCTCTCCTCCGTCTCACTTTCTCCCCCCTCCTCCTCCCCCCCTACCTCTCTTCTCTCCCCTTGTTTTCTCTTTCTCCCCCCTCCCACCCCACCCCACCCCCTTTCTTCCCCTCTTTTCCCTTTTTTAATTTTCTTTTCCCTTTCCCCCCTTCTCTCTCTTTCTCTCTTTTACCTCAGCTTCTGATTGCTGGCACTGCACTGCAGCTGCTCCTTCAGCCACTCGTCCTGCCTGGCTTCCCACCCCCCCCACCCCTTTCCTCCCCTCCCCACCCACCCATTTCACCGGTGCCAGATAAACAAACCCTCCTCCTCCTCTTCCTCCAGCCCCCACCCCCCCAAAAAAACCCCATCCTTTTGGGGAAAAGGGGGTGTTGGACTTGCCAGATTAGCTCGAGCTTTTAAAAGGAGGACAAGAAGAAGCCCGAAAGAAGCGGGACGAGCCCCCCCTTCCTTCCTCCTCCCCCCTCCCTGCTCCCCCCCCCACCCCGAAGAGAGAAGCCAGTTATCCTTCTCGCGGCGGCAGCAAACATGATGGCGGCAGCTCCCATCCAGCAGAACGGGACCCACACTGGGGTGCCCATAGACCTGGACCCGCCGGACTCTCGGAAAAGACCACTTGAAGCTCCCCCCGAAGCCGGCAGCACCAAAAGGACCAACACGGGCGGTGGGTATTCGGCCCCCCCTCCACACCACCTCCTCCTCCTCCTCCTCCTCCCCCTCCTCCTCTTCCTCCTCCCAAATTCCCCACCCACCTTCCCCTTTCCTACCTGCCTCCTCGCCTCACCTCGCTCTCCTTTCCCTTTCCCCAAACATTCCTTATTTCTCTAATGTTATCATTCATCAAAATGGCGCCGCTTTCCGAGCATCTAGCAGCCCCGTTTTATTTTAATTTCGCATATTCGTCCTGACTTGGGGTCGCGGTGGGGTGGAGGGGAGGGCTGTTCAGCCTCGACCCACCGGGCTGTACCAAGCCCAGGGCTGCTTCTTTCGCCTGCTTCTTTCTCTCCCCCCCCCCGCCCCCCCTAACCAGCGCACGCCTTTGAACAATTGGGAGAAACTAAATGAATAAATGGCGGATGAAAAGAAGCACTTTCACTCCCCCCATCCCCTCTTAAGCCCCCCCTCTCGTGAGTCGCCAGGTAGATTTTTTTTTCTCCCACCCACCCAATACAACAAAAATCTCGTCGATTTCCTGGCACCACTTTCTGTTACGGTGGAAAATGTTGCAAAGATTCGTTCTTCCTGGGGTTGGGTCACGGTGATGGGATGTGTGCGCGCGTGTGTGTGTGTCAGAGAGAGGTTTGCGGAGGGAGGGCGGGAGTTGCCTGTCTTGGTGCGGTGACTTGTTAGTTAACATCCTGCTCTTCCTGGATGAGATGAGTTATAACGGGACCAGCATCTCCTCTATTCATTTGCACTGGAGTCTTCATAACAATGCACCGAGGCAGAGGTGAATTTATTCATCCAACATTAACAAACAGCAGAACTAGATAGCTCGTGTATTTAACTGTTTGTATAATGTCTTTGCGGGGTGGGGTGGGGGGCGCACCTGTACTAGCTGGGACATGGACTCTCAAAGAAAAGTAGGATGGCTCTGAACCTGCTCCTTTATAGAAGCAAAGTTCTGTAATGATGCATTTTTAGGTTAAGCTGTGAAAAGCAGATAGGGGTGTGTATTTGTGTTTTAATAAAGAGGGCTTAAATGTGTGTGTTGTTTTTACATGAGATCCTTTCAGAGCAGTTTCTTTAAGGTCCATAGAATTGATGTCATTCATTGGAGGAGCAAATTGTTCAGTTGTAAAGAAATATTTGATTCATTCCCCAGTTCTGGCTTTTTACTTTCTTTCGTTTTGCTCTGATTTGGGCATTACATTGGGCATGACATAAGCAGTCACCTTTTAAAGTGTGTGCATGACTCCAGGTTTTTTTAAAGGGGGTAATATTATTAATGTCCTTTGATTAAGAGATCATTGCCACTTGAGAAGCATTTAAAAATACATCTGGATTACTTAGGCAAATGGTTGCATCCACTTATATTGCCAAGTTTTCTTGTCAATAGCTAAAACTCTTTGAATAAAATCTCAAATTTTGGATTTAGTGGATAAAGCTGTGTGTTGTGGAGAGTACAGTACTAATGGTGAACAAATGCCCTTTTAATGTTTTCTTTCCAGTTTGCAGCATTTTTAGGGAAAGTTGTAGTTCTTGACAAAATTCTTGTGTAAGGTATTTTCTTTCTTTCTGAAGAGTTATATCATACCTTAGTAACTATTTTACATTCAGAATTACAACTTGAATTGGGTCATTGCTTCTCATAGCACCACCAAATTAAGGACAATTCATTAGATTCTTCATTTTTTCACAGCGGATATGAAGGATAGTGCAACTGGTTACATATCTGTGCAGAATACCTGTACGTTAATACTATAATAGAAAGGCATATATTTTTGAAGGTTTGAGGATGAATGAGATTTTAGGCAGCTAATTAACCTTCAATATCTCAATTTTTTCAGAGGACGGCCAATATTTTCTAAAGGTCCTCATACCTAGTTATGCGGCTGGATCTATAATTGGGAAGGGAGGACAGACAATTGTTCAGCTGCAGAAAGAGACTGGAGCTACCATCAAGCTCTCTAAATCCAAAGACTTTTATCCAGGTAGGTGCAAGCTTTAGAAGATTATTTGTTAAATCCCTAGGGTAATGTATCCACATTCTGTATAATTAAACAACATTAGCGTACCTGTAGAATTAAATAGTATTAGCATACCACTACAATAACTGGCATTCTTGAATAGTAAAATGCATTTTCACAAGCAATTCTAAGTAAATATATTGGTATTTGTTGTTTTGCAATAAAGAAAAGATAGCTCTCTGTCTAAACCTGATTGTGGAAAAACTAAGAATCATTGCTATTATGCATGTGTGTTCTACACAGTTCATCTTATTGCAAGAAATGTTTTTTTAAAAAACAGGCTGTTTGACAGCTGGCATTACAGGTTTTGCTGAAGTTTTCAGACATTATAGCAATTAAGCTCATAAGTAAAAACACAGGTTCTCCTTGTAGAATAGGCCATTTACCTTAAATCCATTACGTACTTTGGTTCTGCTTCATTGCTTTGTTCATACATCTTAACATGAAATAAATTCCAAGTGCTGCTCTTCAGATGTTTCTTTGATTTTGTGTATTTTTCACAATTGTGATATATAACGGAAACCTATTGCGAAAGAAAACAAATAATTTTGTTTGGAAATTTAGACTCTAAGAATATTGTACACATAAGTACTATAAGATTGAATTATAAAATATACATACTGAAGGCTGTATAATTCACATATGGTGTTTTATTATCATTTTTGAATGCATAATGTTGATAAAGATTTCTAAACTGGTGTGGAGGTATTTAATGTACATTAAAAGCAACATTTATTTATATAGACCAGTAATGAAGCATTATTGATAAAAGAAACATTGTCAATAAAGGAAGTGTTCTGATAGTCATTTGATTTTTCTTAACTCTAGCACTGGTGGCTTTCCATTGAGATGGCCTGTTTTCTTTTTTCTTGTAATGAAAAGAAAAATTCTTTATATTTGGTACTGGCTCACAGATATGATTGAATCTTGTAAACTAGTTAGAAAGACTGTCATGAGTAAAACAAGAGTGTTTCATTTTCTACTGTCTTAAATTCCGAAGTGGATCATTGTTGTTTGATACAAAGGTTGTTATTCTCTTGTGATAGTTGTGGTACAGAGGCAGAGAGTGTATGTGTTCAAAGACTTATATGAAAAAATCCATTCAAGATGCAGTATATAACAATGCGTTATTTTTTATGAATGGTGTCTTTTTCATGAAATAGTATTTAAAATGTTGATGAAAAAGCTTGTATATTTTTAAAAAGTGAAAGCTGGTATATAGATGACATAATCGATATGGACATAAAATTGTGACAGTTTTGGATTATAGCTATAATGGCAAATTGAGTTTGGAGACAATAGATGAATAAATTGCAGATGTGTTTGTGATATTCATAAGAGTAGCCAATGTGAGATGACAGTGCAGAAGAATTTGTGTTTGATCATCAATGCAAATTCTAAATCATAACCTTTGATTTAGCTATATAGTATTAAGCAAGATTGGAGTCTTTTGTTTGCTCCATTAACAGGAGTCCTTTCCATTCTAATTAAAATCAATATTAAGTGTTGAATTGGGCGGATGCAAAGATTTTAATAGAAATTTCCTCTGAAGGTTAAAAAAAAAGACAAGGCATGATGAGGGGTTTACAGCCTTGTGTTAAGTGTTCCTGTGACGTAAACAGGTTCCCTCTGAAGAAATGCCAGCATGAGAGAGAGCTTGTACAGTTTGACTGTAACAGGTGTAAACTAATCCCTTGTTGTTGTTATTTACTAATCACTAATTTTGGTCCTGTGAGACCTCGTTTATATTTGAAACCACAGTGTTGATCAATTTTAGTGAATAAATAAATATGGGCATCCATAAACTACATAAACATGCTAATACATGTCACTCTTTAATGGTGCTAGTTAATGTTTCTGTTTAGAACTGAACATGAACCTGACGCATAGTTTGAGCTCATGGATTCTCCAACCTACTGTAATTTGGGTTTCTTCCATTTATAAATCCTGAAGTCTTAATCTGAACTATGCTAACTTCTGATCATCCTTAAATTAGACTAGACACTGATCTTTGTAGGTGTGAATTTTCGATTAGCATTGTAAATATTGTATCCAACTAGAGTTTTGATCAATGTAATACTTATAGGTATTAATTGTTCCATAGATGCCTGGCAGTTATACAGTTCAATGGCAACAGCTAGATTATAAAACTTTTTGTGCGTATCAATGATAGTTGCGTTAGTGAACTATATTCCATGTGAGTTTGTATTTAGCACAGAGTAAGCTTAGTTAATCTGATATGACTAGAAGTAACAAAATTAATTGCAGCTAGTTACATGAATCATACTATTGGCATACTTTGAAGAAAACCCGTCAGTGCTGCTACCCTTTGATTAGTTTGGGATATTAGCAAGCATTTTCAAGTTAATCCAGGTTATCAAAACACTTTTCATCCAGAGTGTAAGTAAAATTGGCCAAATGCTCAGAATGAATATCCTTATTTGGGCACAAAACTGTTAAAAAACAGGTAAGCATTGTCTGTCTGTGCTTCTCTACTTATAATCTAATATCTAGAAAATAAGAATGTTTAAGGAAAGATAATACTGCAGAATTCTGATTTGGAATGTCCAGTAATTCTGCTTTGGACTTTCCAGTAATACTACTTGATAAAATTGGACAACTGCATATAATAGTCTGCTGACTTTGTCTTGTTTGCTGTATAGTAGATAGATTTATTGTGTATTCTGTGTTTGAGTAGTGCAATGCACGTTTTTTAAAATAAAAAAGCTGCTGTACATACATGTATGGCTGGTAATTCTTTCCTTATGACATATGAAATCTGGGTGTATGTAACACACACTGAAAATATTTTCTTAGTTAAAATCCCATTGATTTTATGACATTTTAAAGGAACTCAATAGTTTAAGAGGAAATGCACAGTTACTTTGTGAAATGATATTCTATATCACTTGCTTTTAGTATTTGACTTGATATTAATAAAATCTGAGGAAGAGTTATGGAGAAGTTCAGTAAAACATGTTGAACAGGAATTTTATGAGTTATGACCTTGAAAATGTTACCCCCCTTTTTAAAAAATGACCAAATGTACACCAGTATTTTCCTGAAGTTCATAATTTCAAAATAATAACCCCACAGGCAACCTTTCAAAGGGTGTTCTCACAAAATGCTATGTACTTTGAGAAAGTAATGAGAGCGTAGAGGTAAATAGTTTTTTTGTTTAAGTTCAGCAGTCATTTCTCCGCTAAAAAAAATAGTTGTAATTTTAAATCTCTCCTTGTTAAATGAAAGCTGTTAAATGATTGAGACTGCAATCCTATACTCACCCTAGAAAAAGTCCCATTGAACTCAATGGGATTTATTTCTGACTTCATATATAGGGTTACAGTGTAAGTGTGGTTGAAATTAGGATATGAATGTGAATAGCTGTGTGCAGTGTGGCTGTCCAGATGCTTGGAGATGTATTTCAGCAAGGATGTCATTCATGTAAAAGGCTGACACATCTGTCCCATTACGTTTTAGCTTTCATGGTACATGTCATTACCACCCTGCCCCACAAAATTTGTCCTTATTTTAGGATGCTTAAATAAAGACATGTTGCTACAGGTTGTATTGCTACCACCATTTTTTACTCAGGAGGATTGTTTCTGAAGAAAATAGTAATGCTGAGTATGTGATCATCGTGGTAATTGTGGTCACTGAGATAGATCTGCAAAGCTTAGTTCTCTTGGGTTTTTTAACTCTTAAATGCCCAAGCATTGAATACTAGCTATTTGAAGGTATAATTCTCAGTTGTACAGCTGTCATTGATCTTGCAAAGTCTGCTTTAATGAGAAAAAACAAGTTAGGTTCTGATTTATTTATTTTTTATTGTTCAGAATTAAGCTATAAATGGATGAGAATTCTGTATGACGTGGAGGTAGCTTTTTGTGTGTAATTTTATATTTTCTTTAATATGGGGAGTAATGCAGCATTTCCATTAAATATGCTTTCTGGGTGTTGGGGACTTTTCGTACTTTTGTGGTTTTTGTCCCTTGTTGATTTGGTGATTGATCTTATGATTGTTGAATAAAACTTTAAAATGAGTGGATTTGTTCTGAATTGAAATGCCAGTATTGATGTTTCTCTAACCCCACCCCGTCCCTTAAATAATAAAAAAAAAGATAGGCATTTAGTGTACATTCTTCAGCATTAACAAACTGATCTATCAGTTTATGAATGTGTACTTTTCGCTAAGTGTATGTAGGATTTCAGCCTTAAAAATGGTGCTAGGAGAGGAAAAATAGTCACCTGATCTAGCACCCTACTGCAGGGCAGGATGGTGTACAATCACATCTCCCCTCCATCTGATCAATTCAGATGAGTTCCTGGAGGAAACTTCTTTCTAAACTAAAATATGGTGGTCATACATTCCAGCAAATCACTCACTGAGTGAATCTTAATGCAACCAGTGGAAAGGAATTCCGCTAGAAAGAGTTTTGGGATCAGATTGATGAGCATAGCCAGGAGACATCTTCAAGTTGCCTGTTTTGCAACTTTTACTTATCAGCATGCACAGTGGATTAGTTTTTTGAAAGGTTTATAGGCCAAATTTATTTGAGGATGACAGAACAATGTTAAAGAAGGAACTTGTTAATTTTTTTAAATTATGGAATTCAGTTTACTTAGATACATTATTAATAGAGAATTATTTTTCTGTGTGCAGTGTTTTTATATAGTTAATATTGCAGGGCGTGTGGAGTTTTATAGAGGAACCAAGAAAGACGCATCCATTCCAGAAAGAATCCTTATTGCTTCATTTTAAACTGCTGCTTAGCTTTATAGTGATGGTGTGAAGGTAAAAAGCTCAATGCACTAGTAAAATAATCTGCACAATAAATATCTTTCAGACAGCATTTAAAAAATGAAATGCTATTTGGAATGGCAGTGATGTTCCTAATACCTGATCATGGAAGTGAATTTGTTTTAGAAAGGAAATAAAGGTAATTTTAGATATCTTAATACAAACATAATTTTGGTGAACTTCCAGTTTAACAGAAGTCTTAAGTTGTCGCTTTACCTCTTTGCTCTTTCACTTATTTTAATAATTGATTTTTAAAAATTCTTTTAAAGTCCTGTCACCTCGTTTTGAAGGATAAAATTACTTTTGCCGAAAATGATTTGGAAAATTAATTTTCCGAACAATATAGGTTTTAAACAAATAGCTATTTTGGTTTAAAAACGATCTTGCAAATTAGAAAAGAAAATGCTAATCTTTAAATCAGATTGCAGATTTTGAAAGTTAAAATTGCTATGAAGTTTGGGCTTGATTTCCTCATTTCCATCTTTGAACTTGGTTCTGGTTAAGTTCAACAACATCTGTAGAGATCCGACTAACAAACATTTCTGGGATTCATCTTTGCAGTTTTCAGCAGGTGCAGTTGGTGTTGCAGCCCTTCTCAAAAAGAGGTTAGTTTGTTTTTAATGTTTATTGTTAGTCCGGTGGGAAGGAATGACTTGGTAGAGACTTGAAGGTTGTCAGTTGTCCAGTGCTGGAATGCTGCAGGTAATTGGGCTAGACTGGTGGGAATTGTGACAGTGTGCTTCTCACGTTGCACTGCAGCTGCTGTTGATCTTAATTAATCTGACCCTCAGAGGCTGTAGTGTCATAGCATAAAAGGCAGTACATACTGGAAATTGAGAAGCTATTCTCATGATCTTTTTACTGAATGTGGTTTTTTTAAGATTTAAAATGACTTGGTTTTTATTCAATATTAACTGCATTGTAAAAGCAAGTGGATGAAAGGAGGAAATACAATAATTTAAATAAAATGTGCATTTTTTAGTCTGCTTTAGGTTCTTCAGTATAACCATACTTATACTGAAGACCTATTAAAACCAATAGGATCTACTCTGAAATATGTATCAAAACTTCCAGTATTGAATGAATGCTGAATATCAAATGTAGATTTGTATATTTTTTCGGTAACATCATTTATTTCGTATTATGTTCTATGTGATGTGTTAGTTGCGTTTTGATATAAATTTTTAGGTAGTCTGGAAAATTTTGTTATACATCTACATGGTGTTTTAGGCTTCCTCATTACTTGAATACAACAGACGTTCGCTTCTGTTTTGGGAAAATGCTTTGAAAGGTTATGTACTGCATGCTGGGTACATGGAGGTGTTATGAATGTTTCAGTACCCATGTCTTTCATAGAAGAGATTAAAACATACCATTTAACTTTCCCATTTGAGAATATTGGGATTTCAAACTTTGTAACTTTGAGTTTTTTGTTCTAAACTATAACTATTTAATGGGACGCAGGTGGCGCTGTGGGTTAAAGCCTCAGCACCTAGGACTTGCCGATCGAAAGGTCGGCGGTTCGAATCCCTGCAGCGGGGTGCGCTCCCGCTGCTCGGTCCCAGCGCCTGCCAACCTAGCAGTTCGAAAGCACCTCCGGGTGCAAGTAGATAAATAGGGACCGCTTACCAGCGGGAAGGTAAACGGCGTTTCCGTGTGCGGCTCTGGCTCGCCAGAGCAGCGATGTCACGCTGGCCACGTGACCCGGAAGTGTCTCCGGACAGCGCTGGCCCCTGGCCTCTTAAGTGAGATGGGCGCACAACCCCAGAGTCTGTCAAGACTGGCCCGTATGGGCAGGGGTACCTTTACCTTTTTATAACTATTTAAGAGATTTGAAAACATTGAACCTTATTACTTTAAGATTCAGACTTTTGTTTTGTTTTACGTTTGTTTCAGTTAAGTAAATATGAATTGCCTTAAACTGGCTAGACTTTTGCATTTGGGCAAAACTTTTCATACCTTATTTGGTATTGCAAATAATTATTTTCTGAAAATACTGAAATCAAATGCTACTCAATTATTTCACGCACAATACAAAGTTTGTTTATTTAGCTTTCCTTGATTTTGCATGTTAACTGTCAGTTTCATATGGCAGCCCATCTGAAGAAGTGTGCATGCACACAAAAGCTTATACCCAGAACAAAACTTAGTTGGTCTCTAAGATGCTACTGGACAATTTTTTATTTATTTTGACTGCGTCAGACCAACACGACTACCTATCTGAATATGGCAGCCCAGTTTGTCAGTGTACTTACTGGACACTATCTCTATGACACCAGTACATCTTTAGCATTCTTTCATCACTACTAGATTTCATCACTATTCAGTACATTTAAAGTCTACTTGTGTAGCTGATTATACGATAGCCCATTTTAATAGTTTAAATTTACAGTAAGTGTGATGTGTTCGTGTGTCTGATTTCTGGATTTTATTTGTGGAAAGAATAAAGCTTCTGTTTTCCATAAATATATTTCCTACTGTATTCTGCAGGATCTATCTTGTCAACATGGATAGAAGTTCTGCAAAATAACAATGATTATTTTGGAAAACGGGGAATAGGGACAAAGGGTGGAATCACTCTGGTAAGATGATTAAATATAAAGAAATAAAACACTTTAAGCTGTGAGCATATTAACAACTTGTGTTATTTGATTCATCATTACAACTAGTTTGACACTGATACGTGGTGCATTTGTAGTTACTAATAAGGTGCTCCCATAAAAACACATATTTACTTTTAAAACCTTGTCAGAATACTGAACGCTCACCTAAGATATATTATGTGACTATAAATAAACGTATTATAAATGAATGTATATCCATTATTGTTAGACACGATTCTAGGAAAAGACAAGCTTTTTGGAGCCTTAAGGCTAAAACTTCATTTTAGCTGCTGCTGAAAACAGCAGCCCTGTCTTTTCAAGCCCACTCATATGTAACTTTTAGCGAAGAAGTCTGTAATGCATTGGTAGCCAGTGGCACGGAAATTGAGAATTTTGCTGTGTTATGACATCACATATATTGGCGTACTAAAGGTTGAGAGTAGTGGAGTTGGTACGCAAGCAGGTTTAATATTCAGATTTAGATGTACTGGTTGATGAGTTGCAGTTATGCTGGTGCCAGAAAAAATTAGGACAGCTGTGTGTGTGCGTTTTAGTGGCAATAAAACAAATCCAGCATTTTGATCACTTTTAATAATTAGTTCAATCCATTTGATTCTCTGCCTGTGGAATGCCCACGTTTGTATTTATTGCTCTTTTCTAGAATGAGTTTTTTTTTAAGCTAAGGAAAAAAGTGAATATGGATGTCCTTCTAAAATCATGTCTGTTGTATGAAGAATTTGCCCATACACTATTTCCTAAAATGTGTTTTGTTTTGCTTGCTGGGTTGTGAAACCTTCTGGTTCCGCCCCAAGGAGCATACAATCCTAGGAACAAAGTATAAGAAAGACGGGAGACCAATTATTAGATTTCTGGATATTTTGAACCGTTTTCAGAGAGGTAGTTGTGTTTGTTTACTGTAGCAAAAACAAAATCTTGATACCTTAAGGTTAACAATTTTTTTTTTATGACAGAGGCTTTCATGGACTACAGCCCACTTCATCAGAGTCATGCATTGGAAGTGGACTGCAGTTTACAACAGCTTATGCCATAGTCAGTTTGTTAGTCTTTTGACATTATTATTATTATTATTATTATTATTATTATTATTATTAACCTACCTTTCCCCCTGCTTAAGGTGGCATATAGATTAAAACAAGAATAACTAAAAACATAGAAAAACAATTATTAAAATATAATTAAGCATTTTAAATTATTTTTAGAGTTTGTTCCCCCTTTGATATCCTCCCCTGCCCCACTGCCAATAAAACTGGGGCATAGCGGTGGGTTAACCTTGTTGTGCCTTTTTTTTCAGTCTCCATGCCATGCTGGAAGTGGCAAAGGGGAAAGTTTTAGTACGCTCTAATGCCCTGGCAGTTTTTAAGGAAAAATAAATAGAAACATTTAGCTCCTGTGTCTTGTCAAGCTAATCCTAAAATGTGGCAGTGGTCAGACACAGTAATGGGTTAAATGTGAACAATATAAGTTAAAGCAACTTTAACTTTAACTTTGATATAACACCAGCAATTCCACTTAACATTTTGCAGAGCATCCATATGTTGTTATTTTATTACAGTATTACAGTGCTTTCTGTGTAAGCTCGATATTTCTTGAGATATAATGTTTTTGTGACAAAATGTGTTTGTTATAGCCTGTCAGGTACAGGTGCACAAAAGTACTATTAAAACATGTTTAGGACTCCAGTGCTGCCAAATTGAAAAGTTCTTCTTTGCAAGTTCACTGCTTGCTCTTTTATCCTGTTGATCCAGAGTGGGGTTGATAAGGATGAATAGTCTGGTTTATCCCTTGAATTGCCTTTCTAAATTAAATTTTCTGTCCATGAGCGTATATGTGTGTTACTTATGGTTGTATTTGGCATTTTTCAGAAGGGCAGTCAGGCCCTTTATGAAACAGGTCCCATTTGTGGGCCAAGGTGGAGACTGTTCACCACTATTTTCCTATCCTGGATCAACATGAAGAAATAAAACAGGCTGAAGCTGCAAATGGGGAGGGGGGCAGATTAGGATTATAAAGCACCAGGCTATTGTATGCTTGTTGATGTGATAAAACTATAAGAGAAGCACACTCTCCAGATGTTCTTGGACCAGCCATTATGACAACTGGTCAGGAATTATGACAGTTGATATTCCTAATAACATCTGGAAGGCATCCCTTTAACTTCTCCTAGTCTAACCAAATACTGTGAGTGATCCAAGCAGACGGTGCTGGAAATAACACAAACAACAACATCCAATTCTAATACTACAATAGTAGATATAGATCAACACAATAGAAGAAACCTTTAATTGCTACATTTTTATCCATTAGAAAAAGCTGGCACCTTACCTGTGTGAATTGGGAGGCTGACACTATTTTGTTGTAAAGTATTATTCAAGATATATTGTGATACAGTGTTTTGCTACAGCATTGTCGCACAATTAAAGGATATCGCTGTCTGCCTTGACATTCCACATGAGCTTATGACTAATGTTGCAACCCAATTTATAGGACCAGCATTTTACTAATTTTGGGTACTGTTTTACTCAGAGAAGACCCATTAAAAGTAATGAACCTAACTTAGTCATGTTTATTTATTTTAATAGGTTTGTTCTAAGTAAAATGTAATTGAATAGCCCCTTCTGTACTTTTTGCAACTTTTGCCATATTGCCACTAGCCCCAACTAACCAGAAGAAATGGAAGAAACTGCGAAGACAATCTTGAGACAGATGACCTTCGTACTGTTTTCTAAAGCTAGATGTCAGTCCCACTGATAGCTGTTGGATAAGCTAAGCAGAATTCTTAATGTGAAGGCAAATCGGAATACACCGTGTAACCCTAGATAATTTTTTTTTCCAAAGTGGCCTTACGAATATTTTTATACTTAGCACAATTCAATCTGAGAACGGCCACATATAGAACCAGGAGAATTCAATATAAACTTGATAGAAGAAAAGACATGGCAAGACTCCATCTATTGCCCAGTGAAAATAAGAAAACACAGATCATATTTTGTTGAGACAAAAGTGGACTACCTAAACACAAAACAACTTTTTTCTATTCCTGAGAAAGTAGAACTTCCAGACTTGAGTAGTACCCGAAAAACTAAGTTCATTTTCTGAGATTCTGCCAGAGCCATCCTCTAAGACTGATAGCAAAATTGCTATTACAGTTAAAAAGTTATTAAAAAGTATTTGAAATTTAAAGATGAGGGACTGATTATTCGAACAAAAAAACCTTTCAATACTGCTAATTTATTTGTATGTTAAAATAAAGGAGCGGGGAAAAGAGATGTGTAGATAGTATAATTATTAGGTAGAGCTGGACAAAGTTGTAGTAGAGTGAGGGGCTTTCTGCTACTGTTAAAGACACAAAGGTTCTTCTCTAGATTCTTTGAGTGCGTTCTTCATTCAGCCTTCCATAACACCAAGTATATAGGTATGTGTTTAAAAGGCTTAGTCTTAAGAATAAAGCTGTCTAATCCCTTTTAGACTATAACGCTGCTGTTAAAGCTTTAGAAGAATTCCTAACACATGTACAACATGAGATTTTCCAAAACTCTTTCCTCATTTGATTTTTTAGAAAGGCTTTTTAAAGAAGCCATACATTTTGTGTTTGGGTGGGGGGGGCTTTTATTTCTTTTTGCTGAAATAATTCCAGTGATTTTTAAGGCCCCCCACTCTCTCCATATCATTATTAATTAGTCTATGTGTGGCCTCTTTCTTCATCGTATATTGCAAAGTGCGGTGTGCTTTCCCAATGAGGCCTCCCGTCACCAGTGCCCTTCCACCATTTGGTTTCCATTTGTAGACCGAGATAAAGTTCACAAACCAGAACACTACTTCCGGTTTTGCAGAGTTTGTAATCCGAATCGTTTGTAAACAGGACTGTTCTTAAACCGAGGTAACACTGTACTTACAAAATCATAGAATTGTAAAGTTGGAAGGGACCCCGAAGGTCATCTAGTCCAACCCCTTGCAATACAGGAATCTCAACTAAAGCACCCATGACAGATGGCCATACAAACTCTGCTTAAAAACCTACAAGAAAAGAGTCTGTTCTACTGTCAAACAGCTCTTAGTGTCATAAAGTTCTTCCTGATGCTTAGTCAGAATCTCCTTTCTTGTAACTTGAATCCATTCATAGAATAACAACTCAAGGACATTGTCCTTCTAGTAACATGGATTAAAGCAGATGTCATGACAGGGGCACGGAAGAGGAACAGATGGTCATGTACTTTTAAAAAAATGTGTCAGAATATATATTTGAAAGTTTTATGCTAAAGCTGCAATGTTTTGCCCAATGACCACTTCATGCATGACACTTGTAATTCACTGCTGTTGGATAAGAAGTAGTGAATATCTTTATTTCTTCTTTGTAAAAAGATATATATAGAGAGAGAGATAGAGAGAGTTAAATTATTATGAAACAGAAAGAATTTAGGCCTAGCAAACTTCTGAATAATTACAAACAACCTTGGATATACCCCCCCCCCCCCAGCTTTCTAGCCTTCTGGGGCTCACAGAAGAGGGACAGAGAGCTCTGCTCTTCTTGCAACAGTCTGTTACATTTCTGTACTACACTTCCCTCCTCTTGGAGCCTCCTGTTTTCTATACTAGACACAATGGGTGGAACATATGAAGCAGGGGCAGGGAACATGTCTCAGCCCAAGGACTGCATTCCTTTCTGGGCAACCTTTTGAGAGTCACATGTCAATAATGAGTGGAGCTAGAAGCAAAAGTTGGAGGGAAAAGAAAAGTAAAAAAGAAAAGAAAAGCTTTCTTTTGTACAACAGGCTTGTTCCTACACCCCTTGTCTCATGACCATCTTTGTCCTACATTAGGATAACCAAGAGGCTCCATCACAGTTCAAGGACACTTTCCAGCAGGGTGTTTGAAGCAGGGCTGGTGAGGATGGTGCCCTGGGGAGAGGTCTGAAAGCCAGGTAGAAAGGTCTGAGGGAACACATTCCATCCCTGTACTTGATATTTCCCAACTTGGTATAAAGGCTCTGTCTTATCTTCATAGGCCTGCTTACATGCCTGTGTGGCATTCCTTGCTAACAAAGAACAATAGCTATTGATGTATAGAAATTTGCTATAAACTGAACTGAATTCCAAAAGGAGCAGCAAAGGCTTCAGGGATGCAATCTGACTTCTTCCTCTGTTCTCTTTCAAAGTTGCTCTTCAAATTTTTAAAAAAGCAGAAGCAGAATAAAATAATTGAGATGCTACATCCAATGGAAAATTATTTTTTGTTCAAAGTAGGTTGGAATGTAACAAGGCAGGCTCTTCTTAACAATATAGATTACTGTTCTCTGTTGAACCAACTAAATTTTAGTAAGATAGGCACAATTTCTGTGATGGCACTCATTATTCTTTATTTTGTCTATGCTGCATAACTGTCATTGGTTGTGCTTTATTTGTGAACTGCACACTGATGTCTGAATGCGTGGTGACTGACCAGAAAAGAGATCCTGGAGTTATGATACATAGGTTCAATTAAATAGTTAATCCAGTACATGGGACCTGGGGAAAATGCTAATTCCAGTCTCAAGAGAAGGGTTGAAAACAAAAATGCCAGTATTGGAATGCCTTTATCCCAAAATGTGGTGCAATCACACTTGGAACACTGTGTAAAGTTATGGTCACCATCTCTCAAAAGAGATTTTGTCAAGTTGGAAAAGGGCAACCAAAAAGACTGGAGCAACTCCCCGTGAGGATTATTACAATGCTTGGGACTTTTTAGTTCAGTAAAAATATACATAAGTTTTGAGGTTTATAAAATTATGCATGGTTTAGAGAATGTAGATAGAGCATATTATCCCTCTTTTATAATGCAAGAACCTGAAATATAATCAGGACAAAATATTTCACATGGCTCATAATTAAGCTGCAGAATTCTCAACTATAGTGATGGCCACAAATGTAGACAGCTTTAAAAGGGGATTAGACAAATTAATGGAGGATAAGGCTACTAATACTGTATTCTACCTCAAGGATCAGATGCCGTATGCTGTTGAATGCCAGTTGCTCAGGAAGAATTGTAGGAGATTGCCCTTTGGACTAGATAGGTCTTTGGCCTGATCTTACATTATAAAATTCTGCCTGATTTATTGCAGTAAAATGTGGGCCAGGAATAAATGAGAAAAAAATTGCAGAATAAAGTGAGATTTAGATTTCTTTTTTAGAATTTATATTGCACCTGTTCTCATGGATAACAGGCAGGTAACAACAGTTTAAAATACAATCAATAAAAAAAATAGGAACAAGGAGGAGTCAAAATATCACATAATCTGTCACAATGCAAGGCCATATAGATATGTTCAAGTTGCTTGACTGAAAATAAAGGTATTTTACTGGCCCCAAAAGATGCTTTGCATTGGTACCAGCTGACCCTCAGGGGGATGGTATTCTATGACTCCACTGCTATTGCCAAGAGGGCCCTGTAACCTTCCTCTTGTGAGTTTACAGAAGCTCATAAGTTAGATGCTTAAAGTAATAATTATGATATGTAGATTAGTGCTTGCTGCAAGAAAGTTTGTGTAGGTGCATATACAGGTGATATGCAACAGCAGCAGCAAAAAATTATATTAGCTGCGTAGTATTGACAACCAGTTAGTAATGTTTCTTAGGAGCCCTCTCTGTATTTTGCAACTGTTCAGTGGTACATTTTAAGTATATACACTACGTGTGTTATGAAAAAGTTTTTTTGTGGTTAATATGTAAAACACATCTACATGCCTTCTTGTGTTTCTTTTCCTAGGCATGATATCTGTGGTAGTCTTGGACTGAGGGTGCCTTTATGTAGTTCTACCTCCAAGCTAAGAAGATCTGGGCTGGTTAATAACTGGGTGGGATATACATTAAGAACCCTGTGAACTAAATCCTTGAACAACAACCAAGGGGCAAATACGCTCTTCTAAAGTCTTTTATAAGAAAAGGAATGTTGTTGTAAGACCACTGTGGTGGCATCTCCAGGGTGGAGAGGTGGAAGCAGAATATCCTAGGGTGTCAGTGTCAACTTTGATTCTGATATTGCAATTTACATAACAGCTTTTCGATTGATATTAGACAGGTACAGTGATTTTGGTAAATCTGTTTTTATTTCTGCAAGCCTACCTAGATTTATAACTTAGATATCTATATTTGTTTTAAGTTTTACTATTTTTAAAATGGCTATAATTTTATGTATATTTGTGGTTTTTTAATTATCTTGTGGTGTTTAGCTGTGTGTTACCTGCAAAAAAAAAAATTCTCATCACTTAGAGAGTGCTGTGATTAATTGGTTTATAAATCTTCAAAAGAAAGTAAAATAATGTACTGCAATGTGGGCATGAGTAATTTTACAGTTGAGGCTTTCTAGCCCTATTCTGATTTTCTAATGTGTCTGTACGTGATAAAAAATACTTTCCTCACTTTGGTGCTTTACATATGTGATGTGAACTGATGTTTGTTTTATGTGCTGAAAAAAGGAACATTTTAAAAACTACCACACCAGAGAACATATTTAAAACTATAGCACAGGAGAAAGCATTATTAACATTGCGTCCACAGATGTGGGTGTGACAAAATGATCAATGCTATGTATTACTCATATATTTAATCGATGATAACATTTCAGCATAAAAAAAACCTAGCAATAAACAGTTCACATATAATTCAGTAAGCTGACAGTGGCGGGGGTGGGGTATTTTAAATTTTGGAAAATGACTTCAGCTTTCTGTTTGATGAGGCAGTTTGGCACCTGGGATAATTCTAATCCTTGGAATGTTTTATTTTCTGCTTCTTTACTGATTTGGATTTCTGGTTCTTCACTGTTAAGATATTTCTTCAGTATATACATAAACAAAGTAAGATCTCAAATATATAATAATTTAATAATAATAATTTATTATTTATACCCCGCCCATCTGGCTGGGCCTCCCCAGCCACTCTGGGCAGCTTCCATAGAAACCAAAAATACAGTAAAATATCACACGTTAAAAACTTCCCTGAACAGGGCTGCCTTAAGATGTCTTCTGAATGTCAGGTAGTTGTTTATCGCTTTGACATCTGCTGGAAGGGCGTTCCACAGGGCGAGCGCCACTACCGAGAAGGCCCTCTGCCTGGTTCCCTGTAGCTTTGCTTCTCGCAATGAGGGAACCGCCAGAAGGCCCTTGGCGCTGGACCTCAGCATCCGGGCAGAATGATGGGGGTGGAGACGCTCCTACAGGTATACTGGACAGAGGTCGTTTAGGGCTTTAAAGGTCAGCACCAACACTTTGAATTGTGCTCGGAAACGTACTGGGAGCCAATGTAGGTCTTTCAAGACCGGTGTTATATGGTCTCGGCGGCCGCCCCCAGTCACCAGTCTAGCTGCCGCATTCTGGATTAGTTGTAGTTTCCGAGTCACCTTCAAAGGTAGCCCCACGTAGAGTGCATTGCAGTATTCCAAGCGGGAGATAACCAGAGCATGCACCACTCTGGCGAGACAGTCCGCAGGCAGATAGGGTCTCAGCCTACGTACCAGATGGAGCTGGTAAACAGCTGCCCTGGACACAGATTTGACCTGTGCCTCCATGGACAGCTGTGAGTCCAAAATGACTCCCAGGCTGCACACCTGGTCCTTCAGGGGCACAGTTACCCCATTCAGGACCAGGGAATCCTCCACACCTGCCTGCCTCCTGTCCCTCCAAAACAGTACTTCTGTCTTGTCAGGATTCAACCTCAATCTGTTAGCCACCATCCATCCTCCAACCACCTCCAGACACTCACACAGGACCTTCACCGCCTTCACTGGTTCTGATTTAAAAGAGAGGTAGAGCTGGGTATCATCCGCATACTGATGAACACCCAGCCCAAACCTCCTGATGATCTCTCCCAGCGGCTGCATGTAAATGTTGAAAAGCATGGGGGATAGGACAGAACCCTGAGGCACCCCACAAGTGAGAGCCCAGGGGTCTGAACACTCATCCCCCACCACCACTTTCTGAACACGGCCCAGGAGGAAGGAGCGGAACCACTGTAAGACAGTGCCCCCAGCTCCCAGCCCCTCAAGACGGTCCAGAAGGATGTTATGGTCGATGGTATCAAACGCTGCTGAGAGATCCAGCAGAACTAGGAAACAGCTCTCACCTTTGTCCCTAGCCCGCCGGAGATCATCAACCAGTGCGACCAAGGCAGTTTCAGTCCCATGATGAGGCCTGAATCCTGACTGGAAGGGATCCAAATATATGTTTTTAATGACTTGTACTGTATAAAGCAAACAGCTTTCATGTTTTCTTCACATTATTTATCTAACAAGGGTTGAGGACAAGTTAAAAGATTGTATATAATTTCACATTCCTCTTTGTTTTTTTAAATACTAAATCTGTAAACAAAGAGCCTCCAGAGGGGTTTTGATTGCGCTATAGTATCAGACAGAGTATTGGCTGATAGAGCAGAGAAGCTTAGCTCTCTCAGTAATTGTGTGCTTGGATATTCTAGTGCTTAATGTTTACCTCAAGGATATGTAAGGTATGATAAGAACTCATTTTTTTCAATAATGCCCATTGATTTTAGGGCAGTGAGTTTTTTCTGTAAAACCCCACTTCCTAAGAACATTGGAGGTTGGCTGTATGCGTACACACACACACACACACACACACACTTTTTTAGTGCAAGTTTTACTTGGAAATTACTTTTATTAGAAGACTAGCAAAAAATTAAATCATGACAACTTGATAGCATACCCTTTCTTTGACTTGATTAGATTTTAGGGAAAAAATGGAGGTACTAAAAACTTAACCTAAGTTTCACATTTCTGAAAAGCGGTCAGCAAAAAAATTGCACTTCCTTTTTTTTATAATAATATTTATTAAATTTTTAACAAGAAAAGGGTTACAAAAAATTGCACTTCCTAGCAATAGTAATATAAAACATGTCAATTATACCTTTTATAATTTTTACATTAGATTACCAGTTTTTTTAATTTAAGTTGCCCAATTTCACTTGCATTTGTTTAATTGCTAGAATAATGAGTGAGCACAATAATTTCTGGGGCAAAATATAGCAGTAGAAATTTTTACAGAAAACTTTATCCTACATCCCTGCTTTCCCCCCCACTTCTGAGGTGGTATATATGGTATGGACACTAGTTGGCTGCCAATTAAAACAACGTCTTCATTGTGGTTGTTTGCAGTCAATAAATTGCTCTGCATATGTTGTCTCACAGTAGTTGTAGCATGAGACTTAGCATTGAAAAGTTGTTGTTGTTATTTTAATACATTTGTCTGGGATATTGTGCTTTGTAAACCATTAGTAGGTTGTTAAAAGCAACAAACTCATAAGACAAATCTTTAACATCCCACACATAAGTTCGTTTTTTGATCTCACACTGCTGTGCAAGTCAGCTAGTTTCCCAAGAGAGCAAGACCAAAAAACAATGACTAGGAGTGGTGGGAGACTCCAGCCGGGGAATCCTCAAGAGAAGCCTCAGAGGAGAAAGACTCTGAGCCCGGGAAGTGGTGGTGGGACACTGAGGACAGGCCAGAGGTTGAAGGCATTAGTCAGCAAAAAGAACCAGGGGGAACTGAAGAGGAAGTGACAGAGGCTGCGGAAGCATCCTCAGAGCTTGCCTTTCCTACTGTACTAAGCGTCCGTCCCCCTTGTTTTCAAGGACATGGGGGCTATGCGTGTAGCAGAACAAAGAGCAAAGGTGGCCGTCCCAACGTAGTTAAAGGCTGCTTGGGAAACATCCGGCTGAGGAGGAGACGAGGGAAGTAGGAGGCACAGATTGTTGGTACTGGCAGCTGTTTCATAGGGGCCAGTCCTATTCTGGAGCCTCCTACCACTCCTTGTCATCCAGCCGGTTGACCAGATTTTGTGAGGAGGCAAAATGTATCCAATTCCAGAGATAATAAGAACAGAACCACCCTAAGAGTAGAAGAAAAATGAAGTGGTTTAAAGGAGGGGGGCCCCAAATTCACTATCTAAGCAGTTTGCAAATTCTCTTCAGATGAAATGTGAAACAGCATGTTTCATTCTAGGTGGTTTTTCTGAATGCATTCAGGAGAGGGATCAAGAACATTGGAAAGCATGCTTTTCTTATCTTACTGTATTCAAAGGGAAGTGTGCTCATCTGATAGGAAGAGGATTCACCATCCTCAGAAATCCAGCTGTATTAGGCATTGCATCCCTGAGATTTGTCGCTAGGGCTTGGTGATATCTGGGTTTCAACATCACAATAAATCACCAGCTAAACACTGCAATATACCAATATATCATGATGTCTGAAATAAGGATGACGCTATGAAGAGGCATTGGCTGGCTTCATGGTTTTTCCTGCGTCGTGATTTTTGCTGGCACCTGCTTTTGTGATTCGCTGCCCCCTGCATGAGGCAGGGGAGAGTTGCACTGGCAGAGTTAATGGGCTGCAGGAATTGAAAGAAGCATTGGCTGTCTTCACAGTTTTCCCCACATTGTCATTTTTGCATCTCACATACATCATGAGTTGCGATACATTGCCAGGTCAAAAATTAAGAAACCAATATCATTATATGGACTTCAAACTGGTTTTGGATGATATAATGATATATCTTTTATCCATATTTGTCACCTATGGAGTGCAGGTGGTGTTTAAGAGATCTAAAGGGGATAATCTCCTCTTGACGTTCCCTATAAGGATAAATAAATAAATAAATATATTTATATATGTTTTGGGCATGTCTGACTTCTAGTCAGTAGCACATATTCTCTTTAAGGGACAGGAAAGAAGGGGATTGCCCTTTTGTTGGATATGGGCATCATTCTAGTGAACAATGCTTTATCACAAAATGAAATGATGAAACAAAAATGGAAACATATACATAATACTCTATATATCAATATAAAGAAATGGTCATAATTTGTACTGGTCCTTACAGCAAGGAAGATAATTCAATCTCTTCAGGTTTTAAAGTACGCATTCTAAAAATCCAATATTCTAAAGAGTAGGAGCCTATCTTAATGCACCACTGAATATTTGATTCTCATCATTTTGATTCTCTCATTTAAGACTGCATTTATTCTCTAAAAATGCTTTACCATAGATTAATTGCTTAGTATAAAATAATTTATTTCAGATGCTTTTTTGACTGTTATACTTGGTCATTTTCCTCTTCACTTGAACATAGATTTTTCACTCTGCGTACCCTGTCATCTGAAACAATTCGTCACTTGTAGCAGTGCACATCTAGGGTGAATTATTTGAGTTGACCATAAAATATACGTATTCAATTACAGGAAAGAGACAATACTTTTTATCTTTTTAGAGTATAATACCCATGTGAGGTAAAAGATGATTCAAGCCACTGTATTCAGTATCACGGTGTATAAGAATATTTTTCAATGTTTTTGGTTCTCTATAAAGTTTTGTTATCTCATTTGGGGAGTTCAGATGTTGCTAGTTAATTTACAGCTCAATATTTTTCATTCAGATCTAGATATAACCTTAGGAATTTAGAATTCCTTTCTTGTTCAAGTGATATGTTGTGCTGGATAATTTTTTCTTGTGAAGTACAATATAAGAAGCTTATAAAGGGCCAAACATTGGACAACATTTCTTAGTGCTGTCAATTGTTGGGTAGTTGCTGTCCAAAAGAGTGCTTGCAGATGGGTATTTATATCACAAATGAATGGTAGTTCTGATCTGTTTCTAAATTGTGTGCAATTGGCATGTTAGCTCCTGCATGTTCTACCCCCCCCCCCCATCACGTATATGCAATTCCACTGCTTTCCCTCCACACATGGGTAGAGTGGACAATATCCATTCCCCTAAAAAGAAACAATGCTGAGGACTTTCATGAGAGTGATTTAGCGATATCTATCTGCTGCTTGATTTGGTGGGGGCAAGTACAGTGGTGCCCCGCAAGACGAACGCCTCACAAGACGGAAAACCCGCTAGACGAAAGGGTTTTCCGTTTTGGAGGCGCTTTGCAAAACGAATTTCCCTATGGGCTTGCTTCGCAAGACGAAAATGTCTTGCGAGTTCCTGCGGGTTTTTTCCCCTTCCCCCCCATTTTCCTAAGCCGTTAAGCCGCTTATCAGCTGATCTGCTGATAAGCCGCTTAACAGCTGATCGCTAAAAGCCGCTAAACCGCTAATAGCGCTAATTTCGCTAAGCTTTCAATGGGCTTGCTTCGCAAGACGAAAAAACCGCTATACGAAGAGCCTCATGGAACGGATTAATTTCGTCTTGCGAGGCACCACTGTAAAAGGAAAAGGACTCCTGGATAGTTAAGTCCAGTCAACGGCAACTATGGGGTTGCGGTTCTCATCTTACTTTCAGGCCGAGGGAGCCAGCGTTTGTCCACAGACCCCTTTCAGGGTCATGTGGCCCACATGACTAAACCACTGCAATATCCAAAAATATTAATTATGCCCTGTAGGTTTCCATAACAGTACAACAGTACAGTATGCATTCTGTGCCTAACTTTTAAATGCTTGCTGAAACTTTTCTGTACTTCTAGGCTTATCCAGGCATTTAGGAATACAGTGGTGCCTCGCAAGACGAAATTAATCCGTTCCGCGAGTCTCTTCGTCTTGCGGTTTTTTCGTCTTGCGAAGCACGGCTATTAGCGGCTATTAGCGGCTTAGCGGCTTTAAGAAAAAGGAAACAAACTCGCAAGAATTTGCAAGACGTTTCGTCTTGTGAAGCAAGCCCATAGGGAAATTCGTCTTGCGAAGCACCTCAAAAAACGGAAAACTCTTTCGTCTAGCGAGTTTTTCGTCTTGCGAGGCATTCGTCTTGCGGGGCACCACTGTACATCTCTCACAGTGATCTATTGATGTTTGGTTTTAATTTATTTTTGCTTTTAACTTGTTTTTAACTTCTTATATTGTTCGGTTTTTATATTGTATGTTTTTATATTGTTGCAACCCGCTGCAATACGATACAGCGGTATATAAATATTTTTATAAATAAATAAACAACACATTCCCCCACCCAAAAATGTAGCAGAAATGAAATTCAAGGATTACTGTAAGAGGTTGTGCACAAGGAATGTTCCGTTACAGAGCATATGCTTTTCTTGCGAAAGGTTCCACGTTCAACCCAGATAGGGCTTGGAAAGACTTCTTCCTTCAAACCTGGAGTGGCTGTGCTGACAGTATAGAGCTAGATGACCCAGTGGTGTTATCTGGTAATGCACCTTCCTAGTTTCCTAAGATCTCTTAATATATATTGCATTTTTAAAAATGTCTGTCTCTATGGTAGTTACCCTTTTTTTTTTTTAAAAAAAAAATCTATTTCCCACATTTATTGTGTGGATATTTTCAGCAAAAAGCTCCTTCAAAGCAGGTTATTGACATTCCAGTGTGTCTTCATCATCTGACAGTGGGTGGAATTAAGTGTGGCTTTTTTTGTTTGCTGGAAGCAAAATGGCGAGATTGTGCTCAGGTGAGGAGCAAACATAAACAGGTTGAGGGAATAAAAGATTACTGAGTGAAACATCACAATACACCTGACAAAGTCTGCTCCCTCTCAAAAATGCACTAAGCATCCACTTTAGTGGTGACTGGATGTATGATGGATTATTTTGTGTACTGTACTGCATTTTACACAATAAGGAGAAATCCCAGTTAAAAGTAAGAGAGTGCAGCATTGCATTATAATGGCTCTGTCATGTGGATACTGTGAAAGACATGTGTGCATCAGCAGCACTTTATTCCACAATAAACTGTCCAGAAGCACCTTTAGGTGGAGGCATTTCCTAGCCGAACTACCAAAAATCCTGTAACTGGAGATTCTGGAGCTTAAACTGTTGAACTTCAGTATTCAAAGTACAGGCCCTGCCTCTGCTCAGAGGGCAAATGTTGGTTATAAATTGTATTAATAGTAGTGTTAGTGAAATGAATTGTGAAATTCTCAAACTTGGCAGAATTTTATGCTAAGATGTTGGACGTTATTATTGTTGATAAATATTTCTTTAATGTATATGCAGCTGTTGGAAGGTGATGGTGGTACAAATACTTTTGAACTGAGTGAGAACACAGACTATGCTATTAAAGGAAAATTGAAAGTTTTTATACATACTGACAGCGGCACTACTGTATAGTTTATAATACTATTCAATATAACTCTATTCATGATAGTACATAGAGCTTACAAATGGCTTAAGCCACTAGAAAGCACTTTCAAGTCTTCTGCTTCTTCTGCTTTTAAGTACAATTTCTTAAGATAGTTCATGTCACCCAACTGCAAAGTGCTACAAAGCTTTTCAGGATTGTGCAGAATGCTGTTGGAGCAAGGGAAAGAGGAGATTGTGTATAAAAGGGAAGCAGGGGCAAATTGCTGGGCTAGGCCCAACAATTTCCACCATCTCTTATCTGTCATTTGAAGAAATCAACCCTTCATAGCAATAGAAGTGCCCACAAAAAGAATTGTTGAGGCATGATCCTGAGAGCCTACGTTGCTGGCTGACGGTTGAGGTCTTACTATGCAAAAGAAGACTGAGGGTAGAGTTTCCATGTATACAGTTCCCATGTACATTGATTTATTTGTTCTTACATCAGTCTCTCTCAAAAAGCATGGTGTGGTTTCTAAACAGGCCAATTGACATATGTAAACAGATTCTTTCTTCTGGGAAGAGAAATCCTGACACAGGTGCTTCAGTTGGTGTACATCAATTTTAATGGTTCAGCCTTCCATTCTTTGAACCGAATTTCAGCATAAGCTTTAAAAAAATGTTTTTCATGATCTGCTAATCCGAAACAGTAATTTAGTAATTTTGAATTTTATGTCCATCTAACAGAAAGGCTAAAACTTGAAATGGGTTACCAGTGACATCTGGAATCCTATTTATATCCATATGCATCTATTACATATCTTAATTTGTCAGAGATTCGGAGTATTTTTAAATATTCTCCTTGTCTCAACACTCTTTACTGTTCTAATGCTAAACAGTGCAAAATATGCTTTGCGCTACATGAGTTGAAGACTGGGGAATATTGAAGCCAATGTCCACCATCACCATTCACTGCAGTAAGCTGCATATATATTTAAATAATTCTTTTATCGAATATAGCCCCAGCATGTCAGACCATTACACCCAGGTTGAACATGACCTTATTTAAACATCAGTGCTGGGCACTGATGAAGTAATTGCCCCAGTTTGTACAAAATGTCTCAAAGGACTAAGCAATCGAGCCCGCAAGTAGGTAAAAATAGAACGTGAAACTAAAACTAGGGAACGCTTCCAAGAGATTTGCAAGCATTTGTGAGATTAACTTTTGTTACTTTGTTAGGAATGCTTCAATGAAAGCTATTTTAAAATATATGTAGTAAGAATTTTAGAATGTAAATTAGAATAGCTTGTACCTGAGGAAGTTTACATATGCAGATATGTTGACTGTGAAAATTAGTCACTGTTAATGCTTGCCTTAATTTTAGTAAACTGCCACAGCATTGCCAAATAATGTAGTCATATTTAATAGAAGACTGATATAAATTGATAGAGTTCTCTGTTATTTGGCAGCTGTAAAATTATGTTGACAAATTTTTTCAAAGGTTAGAACTGGCAGACATACTTGCTATCCACAAACTCCTAGTAGTTCTAGAGATTATGTATATTTTGGTTCATATAGTTGTTGATAGAGACTTTGATGTTCCACACTGAAGATAATGATACTTTGACTGACTCTTGTTAGAAAATTCAATTGTTGACAAGCATGCTTATACAACTATACCACAGATCCCCTCTCACCCAAGTTGTCAGAAATCTGCCAGATTGGATAGAAGTGAGCTAGGAATTTCCCTAGCATATATGATAGACAAGTTTCTTTCACTGCCTTTTCCTGATGGAATATTGTGAAGAAAAAGAGCCTGTTTCTATTGATTGTGAAAAGTAGCATTTGTATATTACTAATATGCAAATATATTAGGTTCAAGTAATATACAGTGGTACCTCGGGTTACGTTACCTTAGGGTAATGTAATTTCGGGTTGTGAACGCGGCAAACCCAGAAGTGTATACTTCCGAGTTTCATCGTGCGCACATGCGTAGAAGTGCTCTATCGCGCCGCGCTCATGTGCAGAAGTAGCGCCTCTGGATGCGGACTTTTCGGGGTAAGTAGGGACCCCCGGGGTGAATTAAGTTCGTATCTGTAGGATCCACTGTATTAGCTTCAAGAGCTATCAGATATGTGCTAGAATTACAAATCTCACTTCACAGACATCAATATGTAACACATGAATGATCAAAAGGGCACAGGTACCAGCTCTACAAAGTTTGTAATTTTTTTTTTGGGGGGGGGGAATCTGCTTAAATAGATTGAGATCTGATTCAACACATTTATGACATATTAGTAAACAAAACTAAAGTGGAACATATATCATGTACCATGTATTCATGTGTGCAATATAAAAAGCTGAGTTTTTGTTCAGGTAGCAAAAATACTTGATAAAGGGAAGGGAAAATCAATAAATAGGCCTAATCCAGCTATAACTGGGGTTACATATCCTAGTTGCACGGATTGCTGAACTTTGTTTCCTGCATCTCACATGCAAGATACTGGTCTGTAATTAAGAGAATTCTGTTCTGTAACTAAGAGAAGACAGGAGTGCCTGGCATGCTCTCGTCCATGGAGTCACGAAGACTCGGACACGACTAAACAACAACAATGAACTAAGAAGTGTGGAATTCAGGAGCAAAGTTGTTCATTGTCTAACATACCAGGTAGCAGCAGTCGTTTGGGTGGCATAGGCAGGGTGGGATTGCTTACCTGTCTTCTCAACACCAAGCATTGCTGCCATTTCCTGAGATGCGGAAGTGTGAGCTATGTAGAGCTCAGTGCATTGCAGAGGTGGAGCCAGTTGGATGATCCTGCTGCCTTGTTTGCCCTCTCAGGAACCAGCAACAACACTCGGTGTTAGGAAGGCAAGTGAGCAACCCTGCATCTGCTGTCCTACCAACTGCTACAGAAACCAGGGTTACATCTGAACTGACCTAAGTACTGTTTTAATAGTTTTTATTGAAACAATATAAAGCTTTAATTGGAAAATACTTTTATTATTTTATATTTACTACTTGCAAAGAGTTTAAAACATGACAGCTGATAGCCACATCCTCTGTCATTACCTTTTTCAGAGAGCGCTGAAAATGGTTAACACAGTAATCCTAGTATTCTTAATGAGCTGTGCAAATATGTGCTCCTTGGGGATAGTCACCTGAAAATTAACTTTAGATTTTATATTTTTATTCATAGCAGTTGCCTAGTTTGACTTGTATTGAGTTTTAAAAATACTTAGTACTGTAACACGATGAAGCAAATGCATTTCTAAGAAGTGAAAAAATCCTCAGAAAAATATTGCAGGGGAGGATTTTCTAGCTACTGAAGACATTGCTACAAAATCAGGGGTTGCCTGTGGCTACTGTACTGGAGTTGAATGCTCCCTCATATAAAATCTTCATCCTTAATGAAACTAGCATTCCAAGGAGAAGATTTCAAGTTGGTCAACTTTTTGACATGCTAGTTTTGAATACACAGGGAGTTTTTTCTTTTCTTTGCACACGAGGCAGCTTCTCAATTACTGTTTTGCCTTGAAGATGGAAAACAGTAGCATTCTGCTTCCTCCTTCGCGAGGAACCATATTATAATGCAAATGAGTTACAGAATCAGATATTTGATCAAATTATGGCTATGTCTTGCTCCTCTGTTTAAAGGTATTTTTTCTAAATACATCAATTTTTTTATTAGTAATTTTTTGGAATTGTATCTGCGATCCATAACATGGGTGAATTGTCTCAATCAAAAATACTTCACACCTTTGTGAATGTAAACCATGTGCAATAGAGGTACATACTGAGGTTTTTGCCCTATGAACCATGAGTTGGAAACAACCTGCTCTTTAAGCATTACAGGAGCTTATGCTTCATAGACTCTCAGAGTTTCTTTGCTAATTTATAGCTCATTTGGTTCATGGCTTTTTAAAATGAAAATAATTCTATTTCTTCTGTGTTTATTGTGTTAGAAATGTTTGCCACTGTGTTATAAAAAAATCATACTGGTTTTTATAATTGGATAAATATGTGAGTAACTGATGGGAAGCAATTGTGGTTGCTGTGGCTTCCTGAGATTATAGAGCTCCAGAGTTGTGTGCTTTTTGGTTTCCTTTCAATACAGAACCAAACCACTAGCCACAGTGTACAGTTCCTAGTGGGAATTACTGCCAAAGTGGTTCATATGTTGGTTAAGTAAATTTAACTGAACTTTATTAGTGTATTAAGATGTGCACTTGTTCCTCTCTTCAAGGCACTTGCTATATAGAAGTCTTAAATAATGTATAGGACTTGAAACAAAGTAAATACATTAATACTGGGGTGGGAAGCAGTTTTCTTTTTTGACTATATTTATTATGAAAATGACAAAAAACACTATATTTTTCCTGTTTATAGCTCTAAACTTAAGCTGAATATGTGCACTGGCATCTTCATATATATGCCTGAGAAAAAGGTAATTGCAGCAACTTGTAAATACTGTACTGCTCTTGTTTCAGTTGCACCTAACACTCTGGTAACATGCGAAAGAGCTTTTAAATTTTGATACACATGAGACTGAACTATACCTAATAATATATTGACAGAGCATTAAGTGATGGTTGTCTGTTAAAGTAAATGCATTTCAGTTTGATTAATTGAACTTAGGGGACTATTTATGAAAACAGGATGTCATAGAATATTTTTTAAAAGCATATTTCAAAATCTATTAAGTTCTACATGTTGGAGATAGTAATCACTATCTTGACCACTTTTGAAAGCAAGCATTACAATATGGTGTTTATGATAAAGTAACTTGCTTTCAGAAAAACAGTACATTTGTTAAGGGCATCATCTTTTTTTCGTTTTTTAAATGTTAATTTACACATTTAATAAGGGTACATCTGAACCCCTACTGTGAGTTGAGGTTTAGGACAGAGCCTCTTTTGGCCTTACTTTTGCTTAGTGAGGCCTCTGAACTTGATCTTTTTAGTGGTAGCACTCTGATTTTGGAAAACTCTTCCATGAGAGAGTTTGACGACAGGAAAAGTTATTTCTTTTTTGCCAGACCTTCTGAAATTTTAGTTTAAGTTGGTTATTGTGACAGATGCAGGAAGATGTGGATTAGTTTTCATTCAATTCTCATGTTTCTGGATGTGTTGGATTGATATGTAATATACAGTGGTATCTCTGGATATGAACGGGATCCGTTCCAGAGCCCCGTTTGCATCGAAACCTGGAAGTAACATGCTCCTCTGAGCGCAACCCGAAAATATTCGTCCTGAAGCTACTTTAACCCGAGGTATGACTGTATTTGTGATCACCCTGTTACCGTTTTACAGGGAAGGCAGGGATAATTAAGTCCCATCATCATTATTATCACCATCATTTATATGCTGCCTATCTGAATGGGTTGCCCCAGCCACTCTGGGCAGTTTCCAGCAAATTAGAACATCAAGCAGAGTAAAACATCAAACATTTAAAACTTCATTATACAGGACTACCTTCAGATGTCTTCTAAAAGTCAGATTTCCTTGACATCTGACTGGAGGGTGTTCCACAGGGAGGGCATGACTACTGAGAAGGCTCTCTGCCTGGTTCCCTGTTACCTCTTTTCTCACAATGAGGAAATAGCCAGAAGGCCCTTAGAGCTGGATCTCTGTGTCTGGGCTGAATGATACACTCTTTCAGGTATACAAATATCAGCAAGGCTGTTTATCTGTTTATTTTCATCCACAAAATGCTATTTTGGAAGTCCAAGGCATTTAGTTAACTTAATTTTAACCTAATACTGCTTACTGACCTGGGCAAAGTTCTACTTCACATTCAGCTGCTCTAGGCCTAAGCTAATGGCAATCAGATGAGCTATGGAAGACACCTGCATACAAAGTACCAGACTGATACCAGTGGCATCAAGAGGCTGAGGTTGTATGCAAGGTAGAGAGTATAAAAGTAAAGGGGCAGAAGAAAATGAGAAATAATTGAACTATCAGAAAAATTTTAAGTACATAGCCTGGGGTTTGTGAAGGAGCCCTGGTGATTGTAAACGAGTACTTGCCACTTAAATAGCAAAATAATATAGCCCTTTACTGGTGCATACTATTGAGTGAATGATAAACAGTGACACCAAAACATAGAATAATTTCACCTCTTGTAGCATTAATGTAAATAATTTCATGGCATTAGGTAAAGGTAAAGGTACCCCTGCCCGTACGGGCCAGTCTTGACAGACTCTGGGGTTGTGCGCCCATCTCACTTAAGAGGCCAGGGGCCAGCGCTGTCCGGAGACACTTCCGGGTCACGTGGCCAGCGTGACATCGCTGCTCTGGCCAGAGCCAGAGCCAGAGCCAGAGCCGCACACGGAAACGCCGTTTACTTTCCCGCTGGGGAGCGGTCCCTATTTATCTACTTGCACCCGGAGGTGCTTTCGAACTGCTAGGTTGGCAGGCGCTGGGACCGAGCAGCGGGAGCGCACCCCGCCGCAGGGATTCGAACTGCCGACCTTTCGATCAGCAAGTCCTAGGCGCTGAGGCTTTAACCCACAGCGCCACCTGCGTCCCTTAATGCCCTTCATGGCATTAAATTAACACTAATGCTATTATTATTATTATTATTATTATTATTATTATTGTTATTGTTATTGTTATTGTTATTGTTATTGTTATTTATTCTTTTCTAAACTGCCCTTCAAGGATCACAGGGCACAGGATCACAAAAATACATACCATAGTAACAGTTACTCCAGTTTACCCCGTTTTCTTCTCTGAGGGGCCCTTTCTCCTTCGTTTGTTTCTTGGATAAGTGAAGCTATAGTCCTTACTTTGGTGTGAGGTGCCTTGGATTTAGTGGGACTTGCTTCTCATGAGCATCCAGCAGATTGGGGTTTTGTAGCAAACATTGAGCACTTGCATTCTATCCTTTTAAAAGAGAGTACAGTCATACCTTGGTTTTCAAACAGCCTAGTTCTTGAACGTTTTGGTTTCTGAACAATTGAAACCCGGAAGTGACTGTTCTTTTTTTTTTTTGAATGCTCTTTGGAAGTTGAACATCCAACAGGGCTTCAGTGGCTTCCAAATGGCTGCAGGAGCTTCCCACAGCCAATCAGAAGCCACGCTTTGGTTTTTGAATGCTTTGGAAGTCTAATGGACTTCCGGAACGGATTCCGTTCAACTTCCAAGGTATGACTGTATATTGCTATGGGAAGTCAAAGTCATTAAAAATCTGGATAATTTATTGTCTCTTCATTTCTCAACAGAATGAAGGAATTAGCATAAGGAACCTTTTGTGAGATTCTAAGGCCCTTTTCTGATTTCCCCCCTGGGGACAGTACCGGGAGGAGGGGCAAGAAATCAATGTGTAAAACACTCCCCAAGAGATTCACAGTAAAGGAAGGGAGCAATACCACAAAGAGAAGGATTACTTGTTTTTCTACAGTAATTTGTACCAGATTTCTCAAGCATATTAACTGAGGCTTACTAGTTCAGAGGTGGGTATGTTTATATTTCCATGTTCGTGTTGGAAATAAGATTTTGGATTTGTGCTTTCTCCCTTCCACAAATTAGTCAATGAAATCTATTCTTCAATACTATGTGTGAGGGTAAGAAAGAGGGGAAAACACTTAATAGAATGTTAGGCTTCAGTTGTATACCAATTTTTCACTTTTTGAATTACTGTATTTTCCCGTCCACAAGACACCCCCATTTTTGGGAACTCAGATATAAGAAAATGGGGTGAGATGTATCCATGTATAAGACGCCCCCTAATTTTCGACATTATTTTTTAGGGGAAAAACTAGTCTTATACACAGAAAAATAGGTGAGCGTGGAAAACCCATATGTATACTATATTGGAATGGGGTGGGGAGAGACATGCAAGGGTACTGCGAGCATCACCTGAGCAGCATAAGCCACCTCTTTCCATCTTTTGGCAAGCTACAAACCTTGATAAATAATAAACTGAAGCCAAGTTAGCAGTTGCTTATTGTCTTCTGCATTAGCTGTAAAAATTGTAGTTTAAAAGGCATGATGAGGACTATCCGACTGAAAACATGGGATTTGTATTTCTAAGTGGTATGGCTTACTATTTATTATAGCAGTCAGTTAGAATAATGAATAGCAGTCAGTTAGAATACTTCATGCAGGAAGTATACAAATGAGAAATATTGTTTAAATTGTCATATGGAGGATAGGAGCATGGGGGTCTTGTATATGGTGGACTTTAAGAGAAAGCTGGTTAATTTTAGGAAGCAGAAGAACGTGTTTGAATACTAAAAGGAAAGTTAATTTGTTACTGCTATAACAATTGTGTTTCATTGCCTTAGTTACACGTATATGTGTGTAGTGTAATTTGCGTGTGTTGGAAGGGACCTCAAAAATAATCTAATCTGGGGAATAGGATCTGGCTGGTTGCCTCTAAATCGCCTCTGTAAAAGGACAAAGCAGAGCTTCTATCAAGTCGCTTTGAAGATGTGCTGATTTGCATGCCTTCAAAGTGGCTTGCTCTCAGCAAGCCCCACTTGAAAAGGAGCAATCAGGATTCTAATCCAACCCCCTACTGATGCAGGAAATTTGCTTTTTCAGCATCTCTGATAGGAGGGCATCCAATCTCTGTTTAAAAACTTTTAACAAAGGAGAGATGGAATCATAGATAATCTGTGTTTTTAAATAATACATATTTCCTTCTTGCTGTCATACTTTGTTTCCGTAGAAATCATGCAGTAAAGTTACAATCTGTTTTACTTCCATCTGTTACTGGAGAAATCATTGTAATAGTCTAAATCTGGTCTGTCCTCCTGCATGAACAAGCATGTGAAACAAAATAGTTACATATGCAAAATTCTTCCTCACTCTCTTGTCTATAAAACAACAAGCATCAAATACTTAAGGAATTGATTCATTGTTGTCCAGTACTTGTTCACTGTTTGCTGAATGCAAATTAATTGCTGCATTGTTTTCATTGTTTTGGGAGACTATGAGATTCCTCAAGTTTCTCAAATGTTTCTCAATATGCAGAAAAAAATGACAGAAAAACTCCCCTTTCCCTCCATTACTGATCTTCTGTGAAGACAAGGTGAGGAATGAAACTGTGTATGAATCTATATACCTGCATCCATATTTTCAAAAAAAGTAAAGTGTATGTAAATTGTAAAATCATAAAAGTTAGGTTTTTATTGCTTATATGTTAACTATATAAAACTGTAAGGGCCTTACTCTGTGTTTCATTACATTTTAAATCAAATTTAAATGCGTATCACTTATAATGCTGGAATGTTATATGACCAAATGGATTTGTTTTACAAGCAGAATGTCTAAATATATCTTACCTTGCATCTTAATGTCAACATGCTCTGTACCAGATAGAATATAAACCCTTGAAAAACTTTTTTCAGGTGTTTCAATAGTTTCAAAGAAACCTAGTAATATATGTGCGATACAAAGGGTAGGTGAGAAGATGAAACTACTACTTTCAGCAAGAAAGAACTGTGTAATTCTGTGGTTCCCAATGTAAAATTTATAAGCTTCTTTACATGATATTTTGTCTTTAAGATAATACTATTTAACTCAAATTAACATGAAACTATTTTAATGATGCCTTTATCTTCTCTAGAAAAATAATCCAGAAGTTTGCCACAAATAGTTTAAACGCTTTATTTTTTATTATGTTTTTAAAAATGTGATTAATGTAACAGTTTTGCAGTCTTAAAAATTTATCTGTAGCTTGGATAAGTTTTCAACCTTTTGTGCTTTTATTCTGTGTTTTCATGTTTAACGTTTTCTATAAACCACTTTGATATATTTATGATATAATATTTAAATAAATAAAAATAAAAATATGAATAGTTTTCCCCATCTGAGCCATGGGGAAGTGTCAGACTTACGGTATTCTTTATTGGAAACTGGATAAGAGATTTTATAGCAAATGACCTGTGATGAGTGTAACATGGCCAAAGTAACACATGAAAATTCATTGATACTTCCAAAGCAAGACACAGTGCATGTGAAACTATACTACGCATTTTCAAATTTCTGGTCAGCATTGTCTATGTGGAAAGTTGTAATGAACACAGAAATTTACACTTAGCTGTTGCATCAACCTAATGATTTGTTGCTTTTCAACACAACATTTGTCGTTTGCATGGAAGACAAACGTCACAGAAATACCCATCTTTAAAAAGAGGATATTATACTATTGCATCACCTGGCTAACAAATTTTATTTTCAGTTTCCCAGTCTCATATTCAATGACAACGATGTTGCCAACTGACAGCAGTACTTCAGTGACTGTTCCTGCGTCTACACTTCATTTCAGCACAATCACACTTTCCATAGGGACATTATTCCCACAATTGCTTCTCTTTCACATCAAGTGATATAAAGGGAGATTGATTCTGCTGAGTTGGGCACATTAGAGGACTCCTTACAGGGAGTGGGAGCAATCCTGCTTAGCACTTGGCTAAGTAGTACCTATATCTTGAGTTTGATCCAATCCTTTTACACCACCTTGAAACTTACTGTTGTTGGAGGTATATAAATATTTTAATAAATGAAATAAAATATTCCAACTCTATAATTCAGTGATTCTATGTTGTATACCACATAACACGTTTTTATTGCCCTAATATAGTCTACATCATGGATGGGTACCTCAGGTCATAGGGCCAAATCTGGTCCTTTAGGCATCTCTGGTCTTTGAACCTCCAGTACCCACCCCTTACTGGTCTTTCTTTGAACCCCTAGTGTGCTTTCTTGGCACAGATGTGTCCTTCAACTCTCACAATGCATCTTGCTTGTCTCGGAGGAAAAAGAGGGATGTTTGTAGAAAGAGGTGAAATTTACATTCATTGTTCTTTCCACTTTTGCTTCTGCCACCACTGGCATGTGATCCTTGGAAGGTTGCCCAGATGGAAATGTATCCATTGGGCTGAAAAAGGTTCCCCACCCCGTTCTACATAGGACACATTGGGGAAAAGGACATGTTGGCTGGGTGACTAGATAGTACATTGCATCTGCTGTCCATCCCCCACAGCGGGGTGCATGGCGGGGGGGGATAGACAAGCTGATACATGACAAATGAACTTATATAATATAAGAACATGCAGTGTTTCTCGCCCCCACTAACCCATTCTTCCTTGAAAACTGGGAAATGTACTGTTCCCCAATTTGTTTCCTGCACATGGTTTGGTGAATTGAAGGACGACTTCTCTCTCTCTCTCTCTCTCTCTCTCTCTCTCTCTGTGTGTGTGTGTGTGTGTGTCTGCATCTTTCTCACATGCAGTCACAAGAACAAAGCAAAACTTTTTTCTCATTCCTGCAATGAAAGGTCAGCAGATGGGTTTTGGCTCCGCCCGCAGGTCAAAGGCAGACAGCAATGTTTAGGGGCAAAGGGCTCCCAGGATTCAGTATGGTCCTGCCTTTGTTGAGTGTAGCCAGATTGCTATTTGCTCCCGCTCTTCGCTCTCTCCTCAGGTCTTTTTATATACTTACCTTGTGTAGTCCCTTCTTACCTTGCTGTCGTCCCCCCCCCCCCCGTTGCTTGCTCTCCCTCTGCCCAGCTGATTCACAAGCCCCTTCTCCAGTGTTTTTTTCCTCGGTTCTTTATCTCTTTGTCGTTTCCCGCTAAAATTGAAAAAAATAATATTTAAAATCCTCTTATGTTTCCCTTCTCTGAACCCTTGCCTCAATGAAGGCAGTTAGACCA
Organism: Podarcis cretensis; assembly: GCF_951804945.1. NCBI lineage: Eukaryota > Metazoa > Chordata > Lepidosauria > Squamata > Lacertidae > Podarcis > Podarcis cretensis. Next base: position 38,846,385 of record NC_137170.1, read on the forward strand.
AAATTACCAGCAGCTCTAAATTTGAACCCAGTTCCTATGGAACCCCCACCTGCTGCTTCCAACGCAACAGTACTACAAGCTGAACCTAAGACTTCTATCTCTGGTGTTGCAGTTCTAGCTCTGCTAAAGAATATGTCCAAATCTGAATGGAATTCCTTGCTCCAAGTTAAGAACCTAGAATCCATTGCTAACAAATTCTACTCTCACAATACTGAGTTTATGGACTTATTAAAGATTACATTGTAGTCTCTAGGGATTTACGTCCTTGAAATGGGGACTCCCAGCCGAAGGACGCTACAGAATGCTGCTTGGACTTCATTATTCTCAGAGCCCATGAAGCAGCTTCATCTATCAGAGCTTTGTGTACAGCATCCTTATTCGCTAGAGCAGGCATCCCCAGACTCGGCCCTCCAGCTGTTTTGGAACTACAACTCCCATCATTCCTAGGACCAGTGGTCAGTGATGATGGGAGTTGTAGTCCCAGAACAGCTGGAGGGACGAGTTTGGGGATGCCTGCGCTAGAGCATCTCTAGTCTGGATTGATGACCTCGACCACCCAGATCAGGATTCAAGCTGTACTAGACATATTCTGCTTAAGATCTATCAGTCTTTATTGCAGAAGCCACCTTGGATTCCACCCAGTTTGCCTTCTGCTATCTGATAGCAGAAATTGTGGCTAGGTGTATTCTCTGGCCACCCAGAGTGGCAGGGGCAACCCAGTCAGATGGACGGGGTACAAATAATAAAATTATTATTATTATGGCTCTAGCACTGGGATGCTGACATTCCTTCTAGGATCAACCTCTCCATAGCTCCCAATGCTGATAAGCACTGATAACACTCAGGGCAAAAGGGATAAACGAGCTAAGTGGGAGGCACGTTTGGCAAACCCTCATGGTAATCAACTCCTGTCCAGAAACCTATGTCCCCAATGTGGAAGGATGTATGGATCTTGAATTGTCCTCCACACTTATGGACACACTGTCAAGACCTTGTCCACGGAAGACAATCTTACTCAGCTACAAGTGATCGCTGAAGAATAATAATGCTGGTACTGTTTGGAGAAAATGCCTTAAAGGACATAGAGACAAGCAAAATATATGACTTGCCCATTAGAGGGATGACAGGAGAGCTAACAGATGTTACTTACCATACTCTCCCAACCAGTTTTTCATAATTTTTGCTAGCAAGGAAGAAAAAGCTTCCAACAAAGCAGCAAGTCTAACAAAACCAAGCCCAACTGCCGACAATAACAGTGATGCCAGACCAATCCCAGTGGGAGGCAGGCTCCAAGCCTTTTACCTTGAATGGACTATATCCACCTCCCAACAATTGGGTTCTCAGAACAATTCTCAAGGATTACAAGATCAAATTCAGCACCAAACCTCCTCCATGCTCCCTACCTTCTGCAACATCAACCAATCCTCTGAAACAAGCTATTGTGGAAGAGGCGGTACTCCCATTTTCTACAATCTCATTTTCTTTGTGGTACCTCAAAAAGCCATTCGGGACCTAAAATTTCTGAACCAATGGGTAATCTACAGGAAATTCAAAATGGTAACTCTTTCATCTATTAGAGAAAATGTCAGTTCTCAAGATCTGCTGATGTCAATAGATCTGCAGGAGGCTTACCTCCATGTTCCAATCCACCCGTCTCACCGCAAGTACCTCCATTTTGCCATTGGGAACAACCATTGCCAGTTATTATCACTCCCATTTTCATTGGCCTCCACCCCCTGTACATTAATTACGATAATAATTGCCCTGGTAGCATATCTCTGCCTCCAGGGAATCCATAGTTTTCCATATTTTGGTGAACTGCTGATCCAGGATTCTTCTACGGAAAAACGCTCTCCAGCACCTACCACACCCAACACCTTCCAAGCCCACAGGTTCCTGGTAAACTTTGAGACGAGCATGTAAATCCAGCCAGTTAGCTAGTCCACCCAGGGGCCCTGCTGGACAGCTCCAGAGGCCTAGGTTCTCTCTAGAATAGATCAGTTCAGAGGTTTGGACCCTTTTCAAATCCAAGAAAGTGGATATCATGCTCATGGTGTGGGTTCTAGTTCTTTCCATATACGTTACGCACATCAGCCTATGGACAAAACACCATGCCCATCCTCTTCAGTGGCCTCTATGGCCCTACCAAAAGACATAGCATTGAGCAGACACCTGCACCCCAAACTTTTCCACCGCTTCTGCTGAGCCTTGAGATGGTGGATACCTGCATAGGGGCTCTCCATTTTGCGATGCCCTAGGAACTGTGAGCACCTCAGATGTCAGCCTCATGGGGTGGGAAGCTCACTGTGGAGATCTAAACATCTAAGGCCCATGGAAGCATCTGAGCATCAGTTGGCCAGAACTTTAAGCAGCTTGCCTAGCTCTACACCACTTTGCTCCTTGTCTCCAACTCAGCAATCATTCTGCACAGATTCAACAAAATACCCTCAAACAGCGAGGGGTGGCTTTCTCTTCCACCCTATCATTACCATCTGTTTTCCCCCTCTCCTCCCATCCACTCTTTATTTCTTAGAGGAGCAACTCTAAGTGACCCCCAACCAGGCACAGATTCCCATCTTGGGACATCACCAGGGTGCTATCAGATTTAAAGAAGCCTCCCTTCAAACCAGTAGAACTCAGCATTGTGTCCACAGGTAAACATTGCTGCCTTTCATACCAACCTAGCTTTCCTTCCTAAAGTCACTTTTAGTTTCCATTTGCAGTAAGAACTTGTTTTTCCCTCCTTCTGTCCAGATCTAGTGCATCCACAAGAAAAGGCTTGACATTCCTTGGATGTATGCAGAGTCTTAAAAGTATACATTACTCAGACCAAAGAGCTCAGGTGAACAGAATCCCTCTTTCTGTCCTTCCATCCGTCCTTCTTGGGTAAGATGGTAACCTCTGCCATCTTACTCGTATGGATAAAGGCCTGCATTGCTCTTTCTTATGAAGCTCGGAAGCTCACTATACCGTATCATATCACTGCTCACTCCACCCATTCCACAGCCACCTCTGCCATGTTCTCCACTAACACTCCTCTACCAGAAGCATGCCTGGGCCTCCCACAGCACCTTTACGAAACACAATTGCATAGATGCCTTCACCTCAACAGAAGCTGCCTTTGGTTGGAGGGTCCTATGAAAGGTCCTCCTTCCATAACACCTCAGCCTTTCTCCCGCCCTAGATTGGGATAGCTCTGGTATTTCCCAGTCTGCTGATCTTTCATTGCAGGAATGGGAAAAAGTACAACTGTACCTACCTGAATGAAGGGAGAAGTGGTTTAATGGTGCATGATTTCTGGGTTAAACACTTAAACACAGAGTGGTTTTGACTCCTCAAATCAATTCTGGGCATTTATTGCATTCATACTCTAAAGTCTGTGATTTCACTCTGTTGATAGACAGAAGTTTGATTTGAATAGGTCACAATATGAGTAGGCAGAAATCATTTACCTGTAGTGAATAAAGGGGAATATTTAATGTCAGTTCAACCACAAAGTTCTTATTGCTATGTAAAAGTCCCTAATCAGTATTTGTTCATCAGTAATCAGTAAATGCACTGTTGAACACATTTGTGTTTCTCTTTTAATCATTACAGTTTACTGAACTATATAAAGATGTTATTCTCAATTAATACTGCAACACACACTCTTTTTCTCTAAGGAAGTGTACGATGCATAATCTTATAGCAGCTGGAAATGCCTCTTGTATGTGTTGAAAGCAAGTTTAGATAGTTTCATAGCTAGATTTATTTTTTACCATGAGTGCATAATGTACATGCTGAGTTTATAATTGTTAGCAAAGATGTATTAGTTTACAAGATCTCTGGAGGGAAATGATTATATTGTCTGTCCAATCACATGTTTTTTCCTAATAATTTTTTCTTTAACTTTTTGACACTATCTACTTTGCAGCCCACTGTTAGCTACTTGTTCAGTTGACAAAGGTACAGGATCCTTCCACATAACTTCATGCATGAGGTTCACATGTCTGAATAAGGACACAAATCTGACACTGACATTAGAAGAAGACTAGAAAAGGGCATCTTACTCCCGAGAGGGAGAAGCTGCCACTGCTGCTGAGAGAACTGTTTTCACAGCCTCTGTGGTTAGCATAGCATTTTGTAGTAGTAAAACCTTTACAGCTGAAAGGGATATTGTTCTGCAGAATCTCTTTCCTCATGGTACCCCTTGAGTTTGTTTCACACCCCCCCCCAGCTTCTACACCATAGTTAGAGAACCTTTGTTATAAAATGTAGCCTAAACTGATATACCAGATGTAAAATAGGTGTGAAGGGGCAGACAGGCTTTGCCATGGAGAGAAAAATTCCTCCACCGTGGGGTGTCCCTGTTATAACTGCTTCCTTCCTAGATTCCCATTAAATCTATAATTGTGATTGCTGTAAATATGATGTTTAGCTTATTTTTATTTGCTGTTTTGCTAATAGTGTTTTATATATTATTGTATATGATTTATGCTGTATTTGTGATATTCTGATATATTTTATTCTGTAATTGTTTGTAAGCCTCTTGAAATTCATTTGAATGAAAAGTGACATAGAAATAAAATAAATCAAAATCAAATCAAACTTAATTTAAATTTTAAAGGGGATTAGTGAGACTCAGTCTCATGAATTTCTTTTTAAAAATTGAACAAGCAAGAGGAATCTGCCTCCTGTAGGGAGAGAAGTTTGGCACCCTTGTTCAAGCATAATTAAATAGATGTTCTTTTTTTTTATTTATCAAATAGTTTCCTTCTGTATCTCCAATATGGAGCACAGGGTGGCTTATGATAGTATATAAAAACCTTTAATCACTGTAGAAGAACATTGAAACCAACAAATCTGATAAAGTACAGTAAGCAGGAATTCTCTCTAGAACTGTTTGTATCAGAAATATGTAATTAGGAGATAAGGGCAATGCTATTTTTCTGGAAAAAGAGGTGCTGGTACTTACCATGAACACCTCCCTTGTTCTCTTATAATGGCAATGGCGCCCACCTGAGAGGTGCTGGAACTGAGTTGGTTCTGGCAAGTTCTGTCTGAAAAAAAGCCCTGGATAAAGGTATTTATTTAGAATACTGTGAAGTACACATTTGTTTGTGCCTGCATAGCAGAATTTCTTTTCATAGATGAAATTTCTTTTCATAGATGAATGTTATTCAGCATAACATTGTCACTATAACAGAAGTTTAGTCCTCAGTTACACACAGAGGAAATAGCAGTTTCATCTACAGCGAGCAAAGAACAGATATAGCAATCTTACCCAACCTGGCCTCTTTATCACAGTTTGCTCCCACACTTAGACTATGCTTTAGGTAGATAAATATATGATGTTTTTTTTAACTGGATTTTAATCAGGGTATTTTTTTAAAAAATTAAACAGCATAATTTTGTGACTTATTTCTAACAAGCAAAATGAAATATGAATTGAATGTAAGAATACAGCAACCATACAACATGTTAAAAGCAGATATATAATTGTTTAAAACCAAATTATATCTGTCAAATTTATTGAATTAAAGGCAATTTTTCTCTTAAAAGAGAAACAGAAATGATACCTGATTTGTGCAGCAGAGGCTGTAATCTAAACAACAGGAATTAAACTCTATTAAATACTGTGAGAGTTACTTTTGGGTAAGCATGTGTAAGTATTGTGCTGTAAACGTTGTGAATGGTACAGTAAGTCATGCATTATATTACTGTTGGCTTCCTGCTGAGCCCAGAGACTAACCAAGTTCTCAGAGTTATGAAGATTGTAAGAGTGTTCTCAGAAGTTGTGAAGATGCAATACAGGATGACAGCCCATATCATTGCACCATTCCATTGGTGCCACTTCTGGGGGCTTCCCTATTGTCACTGACCCATTATAGGGCCTTCCCAGTAACAGTTCCCTATTGGTTGAATCCCTTCCCTGGTGAGCTGTTTCTCTCTCCGTCATTATTGACTTTCAGAATATTTTTTACAACATTGCTGTTTTCCCAGGCACTTGAGGAATGAATGAGTTCCTGGCAACCCTGAAATCATTGCCAGAGAAAATGTGATCATTTTTAATGGTACTGTTTTAATGATGTGTTTGTTGCCCTCTGCTCCATTGAGAGGATAGAGAAATATGGATGATGTGGTGCTACAGTTGCTGATGAGTTCTTCTGAGCCAGGCTCCGATAAGAACTTTGGAAGCTTGTACATGGCTTCAATTGAGCAGCAAACATTTACAGCTCCCCAATTCTTTTCCGACTCGTATCAAGATCTGAACCAGAACCAAAGAAGATTTCCCATTTCTCTTTCTTTAACTCTAAAACCACTTGCTGCCACCTCCCCTCTCAAACACTCTTCCTCTCTTTCCTTATCTTATGCAAGGAGCACTGCCAGGAACTACAAGTGAAGCACATGGGGAGAAGAGGGAGATTTCCATTCCCCCCCCCCTTCTCATGTATACATGACTCATGGCTACAGCCCATGGGAAAACTGAACCATGGTTTTCTGAACCATGCGTTTTCAGCACCCTACTAATTGGTCTCTTGGGAGACCAAGGTGGATGGAATGGCCAAGTTCTTTCTCTTTAGAATAATGCTTGCCAGGGAAGCGGAAAGGGGAAAATAGCTCAGCTTGGCAGAGTTTGCCTCTATCCATGTGATACTTCTATCTGTGATTTTCCACAGGTCTCTCTCTCCCTGCCCCACTACCTGTCACCCTCAGACTTCCCATCCTGGAAAAGGTTGGGGTAAGAAGTTCATAGCAGGTGTCCCTTTTAAAACTTACAAGGTTGTAAAGAAGCTGCTTTTAAAAAACCCTCCCCCTCCCCTTTTCAGGGATTCGCTGCTCCAACTGGGTAGAATTTTTGACTGCTGATGCAGCTGCCACACATATGTTCAAAATGGAGTTTAAAATGATCATGGAGAAGCCATATTCCCCTCTCCGCCCCCACACAATGAATCCAGAAGGGCTGGCACATGTACCATTGATTCCAGGAGCATTTGCAGCCCCATTTTGATCATGTGGATGTGGTGGTGACAGTGACAGTTGGGTGATGATGAAAAATTGAAAAGGCAGAACTTGTAACTAAATAAATTTCTGATGAGAAAAGCTTGTAGCTTCCTTATTGTTGTTGCTTATGTGGTGGTTGAAAAGAAACAGAAGCATGAAAACACCCTTGAGCAATGTAAAGGCATAGGGTTTCCCTGCTTAGGGGCAAGAGATGAACGCTCTGCAAAGCGCTGTAAGTTGCTGAATGCTCTGCAGGCATAGATCCCTTCTGTATGATTACACAGAAACCACAAAACTGTTAAGTTCTCAAAGGCATCCCTGCCTTGAAGTCTCCCCCCCCCCATCCCCACCTCCTGAGCTTTGTTGTCACCCAAATGCAGTAAAAAACTTTCAGTTGTATTTGGTACAGATAACATGATTGAGTTTTATTTTCCCCAAATACCTTAGAGCTCCAAAGACTTACCTCTATACTGTGACTTCTGGCATTTAATTACGATTCAGCTGTAGAACTAGCATTGTGGTAGCTTTCGTATTTTTTAGTCCAGGACTAATAATGTTGAAATGACCAGGATGTTTTAACTGTTTTTTTTAAAAAAATGTTTCAATATGTAGTTTGTTTCTTTAATTAGAATGTTTGAGCTCTGCTATGTGCTCAGTTAGACTGCACGTTTCATGGAGATACATTATTTTGTGTGTTAACCATCACACACACACACACACACACACACACACACAAACCAGTTCTGAATATTTGCAGCCTGATACTATACAGGAGAAAATTCTTTAGTGTGGCTTAAATTCAAATAAATGCATATAGTATTGGAACCTTTTCCTTTGGGTGTGTACAGAAAGATCTGTGCAGAAATCTCTATTGTTTCTAGCTATATAAAGTATTGCAGTGTTAAAGGCATGCAAGCTGAATGTGTTATGCGCCTAGGTTGTATAAGTGTTCTAGTCACAATCTTTTAGACCTATGTGTCACACAGCATTTTAAAGGGAATTGTGGATTTCAAAATGGAGAATTTTACTTAGATTATTGTATGCTACTATGTTTCATTGCAAACTGTTTACTAGATTTAGGAAGTGATTTGGTATCTGCTTGCTTTTAGCTGTGTTAGAAATAATAAACATGAAGCCCCCCCCCATATTTGTTTCCATATGCTGTGCAAGCAAAGACGGGAAGGTCTAGCCATTTTGCTGAACCTAAGCAGCTTGGGCCATACTCATCATTTGGATGGGAGACCGAAACACCATGTACACTGGCTTGAGTTCCATGACAGAAGAAGGGTGGGATATAAAATATGTTAAATAACAAAAGTTAACAAATAATTGTGATCATAAGCTAAGCCATGGATAGGATACAAGTAGTTTAGTTTGGCTGATTTTGTTTACTTTATGTATGCACATTTAGATAATATTCATTTCCACATCAGTAAATAACTAAAACAGGACAATAAGATTGTTAGGCAGATCAACCCTTGCATGGTATGCTTGGTTTAAATACAAATATTTGAAACACAAACAGCATTTCCAAAATTTATCTTAACTGCTTTGTATCTTAAAACAACAACCCTGAATTGAGGTTATGAGTTGAAAATAGTGCATTTGGATTTTAAAAATGCTTTTGAAAAGGTGCTTCACAGATGACCATAGAGTAAGCTTACAAAATAAAAAGAGAGGTCCACTTGGGGATCAGGAATTGGTTAAGGAGCAGGAAGCAGAGAGCAGAAATAAACGGACAATTCTCTGAAAAAAGAAGTATATAAAGGGGAACCTTTGGAGGATGAGGTGTGAGGGTTCAAAGACACTGACACTCAAGCTGTCTTCCCAAAGCCAGGTAACTGAGGCACTGGGCTTTGTAAAAAAAGTGTGGGGGCTCTGGCAGTGTCTTTGAGCTCTCATGCCTCCTCCCTAAAGACCACTGCCTTGGTTACCCAATTATGGAAGCCTCCCAGAGCCCTCATGGACTTATTGTCTATAAAAATATACATGACAAATTGGATAGAGAAGTTTTTCTTCCTTTCTCATAATGCTTAGAACAACCAATGATGCTGAATGTTGAAAATTCAGAGGAGATACAATAAAGCATTTCTTCACACACCACATAGTTAAACAATGGATCTTGCTCCCATTGAAGACTGTGATGGCCACCTACTGTGTGGCTTTGAAAGAGGAGTAGACAAATACATGGGTGATAAGGCTGTCAGTGGCTGCTGGTCATGATGGCTCTATTCTTCCTCCATGGTCAGAGGTGGTATGTTTCTGAATACCAGTTGCTAAAAATGGCAGGAGAGGAGTGTGTTCTTGTGCTTAGGTCCTGCTTGTGGGCTTCTCAAAGGCACCTAGTTGGCCACTTTGAAGACAGGATGCTGGACTAGATGCACCATTGGCCTGATCCAGCAGGCTTTTCTTACGTTTTTAGGATTTGCAAATGAAAGAGGTTCTTTATACATTTATTTTATTTAATTTAATAAGATTTGGGGTTTTGTGTCACCAGTATGCTGATGACATCCAGCCTTTCTCCCTTTCTACCTAAATCCAAGGAAGCTGTCTTGGTTTTAAACTGGTGTCTGTCATCAGTAATTGACTGGGTGAGGCTGAACAAATTGAAACTTAATCCAGACAAGGCAGAGGTGCTTTTGGTTAATCAGAAGATAGAATACGGTGAGGGAATGGCAAACAAAACTATATAACTTCGTCGAATTAGCTAAAATGACACAGAGAATTAGAAACCAAAAGAATACAAAGTTAAATAACGATTGGATTAAATTTATGACATATATTGAAGGTAACTATAGTAACCTACCAAATATAGCAGGCTTGTTATGAAACTTTCGATGCACAGATAGATCAATTAACTAACATCAGCTGTAAAAATGAAACTCTTAAAACTAAGAACCCGAATTCAGGAGGGTGGAAGTCAGCTAGTATGTGTTATGTATTAGTTCATTTTTATTTTTATTTCTTTGGAGCTTTTTTTGTCGCTTTTTTTCCCCTGTTACTTAATTTAATAAGTATTGGATTTAATGTAATTCTTTCTTTTTTCTGTCTTAGTTGTTGTTTTAAATGGTTTTGTTTTTTTTTTGTGTGTGCATGATATATGAAAGTTAATAAAAAGAATTAAAAAAAAGAAAGAAGATAGAATAGGGAATAGGGATTCAGCCTCTGCTGGTTGGGGTAGCACTACCCATGAAGGCACAAGTTCGCAATTTGAATATGCTCCTGTACTCAGTCCTCAGCATGGGTGCTCAGGTTTCTGTGATGACCAGGAGTGCATTTGCAAGCTAGTTTGCCAGCTGTACCCTTTCCTTGAGATGTGCAGTGACATGTGCTTTAGTTACATTCTGTTTGAATTACTGTCCCATGCTCTTCGTGGGACTGCATTTGAAAAGTGCTCAGAAACTTGAAGTGGCTCAAAGAGCTGCAGCCAGATTGCAGACTGGGACTGGTTATAGGGAGCATACAACTTCCTTATTAGAACAGCTTCACTGGCTACTGGTTTGTTTCTGAGCACAATTCAGAGGGCTGGTTATGACCTAGAAAGTCCTGCATACTTAGGTACAAACTATCTGAAAGATGGCATAATCTCATGTGAACCACCTGGCTTTAGAAATGTTAAAGGGAGGCCATTCTCTTGGTCCCACCACCCTCACACACACAGTTAGTGGGGATGTGGGAAATGTCCTCCCCAGTGGCTGTTCCCAGACTTTGGAACTCCCTTCCTGGAGAAGCTGAACTGGCTCCCTCTTTGTTCTTCTGCCAACAAGTGAAGACCTTCTTAGTCAAGTGGCTGGGGTGGGGGGGTTTAGTATCAGGGCTTTTTCTTCAGGTGGAGCTCACCGTACAATGAGATTTTTTGTGTTGGATATATTACCTAAAGGTTCGTTAAACAATATTCAAACAAAACATCAAGCCAAAAGTAATAATAAAAACAGTCATAAAAAGAGGAAGAATAAAATGGCAAGATAATAACATAATAATCATAATATTAATAGAAAGCTTAAAAAAGAATGAGTGGTGTAAAATATATTCTGGAGTAAAATACACAGTTCATATTTGTACCAAACATACCAAATATTCATGAATGTTGCAAAAAACCCCAAACCCCTTATATATAGTGGAAATGTGCCAATCCTGAGATAGTTTGGTCCCATAAATCACAATTGGCCCCCAAGCAGAAGCAGATTACTGATGGCACGTATTTTATGAGTAGTTTTTCTGAAATGGCAATGAGCATTACTTTTTAAACCATAGACCCATAAAATAACAAGATGTGACCTTCCGCCCTTGAGAGATCACTAGATGAGCAGTAACCAACAGATACTGAATTAATTTTTGAGAAGTAAGGTTAGCACTGTCACCATCAAAAATGCATAAGAGACATAACTTGGTGTCCAAGGGACAAATGGACCAGATCTTAAGCCATTGAGAATCTTTCAGTTAGCCTCTAGGCCTTTCAGCTTTGGCAAGTCATTCATAACTTTATATATGATAACACACAGATTCCATTTTTTAACAGTATTTTGTCTACATACACTCTTCAGGCCGGGGGGGGGGAGAATCTGTTCATCCCTAATTTTACGTTGCATAAAGCAAAATCCGTATATTTGTGTAACTTTTAGATGCCTTTATTATTTGATGACTGCATAAATTACTTGTACTAGTAGGGGTTTTTTTTGGAGAAAGACCAGTTTGTTTTTTTTAGTTTGCAGATGCTACTGTACTTTCAGCATTTGTACAAAGAAAGTTATAATTATTTGCCAGGTTTATAAAAAGTAATCTGAACATTGTGTTGTTAAAACACCAGTGTTTTTGCCTCAGTGACTTTTAAACATATTGTCTTGGGTTTTTCTTTCTCATTTATTTAGAACTTCTATGAACGTCTGCAAGAATTCTCCATTGCCATTTTCACTAAGTTGCCACAAGTATAGTTATGACAATTTTAATACTGAATATACATATAGAAGTTGAGGGAATTGGAGAGACTGTTTCACTTGTTAGTTATTTTCTTTTTGCATTATCTTCTTCTCTGCTTCACTTGCCTTTTTAACTAAGTGTACATATTAAATTTGGTGTGATCATTTTGAGCAGCCATTCTAGGTTTGTAACCTACCAGATGCTACAACTGGGAAAGTTCTCAGCTTTTAACAAGTATCTTCATTTTGTACTTAAACATCATCACCAAAATCTTCATTAATAGTTCCAAAGTGCCAAGGACCCACTGATCCAGTGGACACTGGTATTTTATATTTTTCAGGAGCACATTGGAGCTGACGTGATCCTGCCAACTACTCCTACGTTTTCTGGGACGTTGAAAGAACTATCAACCCTACATATATATATATACATATATTTTTAAAATCCTATTTTGTTTTTGTGTGCAACCATTATTGAAAACTGTTCTGCAAATCAAGATCAGTGACATTAGTAGCTATTTTATAAGTCACTGTTGAACTGGGAGCCAGGTCGATGATCCGGATGAATATATTTTGATACAAATAGTTTTGTAATTTGTACATAATTTAAACACCGAGTGTTTTAAGATATATAATTTCTGCTCCAGGATAAGTTTTAGCAGAGATGAATGTTTAATGTACAATGTTATTTTGAAGGTGATATACTTGTTGCCTACTGAGGGTTGGGGTACAGCTCAGTCCTGAAGTTATGTTACCATTGTGTAATCTAGAAAAATGTAAGATTAATTGAAGCCTCTATTTTCAAGTGGGTTTGTAAAGTTTGGGTTACTTTTCATGGTTATTGTAGATTAACATTGTTCTAAAATGTAGTTTCCCTAGCATTGAAGCACTCTTTGTGTGTGTTTTTGCATGTGTGTGTATGTTTGTGTGAAGATGACTAACTTGTCATTAGTAGTATGTTGGCCAGGGCTGAATTGATCTGAATAATGCCAGCTTTACCATAAAGTAAGCAAGCATTTTTGGTTCCTCACATGCACTATTTCTGCCCCCAAACTCTTGATCTAAAAATAATAATTAAAAATTAAAAACTGGGAAGGGGTGGATTTATTGCTTCAATAACAGTCTATAGCTTAACCTGAATTCTGAAGTTGTCAACTCTTCTTTTTGGTTTTCTGGCCCATTATGTCTTAACTAATCAGTATGCTGTCCCATTTGTTCCCAGAGACAGTAGGTCCTCTGAGACTTTACATATCAAATGAATTCAAATAAATGAATATTTGAAAGTATGAGTATTGATATAAGAAACTTTGTATAATTTCTAAGACTGCAACTTAAGCATCAGGACAGATTCTCAAACGGAAGGGTTGCAGGAGTTACAGCATAATCCTGTGCATATCTTCTTAAAAGTAAGTCTCATTGACCTCAGTAGGGTTTACACAAGGAAAATGGTGTAGGATTACAGCCCAAGTCTCTTTAATTAGTCATGTCTGCTTTTTTAAGTGAAACAGGGTCTACAAAATATCAGCCATCACATTATATGACTATTGATAATTTGTTGGAAAAAAAATGAGCATACTGACTAGTGTTGTTTTACTTTGTCTCATGCTTGTGTATCCATGAATTTACATTGTAACCTCTTTGGGGGCAGGTAAGATCTGTGCTTAGTCTTGTACTGTTCCTTGTTACCAGGATCATTCCTTGTTTTTATACTAGTAGATCTTACTCTAGTATTGGTAGCAAAAGCATTAATTACTATCTTGTTGTCACTAATTCATCAAAACATTTTTTTCTTTCTATTGTGTAACTTACAAAGAAATACACAGAATTAAATAATATGATTATATAATTCTCATTCATTAAACTGTAAAAACATGATCAGTGTAAATATTGGAATATTCTTAAATGTTTGCTTTTATAATAAAAAGTGTTATTTTTTGATTATTTCATTATGATCTGATGAATTAATAGGTTATCTGGCAGAACATTGATATTCAAAATCATTCAGGATACAACTTCTTTTAACTTTGAAATTCAAAACTTTGAATTTAGATAATGGTATTATATTCAGCCTTTCCTAAGGAGTTCAAGGTGCCATACATGTTTAACCCCCTGCCATCTCTGGTTATTTTTTCCTCACAATTACCCTGTGAGGTAGGTTAGGCTGAGAGAGAGTGGCTGGGTCAAGATCATCCAGTGAGCTTAATTGCTGAGAGGGAATTCGAACCTGGGTCTCCCACTATTAGCCCAGCACTAATTACTACACCCCACTGGCATATACCGACACGCATGAATATATGCTTTATTTCCATACAAAGTAATTGGTACACACAGGCAGCATAAGTCTGTACAACTGTCAAGTGTACTGTAGCTATACAGCCACCTAAAATCTGCAGTTGATAGTGTCATGTGACACTCAGACACCCATGATAGAGCGGGTAGCTGACTACCCATGTGTAAATTTTTGCAGTTGCATTTTTCTAGCAACACATCTAATTAAAAATAAATAAAATTGCTTCATAGACTAGACAGATATTGTACATTTACTGACACTTTTACATGTACTGTGTATTGCATAGTATTGTGTATACAATCATTTACTTGGCCAGCTTTTAGCCCAGGTGTTTGAGGGTAATACCATTTAAAAATATGATTAGCACCAATATTGTTATCACTGTGATAGGTTATTTGATTGCATGGGCATTTCAAGTGTTTTAGTTTATTGGTGTTTGATCTGTAGATTTAGCTGCTTCTATTATTTGAAGTATTTTAATACTTTTTTCTTATGTATGATATAATTTCGTGTTTTGTACCCTGCTGTGGTACCTACTCAGGCCCAGGGTCTTAAGAATATTTTAAATACTATACACGCACACACAGAGAGGGAGAGAGACATATATACAAATATTAATTAATTAATTAACTAACTAATTATAAAGTGTGAAAAATCTCAAAGTTTTGGTTGATTTCTCCAAATACAAACTCTTAGACATGATCCTGAACAAGATGTTATAACTAAAGGAAGGAGTTCGGAGGCTGTATGTTTATGTGTCTTAAATGTAGCCAAACAACACACCAAGAGCTGTCTGATACACAGTGCTGCAGAGTTACACTTCTGTTGTAGACATTACAAATTAACAGGACCAGTCTGAAAGAACAACTGATCATTTACAGTCCAGGTTTTTGTGAGACTGTCCAAGTGACTGTGTTTGCATTTCAAGGGTATGTTCAAAGTGTTATCTGGGTTTTTTTTTCTTTTGAGGGATTCACATAAAAGTAATCTTGAAAAATTACACCACCTAGTATGATGCAAACACTGAAAAACATGTTATTGTTATTAAATGTTTTTATTTGAGATTTTGATTTGTTGGCAAGCATGTCTATTAAGGACTATTAGCTTTGATTTCATTATACTGGTTATCAGTGCCTTATTTAATTATGTAATTTAGTTACTTTGACAGCTGTCTATTCATCTATTGGGGATTCTGTATGACTCAAGGAATTGTTCTCACAAAATAAGCACAATGAAGGTACCTGTGTATGAATGTGTTCCCATATAAACCATGAGCATCACATTCTGAATGGTTGCATTTGAATTGTATGGCTTTTTAAGAGGGCAATTTTCATGGCTTTCATGGAGAACTTGCACAGCTTTGTTTCCTGAGCTAACGATGGGTATATTTTACTGAACTAAAACTGTCACCATCTTAAACAAATAAGAAAAGAGGGTGCACACAAACAAAAAAATAAAGAAGTAAGGGAGGAATAGCCAAACAACAATTTTGCAGCCTCTCATTAGAAGTGCATAGAGGGCTAAAATGTGGTGAGATGATGCTGGGTTTTTTGGCTTCTCCTAGTACTCATAGTAACAGTTGGCAAGCTCTTATTACATTAATTCTGCACAGAAACTGACTAGGTTTTACTCATGAGATAAATATTTTAACAGCACAGTATGTATCTAATTTCCACAAAGGCATTGTGGTTATTAAAAATATGCAATATGCATGACATAGTAACACCACAAATCCTGTTTTGTTTAAAAGTTTAATAGGTCTATTTAACTCTGTGACCTAGTAACACATTCAAGTTTACATTGTGTATGCAGAATCCTGCAAGAGATGGAAATATCTTGTTTTAAGAGTTGATAAATGTGTACACTTCATGTTTAGACTAAACAAAATGGGTGGTAGTCAGCGAAGTTTTACGCAGGGTAGATCCACTAAATTAATGGCTTAGTCATGTACATTTTTTTTCAATGAGCTTACTCTTAGGAAAAACTTGCCTACAATAAAGTGGAAAATGTTTTTCCTTTCATAAGAGGAATACATAAGATAATTAAGTTGCTTCCATTGAATGTGATTGTCTTGGGGAAGCCTGTTTCATAAATATAATGGTGCTGATCATTATGCAAGATTTTGTGCATCAGTTCGCAGAACTTCATGGGGACGGATAAGTTCATTTTCTTTCAGTTTTCCAGTCTAAAATTATGTTCTCTTCATTTCCCCATGAGTTTGATTTTTTTTTAAGTCCTCATGAAAAATCACCAGGATTTTAGTGTGATTTATCTTAATATACTCATTTATGAATGCGATTTTGCCGAATATACAAATTTTTGCAAATCAATTTCCCCTAGTATAATGATTTTTATCTGTTATTTTCGATAATGCAGTTCCTGTTTAATGCACACATTACGCTAGAAAATGGCTTTTTGTACACATTACTTGGCTGGAGAACTACCTTGCAAAATTCAGAGATGTTTGGATTTCGAAGGATGGCTGTGTTTCAGATTGTGTAGTGTTTGGGAAAGTGTGAACTGAGTGGGTTCACGTTTAAATGCAAATTGAACCGAATTTCCTCCCCATCCCTACACCCATGGTGTATCAAGGAAGGAACAAAGTATGTGATTTTGGTGCACTCATAGTAAATCAGGAATTATGTTCTGCCATGACATGTAAACTGGATCTTTGTTTGCTTGGTGCATATCGGACTTCATTAAGTACTCTATGTAGCTAGCTATAGCAGCTGTGGCAATATATAGCAGTTGTTCCTCGGGCAAGTCTGAATTAGTCCCAATAGGTTTTCATATTCACAAAAACCTTTCAATTTCACTTCAGTGTAGGTAGGTAAGTTTCTGTCATGCAGGCTCAGAAACTTATGACATTTATAGCTTAGAGAGCAAGAGATAATATTTTTTATGCTGGTTACTGTCCACTTCTGGTGGGCCTTCTGGTGGTTCCCTCATTGCGAGAGGTGAAGTTACAGGGAACCAGTCTTTTCAGTAGCCGGGCCTGCACTGTGGATGTCCTCCCAGTAGATGTCAAACAGATTATGTGCTTTTTAAAAGACATCTGAAGGCAGCACTGTTCGCTGTTGTATTGTGTTTTTACTATTTATGTTGAGAGCCACTCAGAGTGTCTGGGGCAACCTGTCAGATGGGTGGCATATAAATTTATTATTATTATCATTAGTAGTAGTATTGATAGTAGTATTAGTATTATAACTTCAGAGCAACCTTCTTTTGGGGTTCTGTTTTGTTGGATACCCCCTCTGTGTTCTTTGGTTCTCATGGCAACTGCAGCCTTTCTCAGGGTTCATTGTATGTTTATAGGTATGATCAGTATTGTTAAACCTGCTGATGACACAATACCGGAAAGTCTGATTATTATTTTTTCTCCAAATGAGCACATTATGCCCAAGGTTGCTACAGTATTCGACCAATTCAGATGTAAATACCAGAAAACAAACTAGCTCCTAACAAGCATACAGTTTTCTCATTTGAGATGGGCAATTAATATAGTTTAGGCTTTGTTCTGTATTCATTACAACATTCTGTTTTGTTTGTAGCTCTCACTAGTTCCTTTTAGTTTTGTTTATATTTTTTTTACACTTTTTGATATTTTTTCTTCCATACACCTAGTATTTTTCAAAACATTTTCAACTCGTGAGAGCTCATTTTGTAGAATTTGGTACAAACAAATGCTGTAACTTGTTAGGATTAGTACCAAGGTCTGTGTTTATGTAGTGTTGCCTTTAACAAGTTTAAAGCCTTGAAGTGGAGCATAATTATTCTGCCTTAAAAGGTCAGTTAATGCAGTGTTGGCCAAACTTGGGTCTCCAGCTGTTTTTGGACTACAGCTCCCATCATCCCTAGCTAACAGGACCAGTGGTCAGGGATGGTGGGACTTGTAGTCCCAAAACAGCTGGAGACCCAAGTTTGGCCAACACTGAGTTAATGTCAAGTATGGGGAATCTTTTCAAGCCCGAGGCCTGCATTCCCTCATGGCCAGCTTTCTGGTGCTCTATGCCAGCAGTGGACAGGGCCAAAAGGACACAGGTACAACAGAAACCAAACTTGCCAGGGCCATAGGCCTTCTATTGCCATGTGGCTCAATTACTCCTTAAAATTTCTTATTAGAATCAATTGCAGCATGGGGATGATTTCCAGTGGGGAAGGGACTAATATATGATAAGGGAAGTACAAACCTGTATATCCTCACATGCAACCTCCTCCAAACTCGCCTTGTTCAGCTATTAGCAGCTGAAAACTTACTTTTCAATAGGATACTTTTTTTCAAATCTTCTTCTTCTGCTGGGAGGGGAGAGGGGCAACAAATGGAGATGGGAAGATGGGCAAGCCCCACAGGCTTCATTATCCTGCCGTTCCCAAGGTGTCCCAGCCTTGCTTTATGCACTCAAAATTTAATATCTAAAGAACAATTTGGCTTGTAACAAATTACTATCATATATTGTTACTGTGCCAGTTTTGGTATGTGTATTCTTGTGTGAGTCTCTATTTTTAAATTTGTGTCCCTAAAACCATATTTTGGTTTTCAAGATGTAGGTTTGTAGGGGCTGGATGTTAGGAAAGTAGTTTTAGGCCTAACAAATATAAAGGAGTTTCAATTTTAAAGTTATAGTGACAGAATTTGCACTGTAGTGCCATCTTCAGATTGGCCCCATTCTTTCACTGTAGCCTATAATATCATTGCACACACAAGGGAGTTTATTTTTAAACAAGGACTACAATTTAGTCCAATACATATACATATTCATTAAGTTTGATCAATCTAATCACCTATGTCCTTGAAAATGTTCTCCAGGGGAAAAATTGGCATAATCCAGTTATTAAAAGCTGTAGTGCACTAAAAAAAGAATATATAATTTATGTTGAACAGTTTTACAATGTGCAAAAATGCTCTCTGAACCTGAAAATAAATTTCCTAGTATAATTTAAAGGTTAAATAAGCTTTGTAGAAGTATTAAAGAACAAGTTAAAGAAGAAATTAATGGCTGACTGTTGAGGGATAAGCAACTCCATATAAGAAACAAGGAGGATTCTGACATGTACAATATAAAATGTGCAGAGCAAGTTGGATTTCATAGACTGGTTGAATGAGAGATGGTGAACTGCTGTGGTGGCAGAGCATGGTTGGGTATAGGATGAGCAGCTAAAATGATGTACATTTGCATATATTGTGTGTATCCTAATGGAAATGCTCTCATAACCTCTTTGGACTCTGTTTGGGAATGCATTACTAAATAAAGTAATGACCAACTGGGAATTTTGTGTGAAGCCTCAAGAAGAATTGCCACCACTTATATCACAACATCACTGTCACATCTAAAAAATGAAAGAAACGTGCAACAAAATGGTGCAAATGAGGAATAAAGTAATAAAATAAAGTTTGAAACATAGATTGTGATGATTAAATAGGTTTCAGACACCTCATTTTTCAGGAAAATCTGCAATAGAATATTCATAAACAGACTCCAGGGGGAAGTCCACCAAATTAGTTGCAGACACAAAAGCCAGGTTTCAACCTCCTTCTCCCAGTCAAATTGTGTAAATGTGTGCAAGACACTCGCCCAGCAGAAAATGGATGCAGTACAGAAAATGTCAGCCAGTCAACAAAGCTACAAACAGAACTTCTCAGAAAAAGAACCCCCTAATTAACACAACAAAGCAGGGAAAGCTGTATGGGAAATAATATGCAGGGAGATTATTTATTTTATTTTATTTTTAATATAGGAACTACACCAAGACAGATTACAGTACATGTCTGTGTGCACCAAAGGGTTTTCTGTGCCTGTTATTGCTGCTTCTGTAGGCAGGAGGCTCCCTCCTGAAATGAAATATGTCTAATTACCCTGCTGGATATACAGCTACCACTTTCAGCATAGCAGTAGATGAACAAGGACTGATACAAAACTAGGAATGGACTGAGCAACCTAATTCTGTCCCATTTCAGTTTTGCTAGAGCTCAGTTATATGTCTGGTCTGAACTGCATTGTGCTTATTTTTTTAAAGGACACAGCACATTTAAATTGTATCCAGTTTAAATGATTTTCAATAAATTCTTCCATATTCTTTGTGTACACCAAATATTTTGTTTGCACACCAAAACTACATAGCACTATCTGATAAAGTGCATTATTTGCAAAAAAGCAGATGAAACAAATCTCCCGCCCCCTTTGCTCGTTGTCCTCCTGTATTGCTGCTTTCCTTGCAGAGTGGAGACTACTATCCTCCAGATGAATCACCACCACTTGCTTGCTTGCTCCGTTTCCTCTCTAGAGGAGGAATTAGGATACAATGGTGACATAACAGATAAAAAGGCTTTGGTTCATAGGGTCTGAGCATACTATATAACTGGGGTAGACATTTCTACATGGCCCTTAGAATTTCCCTTAGGCCATATGCCTTACCGCCCTGTTTCACGTCCTGAGTCTTCTTGTCCAGCTAGGTTATGTCCTTGAACTCTGATAATACCTCTTGCTTCTCAGGATGGAGGCTAGAAAGGTTAAGAACAGACCTCCAGAATGAATTAAGTTCTTAACCCGAGGTACCACTGTAATATAACTATCTATCTAGCAACATGATATCTTACTTATCCCAGTCTTTCCGTAGGAAAGACCATGATCTGTGTAGTTTGAATATATAGCCCTACAGAGACATTATGCTCTTTTTGGTAGCCCAGATTTAACCAAGTAGTGCTTCTCCAGTCTTTGAATTTTTCTCAGTAAGTGTTCCTGAAGCCAATGAATTAGTTCTTTCTAGTGAGATCTAGTGTGCCTGGCTGAATACAGATCTCAGCCCAAAAGCAACAGTATCAGCTGACGACGCAGTTGTTGATAATGCATGGTTAAGCAGTGCAAAGGCTGGACTACTTGCAATCATGACTTTCACAGTATCTGGCTATCCAGACCAAGCTCTAAGTCCCCCATATTAGTTCTCTATGTAATTTAATAACAGAAAAAGTCTGGAATAAACTTTGCAGTGCATGAGGAAAGTCCAAGGAGGAAGATTATGAATTTATGGGGGGGGGGGTGCTTGTAAAACTATGTCACAAGTCAGATTTCAGTCCAGCTGGCTGTGTGCCTCAGAAAGAACTGTTTCTGTAAAATTGCATTCTGCCAAGTTGAGCTTCACTGATATGATGTTAGACAGATTAGGCAGATTGCAGATTACTTTCATATTCTTAAGGAGTATTTTCACATAGGATAACATCATCCAAATAATATTGGACTCAATTTTGGCCCTTTAAGATTAGAGACAGCATCCTTTGAAAATCAGTGGCTGCTAATGCAAGTTCAGGTGTAACATAATTAAAGTAAAATAGTCTATCACGTGTAATAAATTGCTATAGTGCAATCTGTAAATTTAACAGCCAGGAAATGGCCAAATAAAAAAAATCAGTTTTTAATAGGCATCTAAAACACACCAAAGTTTATGCCTCTCAGGTTGCACAGGGTGAGTGAGGGTATTCCAGAGGACAAATGCCACTATGAAAAAGTTGTCACTAGATGGCAATCTGCCAGCTATGGCACAACCAGCTGGACTGACTCCAATGATTGTCTTTATAAAGGAAGGGAGTCCGCCAGGTATTTTGGTCCCAAATTGTTTAGGGATTTATATGCTAATAGCATGGTTTGGGAGCAAATAGGCAGCCAGTGCTATAGTTTTTTTTCTATTTGCAAAGGTGCATTATTTATTTATTTCATTCATGAGTCACTTCCCAAGAGGCATCCCAAAGCACTTTACAAAAGGTGTATTGCATGTATAGCTAGGTACCCTGCTCAGCACCCTAACTGTTGCATTCTCCACTAGCTGCAGCTTCCAAGCTAAGACCAAGGGTAGCCCCACATAAACCTTATCACAGTAATCTGTGAGGTTACAAGTACAGTGGTACCTCGGGTTACATACGCTTCAGGTTACAGACTCCGCTAACCCAGAAACAGTACCTCGGGTTAAGAACTTTGCTTCAGGATGAGAACAGAAATTGCACAGCGGCGGCGGGAGGCTCCATTAGCTAAAGTGGTCTTCAGGTTAAGAACAGCTTCAAGTTAAGAACGGACCTCCGGAACGAATTAAGTACGTAACCAGAGGTACCACTGTAAATTTGAGATTATTTGTCCTCCTTTGACTGGCAAATGCAAAAGCATCATGTCGGAACTTACTTAGCTGCTTCTCAAGAGATTTCAGCCAGCTTTGTTCACTATTGGGGTTGGCTGGCTATAATACTAAACCATAATGTAGCATTATAAAGGTAAACGACTGTGAAGTTTCAACTCATGTACTTCCTTTCTCCCTTCTCTGGTACAGTTACAAAGAGTTCAGAAATTTTTGCTTCCAGATTAGATTAACCACAGCTTGCTGTGTTATCCAACACAAATTGTGGCTATTCTTTACTAAGTTTGGTTGAAACCAGCTAATTTTAAAACACAGTTTATGAAGGTTTTTTCCAACTACCCTTAATTAAGATTAATGGCAGCTGAGGGATCAGACAACATGCTAATTTGTGGTTAAACTGAAATGACAGTGGGAAGCTTCTGAACTCCTTATGACTTCTTTGGAGGAGGACAAGGTTGAGGGGAGGACATATAAGCTGTGGCTTATATTTGTAACACAGATGTATTCCTGCATTGCAGGGGGTTGGACTAGATGACCCTTGGGATCCCTTCCAAATCTACAGTTCTGTGATACTAGATGGGGATATGCACTCTGCAAGGCAAGGTTAGAAATCATAATTTCTCCAGAGTGCTAAATATTTTTTCTGTCTGTGGCAGCAAATGGTTGTAAGACACTATGTGGTTTTCTTAAATCTACAATTAGCTAGATGCCTCCATCCTTCATCTCTACCATAAAAGGTAACATTCTTTGAGATGAGTGAATTTTTGCACTTGTTTCTTAGGCTTTTCTGATACAGCGTCTCTGATCTGCCAATATCAAGTGCCATAGATTGTCTTGCAGGTGTCACAGCACACCACATTTTGTCTTTGTGAACAACCTCATGTACATAGTCAAATTTATCCTTAACATTGTTCCAGGTAACAGTTGAGATTGGGTTTGTAAGATTTGAGGGCTACCCCTTCCCCACCAGCCTTCAAAGTTCCCAAAAGCACTTCCCATCACTTACCACTTCCCTCTTCAATTTAATGCAGCAGCCTTTTGGAAAACTACATTTCCCATGGTCCAGTGGCCTTTTGCTGTCCATTTTTTGCTGTTCAGTACATTTTTAACCAGAGTGGCAGGGCAGTTGAGAAAAAACATTTCCTGTTTACTGCTGCTTGACAGATAATTAAAGGGGAATGGGTATATGTTTTTCAGCAGTGTAGGATGGTTGTGTGTGGGACTGTGAAACTAGCAAGAGTGAGTGGGGGAGGTAATACTTCTCTAGTTTGGATTTTCATATAAAGCTGCAAAAAACTTCAGGACTTACTAAGGGCTAAACCTTTACAACACCCTTAAGTTACCGTATTTTTCGCCCCATAGGGCACACCTAGTTTTTTTGGGGGAAAATAAAGAAAAAAAATTATTTCCCCCCCAGGTGCGGGGCTGGGGCGGGGGAAGCATGAGCTTCCCCTGACCCCAGGCCCCAGAACAGGCTGCTATCCGCAAGCCGTGGGAGAGTTGCGTGGATTTGCGCAGCTCTCCCATGGCTAGCGGAGAGCTGCGCGAAGCCTGGGGCGCCCCATAGGACGCACACACATTTCCCCTTCATTTTTGGAGAGGAAAAAGTGTGTCCTATAGGGCAAAAATACGGTAATTAACAAGCCTCAGCTCAGAGAACTTTGCTGCAACGCTAACTGTTCATGGACACTGTAGAATTCTGTAGAATACCCAGAAATGTAGAATACACCACATACATCCAAAGTCACCTGTTCAATATTTGGTTTGGTAATGCATGTACATTGAATCAGGTAGTGTAGAGGCTGCTGATCCAATATCCAGCATTAGTTTAATAAGCTAAGACTTTCTGGACACTGCTGCATGCGTGTGTGTGTTTTTGTGTTCATTTTCCTATACATGTAGAGCTGATTATGTCTGTACTTGGAACAATACCACCTTCCACTTGAATCACGTGTAATTGTTGGTTGAGTAGATTGCTCTTCATACCTTAGAAAAGTGGACAAACTTTTAATGGTGATTTCACCAAGCTGTCTTTGCAAGATATCTTGTGTAGTTTCCAAGATGTTACATAGAATCACAATAAAATGCCTATTATTCCTGAGGTTTTAATTTGCTGGGACTGGAGTTTTTCCCTTGCTTTCTCACTAAAAACTAGTTATCTCTCATCATCTTTGGAGCTAACTGCAGAGGCAACCCCCCTTGCATCCTTTATCCAAGCTCATTATTTTGGTTTCTGCCGGAGTGCTCTCAGTTTGGGGTTGCAATGATGATGGTTTCCCTCAGTCTGATCCTGGAAACAAGCATTCTCTTATGCGAGGCATATTTATTTTCTCAAAAATTTGATATCTAATAACCTGCTCTGCATATTTCCAAAGTCAGATTGATAACCAGAGCGCAATAACTTATATTGTTGGTTCCTCTGGTTTCTGTTCACATTGGCAAAATTTATAATGATTAGTTGCTATATTAGTTGCTCTTAGGTGGAATCTACCCACATATAAAAAACACTGTGAAAATGCTTTTTTATTATATAAGGAATTCACAGAAGAGGAAGTGTGCACCACTCCTGGAATCCAACCACTCAAATTAGACATTGTGAAATATGCTAGTAACATTTGTTCTTGCACACTTCCTATGGGTTTGTTTTTTTTAAAGCTGTGACACATGGGTACAGAAATACCTGTACACATTCTGAGTAGAAAAAAGCAGGGAAGGAGTGATGGAAGGGAGTGACAAAAAAGGTCCTATGTGTATATTTTGTCAGGTTCTGTCCACTGGTGTGAATACCAAGCGGAATAATAGTAATGGTTATGACTGTTCCAATTCATACATGTGAACCCTAGTGCGCCAACTGTGCATACATAAAAATTAGATCTGAATGGCTAATTAGTATGGTAACTCCTCACTTTTGGCACAAATAAATACTTCAGTGCAGGGACTGCACTGTCATATTGTTATTATTGTTGTTATTATTAGTTTTTATGTTGTTACATTGTTATTCAAACCTCTCATATTAATGCATTTTGTATTATAGAAGCCACCTTGTAAGGACTATGCCCTTAAAAGGCAGCTTAAAAATCTATATATAAATCAGTAAACAATCTGTGCATGTTTTCTTAGACCAGAGACTTGTTTTCAAGCAGATAATTGTCAATCATTCAAATATGTGCACTATAAGCCATTAGATACTCATAGACCTTTCTTTATAGCAAGGGTTGGGAAACTGAACTCCTTTCATCTCTAACCATCGGCCATAGTTGAAGGAAGCTGGAGGCCAACAAGATTTGAAGGGTCACAATCTCCCCACTTCTGTGTGTTTCATCCATTTGCCACAAATGAAATTGTCAGCAAGGCAATGGAGGAATTTGTCAGACCTTACACTCTTGGCAGAGTTTGAGTCTCAACAGATGTCGGAGAAATTGGAGTCCTCCATAATTACTATTTCTCTCCTTTTTGAATGTTTGGTACTCTGCTCTAGTAAAGCTATTAATCTGCTCTAGTTCTTTGCTATTTTGTTTAGAGGGCTCTTCACACTCTACCTTGGATTTCACCTTCCTTAAAACTTAAAAACAATCCATTAATGTTATTACATCACTAGCTAGCCCTTTGCTGATTATTAATGTTATACAGCATTAGTCCCATGATTTAAATCCCAGGTCTGTAAATCTATTTCTTCCAACCATCTACTTCCTTAAAAAATAAATAAATTACAAGCTCATAAAACTGCCTCTGTCTTCTTATAACTTCTCAGAGTCTTTGGTGAGGAACTGCTGCATTTTTAGAAATAGTCCTTTCTGCCCTTAATAAGATTAAGTAAAGTTTGCTGTGAGATTATTTTGCTTACAGGAAACAAGAAGTGAAGGGCAGAAGGTGTTGTATGCATCTTAGAGTGATTCACTGAACAATACAGCATTTGTTTTGTAGGTTTTGATTATCAAGTTTAATTTGGACTTTACTTTTTGACTAGTTGCTTGAGACAACATTCCCAGAAGGTGGAAGAACCAACAAGGGGATCATCTATCTTGGACCTGGTCCTCACCAATAGGGAGGAACTGATTGATAAAGTAGAAGTACTCTGAAACTTGGGAGGAAGTGTTCATGTTCTCCTGGGTTTCATGATACAGAGGCAAGGGAAAAATGAGTGTAGTCGAACACACACTCTGGACTTACAGAAGGCCAATTTCGAAAAGCTGAAGGAGCTACTGGGTATGAGCCTGTGGTCAGAAATCCTCAAGAAGGATGTGAGTTTTTAAAAGGAGAAATATTGAAGACTCAAATGCAGACAATACCACCAAGAAAGAAAAGTGGGAGGCATCTAAGCAAACTGGTGTGGCTGCATAAGGAGTTTACAGATGAACTGAGAGTTAAGAAGGGCATGTATAAGAAATGGAAGAAAGGGAAAATCACAAAGGAGGAGTATGCATAAGTAGCCAATAGCTGCAGGGGGAAAGTCAGGCTGGCTAAAGCTTAGAATGAGCTCAGGCTTGCAAGAGAGGTTAATAATAATAAAAAAGATTTATTTGGCTATGTCCAAAGTAAGAGGAAGAACAAGCAAGTGGTAGGTCCTCTGTGTGGTGAACACGGGGAAATGCTGTTGCGTGACAGAGAAAAGGCAGAACTACTCAACAGCTACTTTGCATCTGTCTTCACCCAAATGGAAAGTGATGCCCAACCTGGTGATAACAGATTAAATGATGTAAGGAGGGTGTTGCAGCCCAAGACAGGAAAAGAGGTAGTAAGGGAACCCCTAGCTACTTTCAATGAATTCGGATCTCCAGAGCCTGATGAGCTACATTCAAGAGTCCTAAGGGAGCTCGTCAATGTAATTTCAGAGCCTTTGTCTATTATCTTTGAGAATTCTTGGAGAACAGGTGAGGTCCCTACAGACTGGAGGCGGGCAAATGTTGTCCCAATCTTCAAGGGGGGGGGGAGGAAGACTTGGGTAACTACCAACCGGTGAGCTTGACATGGATACCAGGGAAGGTCCTAGAACAGATAATTCAACAGTCGGTCTGTGAACATTTAAAAAAGGATGCTGTGATTACTAAGACCCAGCATGGATTTCTCAGAAATAAATCATGCTGGACCAATCAGATTTCTTTTTTAGTGGAATTACAAATTTGGTGGATCAGGGAAATGCTGTTGACATAGTCTATCTTGACTTCAGTAAGGCTAGGGACAAATAAATGTAAGGTTCTGCACTTAGGCAGGAAGAACCAGATGTACAAATATAGGATGGGGGACACTTGGCCTACTAGCAGTACATGTCAAAAGGATCTAGGGGTCTTGGTGGACCACAAGCTTAACATGAGTCAACAGTATGATGCAGCAGCAGCAGCAGCAAAATTTTTAAAAAGCTAACACTAGTGTAGGCTGCATCAGCGGAGGTATGGTGTCCAGATCCAGGGAAGTAATAGTACCACGCTATTCTGCCTTAGTCAGACCACCCTTGGAATACCATGTTCAATTCTGGGCACCACAATTTAAGAATGATGTTGACAAGCTGGAACGTGTGCAGAGGAGAGCAACCAAGATGATCAAAGGTCTGGAAACTAAGCCTTATGAGGAGTACTTGAAGGAGCTGTGTATGTTTAGCGTGGAAAAGAGGAGACTGAGAGGAGATATGATAGCCGTCTTCAAATAGCTCAAGGGCTGTCACATGGAAGAGGGAGCATGCTTGTTTTCTCCTGTTCTGGAGGGTAGGACTCGAAGCATTGGCTTCAAGTTGCAAGAAAGGAGATTTTGTCTAAACATTCGGAAAAACTTTGTGACAGTAAGAGCTGTTCAGCAGTTGAACAGACTCCCACGAGAGGTGGTGGACTCTCCTTCTTTGGAGGTTTTTAAGCAGAGGTTGGATGGTCATCTGTCACTGATGCTTTAGCTGAGTTTCCTGCATTGCAGGGGGGTTGGACTAGATAACCCTTGCGGCCCCTTTCAACTCTAAGATTCTATGATTCTTTGAACTTCATACAAACTGATAGACACTTTTCTTATTTTGCTCTGAGAAGGTAACTTTAAATAAATGATATGAACTAGTGATGAATTTCCACAAAAGATTGCAAATACAGTGAAATCCTTGGTTCTCAAACTTAATCCATTCCGGGAGTCCGTTCAGCTCCCCAAACTGTTCAGAAACCAAGGCGTGGCTTCTAATTGGCTGCAGGAGCTTCCTGCACTCAATCAGAAGCCGCGTCAGACATTTGGCTTCCAAAAAACGTTTGCAAACCGGAACACTTTGGGTTTGCAGCGTTTGGGAGCCTTTTTGTTCGGGAACCAAAGCATTCAGGAACTAAGGTACCACTGTAGTTTAATGAAGCAAACATTGGATTTTTTAAGTAGAGAATTTAAATCAAAACAGTGATTATGTTGTTATCATAAATCTCTGCCGCTGATATGTACACCCAGATGCCCCAGCTCTTGAAGTATATCCTAGCTCAGGCTAAAACATTTTGAGCTCTAAACTGTTAGAATAAAAAGGGTAAGGAAGGAGGCTTGTTGTCAGGGCCTGATACAGGTTTATCCTTTTAAAAGAAACAGTTTTCCTTATTTGGAAGAAAAGTATGGTCATCTACAAACTAAATTGAAGCTTCTGAAATAGCTTAAAGGTTTGCAGAAGTTCATGACATTTCAAAAGGACCCACCTAAAGGGAACGGGGAATTTTGACTAAAAAGGAGAAAATAAGGACTGTGGGTATGTTTATTGGGAAGAGCAACACATATGCAATTCAGCAAGGCCACAAAGTGTATGGCTGATAATAAAACAATGCAATTTAAGGACAGGGGGTTCTTTGTTTTCTTAATCAAAATAAAATGATTAAAATTGTATGCAAAAAGTGAAGCTTACATTTGTTTTAAAATAACATCAAGAATATGTGTAATGCTCAGTAGCAGCTTTGCTTAGTCTTGTTTTCTCTGCTACTTAAGTCATGCAGATACTGTTAACTCTGAGAAGTTGGAGCAGCATGATCTTTATTCTAAAGCAACACATTTTTATGTGCATGTGAAAAGAGTTGGCAAAATAGTTGTTGACTACAAAAAAATGCTGTTTTTAGGAGGTGGTCACATCTGGTTTATTGCTTTCAGTTGAGAATTTCATCTGAAAAGAAATTGGCTGATAACATGTATTCCACAATTACTAATGCTAGACAGGCAGATGTTTTTCTTATTACATAATACTAGGCAGATGTGTATTTAAAAGAAGTTGAAGTTCTCTAAGAAAATAAACTTTACCTTATAGGCAATAAAACTGAGACTGCCATGTTTGTTTCTATATAGCAAATCTAAATATTGCTGTTTTGGTCAAATTAGGTAAGTAGTAAAAAGAAAAAGAAAAAAGAGTAGTAACATTTGTATAATCTCCAGGTTAACTTCAATGTATTGAAATAAATTATAGAATTTTTTCAATGTTTATAGAATTTTTTGGAATAAATTGTTGAAGTTAACCCTAGCCCTGTGCCCTTTGAAGAGAGATACAGATCATACAGTATTATGTTTTATTTAGGCCAAATGAGAAACCCATGATTTTCTAGATTTTTAACTGCTGGCTATGCTAGAAGATCATAGGTTTTCCACCTCTCGTTTAGTTTGTTAAGACACATTCCCGAAGAGTATGTGTTATCTGTAGAGGAAGGGACAGAGATTTGATGATTTTCAATATTTGAAGTTTCTGCTTAGTGTTTCAGAAATTCATTTATTATGCTGAAGAGCCATGTTTGATTTCGGAATTTTAATGTGTTAAATGTGAGATTTATTTTGTAAAACTAATAAAAATTATTATTATTAAATAGAAAGACATTTATTTATTTATTTATTTATTTATCTAAAATGCCATAAACTTTCATTAATTTATTAAATATAGATTTTGTTCCATTGCCAATTTAACCCTTATCTTATGCTTGGACAGCTTACTTCAGTAGAAAACACAAAATCTAAAATGTCACGATAAATGTTTCACAATTAAAACCAATATGAACCACAATATATCTTGTCAAGTGTCAAGTGTATTTAGATACGTCCACAGTACATTGTTAGGCAGGTGGTGTTGTGGCCAAGCCTCAGGATCCGGCTAGGGGCAGGAGATTGCCACCCTCCTCTCCAGGACGTGCCCCGTCGATGGCACTGGGCGGAGCCCATCCAGAGGGACGGGCCCCACTGACCAATCAGCACCAGCGGGGGCATATCTGCAGGAAATTTAAACCATGGCACGTCCGGGAGAATGCCCTCTCTCGCCTTTCGCCAGATCTTCTGCCCACCTGCTCTCTTTTTCAGCTTTGCTGCAATACGACCTGGCTATGGACTAATTTTGGCCGCCATATTTTTGGGACCAGGCAGGAATTTTCCAGTTGGTAAATTGGCTCCAGCAATTTGGTTTTCGCCTTCCTCGCAGCAGTCGTCATGACTTTGTGAGGTTAGGGACTGGGTAAGCCTTTCTTTGGATGGAGGGGAGGTTGTAGTCTCCACCTACACCTCCTTATTAGGGGTGTCCTGTTAAAGGGATCCAGGGGTGTGGATTCTGTCCGAGGCCCTGATGTGGGCTAGGACAATACCACTATTCCAACGGGGACCCATTGGGGTGCCCCTATTTCATGTATGTCATAGGGGTCTCACTATTGGTCGTTTACCCTTAGTTGGACTCCCTGCAGACAGGCAGGAGTTGGGATATAGTCTGGCTTCACCCAATGCCTAAGCCAAACCGCTCACATCTGTAACCAATAAAGTTGTGGCCTATTTGAACCCATAAACCAAAATCCGCTTGTTTATGTGTTTATTTATCCTCTAGGAAACCAAGGGTCATGGGGCCTTGACACGCAATGCAAGGGGAAATGCCAGTAAGGAACCAATTAATTTTTACAGAGGCCTATATCAAAAGGAAATATTTTCACCAGCCTTCTAAATGTCACAATGAAAGATTACTGCAGGTAGTTACATAGCAAGGGTGCCACCACTGAAAAGACCTTCTTCTTAACACTTTGATTTACCTGTGCATTACTGAAAACCAAGAACAATCCTGGTGGCCTTAGGGATTTAGGGAATGCATAATGGAGAAGGTGATTCTTCAAATTCATTTCCTCATTAAATGTTTCATTATCATTACAGGCAACAATCTGCTTTCTCATATGCCTTCAGTAGTTTCTGAAGTTGCAGCAGCTGTATATAGAGATGGGCTAAAACATATAACTTGCCAATTTGCTGGATTAGATAGCACTTGTCTCTGGAGAACGAGTGCCTGAGGGACAGGAAAGGTAAAATGGTATGGCCCGCCTACATCATACTTTCATGCTGGAAAAGGAAGGAGAGACTTTGCTCAGTATCTTAACTGATGTGGGCAGGGATGAGGATTAGTGGCAGACAGACAGACAGTGGTGGTGTCAGGAACATCAGGGATTTCAGGAGGAACAGCAAGTAGGTCATTAGGAAGGCTAGTGTGCAACAGATTGGCAACTAGAGCAATATCAGGGGAACTACTACAGTAAGACTGTTGCATTAAGTCACATTTTAGAAGGTATTATTTTACATAATATTTTTAAAGACCAATGTTTTAATTATGTTATCTGCTCATTACTTAAAAATAAAGGTATCAACTTAATAAATACAGTGGTACCTCAGTTTAAGAACAGCCCTGTTTACAAACTATTTGAACTCCGCAAAACCGGAAGTACTGTCCCAGTTTGCGAACTTTACCTTGGTCTAAGAACAGAATCTGAATGGTGGAAGGGCACCGACGGCTGGAGGCCTCATTAGGGAAAGTGCGCCTCAGTTTAAGAACGGTTTCGGTTTAAGAATGGACTTCTGGAACGGATTAGGTTCAGAGACCGAGGTACCACTGTACCTTGTTAGATATTTTGGATTTACATTGAAATCCATATGGCCATACATCATGGTTATTTCTTGAAAGATTTAGTGGATTCCTCATCTCTTCACTCGTCTGTTCTTTTGGGTGGGGGTGGTAATGATAGAGGATGAAAACACTGGGAGAAACTGAAAATGAAGGATTTGCCTATCCCTAGATGGTGATGAATGTGTCCTCCCACACAAATATATTTTGTAATCCTAGCTGTCATTATTATTGTTTATCTTATGCACTTGTGACTCATATTTCTAAAAATCTTCCTGACATTCAGTACATATGTTTGTGATCCAGCCATGGATTTGGTTACTTTCTTATTGTATATAAGTGATCCTTCATCAAACTTTTCTGAGAAGGTGGTATATTCTGAATAGAACACAAAATTTTGAATAAAAAGACAAAACCTTTCCCAATATTTGTGTTACCATGTTATTTGTCTTTTTGAGTTAAATCCCACTCTTGTGGTTTCGTAACATGCTGGCATAGAAAAATGTTCTGCATAAAGGAGGGGTAACTGTCTATGTTTAAAACTAGCTGTAATGACAAGAGAGTAATATACTGTCAGGAGCCAGAGTCACGAATAGGTCAGCAATAAAAGATACTGGTGTCAGTGAAGTCAACTCATGTAAAAACACACTGATTCCCAGACTGTCCATGGGCCAGATTTAGAAGGCGATTGGGCCGGATCCGGCCTCCGGGCCTTAGTTTGCCTACCCACGACATATGCAGTGGGGAGGATAGGGAAATGGGAACAACAACAGTAATCAATTCTACTCATATCTTCTCTTCCCAACTCCAGATATATTTTCCTGTGCAAATTAATGATTAAGCTTAGATACTGTTCCACCAGTGGCAGCATGCTTTACGTAGAGGTGTGCTCACAGAATGTTGCCACTATTGAAATGGGAGAGGGCAACTTTTGTCTATTTCTATTCCCCATGCAACCCCTTCTGCCCTAACCTACAAATCTTATCAGGAGGACTGGGTAATACTCTGGAACAGAGTGAAGACTTCAGGGAGGATATTATCTTCCCTTTTTCATTGGAAATATCTCCTCTCCCCTCTTTCCACCAGTAGAATCTCAACTGAATTGAAAGCCTTCTGTCAGAGAAAGGATTCAAGCCCAAATCCTTTCTGCTGTACTCCTAGCTAACCAGGCCTGGTGGCTATCTAAGCAATAATTGCTTTTTCCCCAGGAGAATATACTGACTGACATCATAGATGTGACTTGAGGCTGCAAATTCCCTTCAGCACACAGATCGCTGGCCTTTTCTTTCACACTCCTCTCCTGGTCATAGCCCATCTGGTTGCAAATAGCAGTAGAATAAGTACTGCAAAAACAGCACATAGTCTTGTGATATCATGCATAACATAATGCAGTGTGATTAACTTTAATGAACTAGAATCTACTTTTGTCTGCTGCATGAAATGTTACCCTCATTTGGCAGGGGTGTGTGTAATAGATCTACACCCCTATAGTGAAAGAAAAGGGATAGCTCAAAATATTAATAAGAGCCTAGTCCAGTGTGGATGCCCATTTCTTATCTACTCTCTTTTCCTTCTATTTAATCTTCTTGTATATGCAAAATGAGTAAAACTTATTGACTTGAATCCTAAGTAAACTTCTGCAAGTGGAAGGGCACATTCCATTCATGGATGGGACTTAAGATAGTATGGAGGATCCAAACCGTAGAAGGGTAGAAAACAATTTTGAAGCTGCTTGTTCTGCCTCTTAGACTGCTGGAGAGGTCTCTGAATCCTCTAGAACATAATTTTTTTGGGGGGAGGGGCACAAAAGGCCCAAGGAAAAGGGGTGACACCAGTAAGCATATGCACCCACTTGCAAACATCACTTGAGTGGAACTCCATTCAGCCTGCCAGTAGAAACGAACTTGGGATTTTTCTTTTCCTGCTGAAGTCATCTTAGATAAAGAAACTGGCTCAAATTCCCCTCCTCCTTTTAAAATAGATATTCAAGGAGCTATTGAGAGTGAATTCCTCTGAGGAAAATAGCTGATGTGTGAAAAGCATTGGAAATTAATCTAGAAGATTAAAATCCAGTTTCAATAAATTGTTTTCTTGTACCAATTGGCTTTTCTCATTTTCTTTCTTTCTTTCTGTTTTGTGACATGACCCTCCTTATTATAAGACAGCCCTCAAACAGGCGAGTAGCAGACATATCGTTTGTCAGTAGGAAAGCATTAAGCTTTTGATTATGATAAAAATATGATCAGGTCTACATGAACAAAACTATTCTAAGACACACTTTAAGCTTAAAACAATAAATCCTTAGCCTGTGAATTTCAGCATTGGTTTTGTCACATAGTTTGTGATAGTATTTCTAATAAATTCTGTGAGACTGCTTCCAAATGTTACCTTTTAAAATAACTCTGCATTTCACTGTCTAACACACACACACACACACACACACACACACACTAATACACCCTTTGCAAACACTATGTTGCACCCATTCATTGTTCAGTAGCAGTTGCATTTTCTTGTATTTATGCTGCCTGCATGCCTTGGTTGTTTCCATGGCAACCACTTCTTATTCTTCGTTTGTACTGAACCAGACAGTACTCTTAGCAGATTCTTTATTTTTAATCATTGTGATGTTATAATAGTGTTCCAGTTTTATCTTAAATTGTTATTTACTTCTGCTTGCAATCAGAGGATGCTGCTCAAATAGCTGATTTTTAATCTGGACACATGTGATGTGTAAATCCATCACTTACTATATGACTTTCATTGAGGTCTACAGATCCTTAAATATGTTGTGATATATGAATGCACTACTAAACAATATTACAGAATGCTTGCACATTAGTCTCTTGTAGGTAATCTCAATTAAATATCCTGTTAGAGGCGATACTGAAGATAATTCAGAATTTAATTCATAATACCTTTTGGAACAATCCCAATCCCCATTCTGCATTGCTGGTAGGGAGGGGAGTAGTTATTGGTGGGGCTTACAATCTGTGAACTGCCCTGTGATCTTTGGATGAAGGGTGGTATACTAAGTAAGTAAGTAAGTAAGTAACATGCTTAAGATTGCACTGTATGGTGCTTTTAAAAACTTTTGTCAGTACTTGGTAGTAGATAATGCAATGGGGGGATGAATGTAATTTGGAAAAAAATAAAATGTGCTTGCATTTAGGGTGGTCAGTTATGCCACCCTAGAGGAGGACTAAAAGGGATACCAATTTGTCTATTATAATTTATATTTATAGTTGCAAATTTAGATATACAATACAACTCACCATAGTGAGGAAGGCACCAGATGACTTGTGTGTCTGACAGTTGATAGGCAACTTCAGTGCTCCTGTGCTCCCTTTTTATGGTTCCTTATCCTTAAACTGAGCAGCCCTCAAACAGAGGACACCTTCAAATAGACGACTGTCCTCTGGCAGCTCTTCAAATAGTGGACTGTTTTGTGCAAAATATGACACATGGCCAGCCTTATTGTATTTAGTATCTGCGTGACATGTTCTTTCTAATTTGTATGTTAGTAAAGCAGAGAAAGCTGAACCAGCTCCATTACTTGGCATACTTTTTTTCCGAAATAAATATACATATAGAGGACCCCAAATTTCTCACATTTGTGTCTACTTGACACACCCACAGATGTGGTGACAAGTGTTCACTGACATTTGCAACAGAAGCCCCACTTTATGCATTAGAAAGGGAAACCCGCCCCTCATGCTGTCACAAGATACCTTTGCATTCTGGGCAGCAGTGTATAGAAACAGTCTTGGAAAAATCAACCTGGGAAGTCACCTGGTGATGAGTCAGTGTAAAGAACTCATTTTCCCCACTACAGTAGGCATCATCCAAATGACATTTCAATGGCTTATATTGTAATGTTCTAATAGCATCCTTTATATTACATTTCCACATGTGAAATGTAGTAAAGCTTTGAGCATTTTCACGTAGTTCCACTTGAGAGCTGCATTTATGGTGGATTTGTTTTAGTCATTTCCAGTGGTAAATTATATATTTATTTGTTTGTTTGGTTGGTTGTTTATACTGCGCACATCGGGCTGGGTTTCCCCAGCCAGTCTGGGCGGCTTCCAACAAAACATTAAAAATACATTAAAACAGCAGTCATTAAAAACTTCCCTAAACAGGGCTGCCTTCAGATGTCTTCTAAAAGTCAGATAGTTCTTTATTTCCTTGACATCTGATGGGAGGGCGTTCCACAGGGCAGGTGCCACAACCGAGAAGGCCCTCTGCCTGGTTCCCTGTAACTTTGCTTCTTGCAATGAAGGAACCGCCAGAATGCCCTCGGCGCTGGACCTCAGTGTCCGGGCTGAACGATGGTGGTTGAGACGCTCCTTCAAGTATACTGGGCCAAGGCCATTTAGGACTTTAGAGGTCAGCACCAACACTTTGAATTGTGCTCGGAAACGTATTGGGAGCCAATGTAGGTCTTTCAAGACCAATGTTATGTGGTCTTGGCGGCTGCCCCCAGTCACCAGTCTAGCTGCCGCATTTTGGATTAGTTGTAGTTTCCGGGTCACCTTCAAAGGTAGCCCCACGTAGAACGCATTGCAGTAGTCCAAGCGGGAGATAACCAGAGCATGCACCACTCTGGTGGACTCGTAATCTGGTGAACCGGGTTCGCGTCTCCACACCTCCACATGCAGCTGCTGGGTGACCTTGGGCTAGTCACACTTCTCTGAAGTCTCTCAGCCCCACTCACCTCACAGAGTGTTTGTTGTGGGGGAGGAAGGGAAAGGAGAATGTTAGCCGCTTTGAGACTCCTTCGGGCAGTGATAAAGCGGGATATCAAATCCAAACTCTTCTTCTTCTTCTTCTCTGGTGAGACAGTCCGCAGGCAGGTAGGGTCTCAGCCTGCGTACCAGATGGATGTGGTAGACAGCTGCCCTGGACACAGAATTAACCTGTGACTCCATGGACAGCTGTGAGTCCAAAATGACTCCCAGGCTACGCACCTGGTCATTCAGGGGCACAGTTACCCCATTCAGGACCAGGGAGTCCTCCACACCCACCCGCCCCGTTCCCCAGAAACAATACTTCTGTCTTGTCAGGATTCAACCTCAATCCGTTAGCCACCATCCATCCTCCAACCTCAGTCCTAGAGATTATATAGCGAAGTGAAGCTTCAACAGTGCCTAGATGGGAGATGACTGGGGTGTCCAGTCATCTCCCAGGAGGAGAGGGTATTAGTTTATAAGTAGAATTTAATACCAAATGAAATGAAACAGCTTTGGGTAGCAGGTGAAATCAGAATTTGGCTGTTTTCCTTTAGCAAGCCATTTAATTACACTTTCTCCCAAGTTATATATTTGGGAAATTTTGACTTTATTTAAGGAGTAATGAGGTCTCAAAACTTGATCTGTGCCAAAAAGGATTGTAGTTGCTGCTTGTTCCCAAATGCTGCTAATGGAATGATTCATTTATAGAGATGTTGCCCAAAGTTCATATTCCTTGGCTTAAAATATGAACCTCAGTGACTGATGAGGCAAATACTAGGCAAATATTACACCCTCTCACCTTCACCTGCTTTCTTTGATGCTGCTCCCACAGTAAATGGTAGACATCAAGGTAAACAGGTTGAAGGGAAAAGGGAATGAGATATGTGAGACCTTTTGGAGAGGCTCACAGTCACAAGAGGGAGCAGAACCAATTTGGCTTCCTAATCAGGGGTATGACAGGATTCAGCTTTGAATAAGTTTGGAGTAAGATAACCTATTTCCTCTTTTGAGGCACGGAATTATAAGCCATTTCAGGGAGAACATGGGGAGTGGGCTTTGATCGATATTCATTTTTACAAGATGCATGTCACTCTGATGGTTTCTGTTTACAGTTGTTGAGATTTTTGGTATTTATTTCTACACTTTCTCAACAGATTGTATAACAATGAGAGATAATGGGCAATGTTTATTTTTAGAGCATTTTTTTTTAATTGGGTATGTATAAGCTTCAGGACCAGCACAGCAGTGATACTCCTAATTATATGATTAATCACAGTGACACATTTTTACAGCCTACATTTTTGCTTTGCAACCAAAAGCATAGCATTTTAAAGGTCACCTTCTGGTCAAAAAGCCACAACAAAGTAAACGGTAGTTTGCAGCCAACTACAATTTTTGACTATAGAGCACAATTTTCTATTTTGAAAAAAAGTGTTTGTTCTAAAACCGTACTTCTATTAAAAGTTACAACTCAGTTCTTCAAAAGGTTTTCGAGCACAAAGTAAATCTGAAAATAGTTTGGCATCTTCTCCAACTTCAATTTCTTTTTTTAAATGATTGGTTGGGAATTTATTCTGAACCAGTGTTTGAAACTCTCATTGTTCTAGGTGCATTTTTCATTAGCAAGAGCATTTTCTGAGCTTTGGACGCCTAAGATTTCAGATTAAAACTGCGGAGTGGAAGGAAAGGAGGACCTTTTTCTGCCTCCCCATTTTCAGCTTATCTCTGAAGAATGAAAAAGAGACCATCTTAAGAATATTAGGGGGGTGGGCAGGGGAAGGACTAGATCATGTGAAAAATGAACATAATATTTTAGCTGCAGTTTCATTCACTTCCCCTTTTGTATTCTTGTTATAAAAAAACCCGCACCTAGACTTTCTGTTGTTTCGCCCATGAACCTAGGTTTAAGGTGCCATTTAGCTCCTAGCTTTCATATCTCAGTTTCTAACACTGTTCTGAACTATTAAAAAAATGCTTTGTTGCTGATCAGAAATGTGTATATCTTGGTTCTGAGTATAGCTATGCAATTTATTGTTTATCTTGTTATTCTAGAATTTCAGTATGTTAGGATGCTCACATATTATTTTAGTAAACCAAGTTATACTGGACATTCAGCTTCTCCCACTTTTCAATGTGCCTTTAGTGCATAGCTGACTGTACTCAGCTTTTCCTTGCCTCTGTATCATGAAACCCAGGAGGACATGATCATTTCCTCCCAAGTTTCCAAGTACTTCCACTTCCTCAATCAGTTCCTTTTGGTGGGGACCAGGTCCAAGGTAGCTGATCCCCTTGTTGCTTCTTCCACCTACTGGGAATTGAAATTGTCAGCAAGACAATGGAGGAATTTGTTGGGCCTTAAATTCTTGGCAGAGTTGGAGTTCCAACAGATGATAGGGTAGTTGAAGTCTTCCATGACTGCTATATCTCTCCTTTTTGTAATGTTTGTTAATCTGCTCTAGTAAGACATCATCCAAGTCTTCGGTCTGGCTTGGTGGTCTTTAGCAGACACACATAGTAAGGTCACTGCTGCTTCTCTCTCCTACAATTTCTACCCATATACTCTCAATCTGCCTTCCATGCGCCAGGTCATAGTTCTCTTCAGAAGTGTGCACACCCTTTGAAATCAGTGGTTTTACTTTATGAGTCAGCTCCTGAATTTGCTTGCTTCCCTCTGCTTTTCCCTTTTCCTTTTGTTTCAGGTCATTTTCTTGTAATCCCTTGATGAGTGGTTGACTTGTTTTTAGTTTCTGAACATTACTTAGAATGTTAGATGCTTTCTAAATGATAAATTTAATACAAAATGGTAATACAGTAATTTTAGAAGTTCATCAAATAAACTTTTCAAAGTTACGTTTTTCTCTCTTGATTGTTTATCACTGAACAGCTGCATCTCCAGTAATACAACCTTAAAGTCCCATAGTCCCAAATGTTTTGTGTTACGTAGCACACAGATAAGAAAACATAGAAAGCTTCATTCTGTTTTAGGACATCCAAACCATGTAATATGTGGAAGTACTAAAATAAGAAGTAATATGAAATGTACTATTGTAAAGCATTGAATTATAGGCGAAAAGTTTAGTAATGTTAATTATGGGTTGTGGGAAACTGTGATGCAGTAAACAATAAGAAAGAAGGGCGGTGTATAACCGATAAGCAGTTCTTCCTCAACATTTAGTAGTTTTGATTCTGAGGATGGTGGAAGTAACACTTTGTTGACACAGTAATTAATTACAATGTTGTCATATTCTGTGTAAGGTTCTGCCTTCAGTGTACAAAAAGCCTGGTCCTAATGTTGTTTGTAAATATTTTTAAACGTGCTTGTAAGTCCCTTTTGTGTGCTGCTGTTTTTCTTTCAGGTTTTTAAACACCCCCCCTCGCTTTGGAGGCATGCTAAAATAATGATTAATTTTCCTTTTGTGGAGTCTAATGTCCATACATTGTTGCTGCTTGCTGCTGCTGCTGCTGCTGCTGCTGGGGAATGGCAGGATGCAGGCAGGGGAAGGGGTGGAGTTTATCCCCAGCTGTATTGGTGGGCTGTGGGTAGGGGTGGAATCACAGGATCTTGCATATGAGAGACTTATTTCCTGAGGGGCCTAGGTTCTAGTACATTCTAGCCTTCAGTCTAGAACAGTGGTTTCCAATTGATGGTCCGTGGACCCCAGGGGGTCTGCGTAACCCACCCTGTGGGTCTGTGGCAACATGCATGTAGCAAAAACTACCAGAGAAATATAAAACATTTCAAAAGTAGGGGGTGCATGTCTTGGCTTTTGAAAAACAGGGGGTCTACAGTACTTACCGGTAGCTAATTGGGAATACTTGGTCATGAGAGGGTCATGCCAACCTTACATGCCTAGGGTGACAAAAGTGAGTTTCAGTTGGGTGTGTGTATATTTGGGGCTCACATTTTAATTGTAGAGTGATGTCCTGAAAATGCAAACCATTGTATATGTGAACAGCTTTGTGATTGTTTTAAAATTGCTTGCCTATTCAGAAAACATTGGCTGTGCTCTGTTATATCAGATGCAGTCAAATCTGAATGGCTGCACCATGTTTTGATAACCCTATTCACTAAAATTTATGATTAGTTGGTATTATATACATGATTCATCCAGAAAACGTTCCCCTCAGTCTCGGTTGATTTTATTTGCCAATCTGCCTATGTAATGTCATTTTGTTTGCTATGTGGTCCCAGATTGGATGATAGTGTTCATCTAACAAATTTAGGAAGACAACAAGACCATGACATCCGCTGCTGCATGGGCAGAGTGTAATTTGCAGATCCCGAGCACAGCGGAATGATGAGCAGTACGTGCCACATACTTTACTTTACTTTATTTACACTTCAATGCTAAGAGCTTACAAACAAGCATCTTGCCTCTGCGTAAGCAGAGAGACATCCTCTCTCATCGAAGCACCGAGAGAACCTGAGAAAAACAGGAAACCAGTGTACGTCACATCCAGTCTCCTTTCCCGTGAGAAACTCCAACAGCAACTCTGACTGTGGAATGTAAACATTGTCTTGTGACAAGCATTTCGCTGCACAGTGAAGAGAGCAGAAACCAACATCCTCCCCCTTTCTGTGAACATCACTGGGCAGCGTGTTCGTACAATATCAGTACAAACCCAACTTCTGCACATAGGTACAGTGTTGATCCCTTGATACAATCTTGGACAATACATCAGCAGGAATTTCATTACCTGGCATATAAGACACCGTTACGAGTCCCTTCTGAATACATTCCCTAGCATGTTGCAACTTCAATTGCAAGTGCTTCGTGCTTTGCTTACAACCTTCAGAATTCAGCAAAGCCAAACATGCTTTGTTGTCCTGGTAAACCTGGATTGGACATTTG
Organism: Podarcis cretensis; assembly: GCF_951804945.1. Lineage (NCBI taxonomy): Eukaryota > Metazoa > Chordata > Lepidosauria > Squamata > Lacertidae > Podarcis > Podarcis cretensis. The sequence goes on from NC_137170.1 coordinate 38,888,114, forward strand.
ACAGGAATTTTCATGTCTTTGCACAATTGTAACAACCATTCACAATCCTTAAGTGAATAAGACAGTGCATTCAGTTCAGCTTCACAAGTACTTAAGCTAACTTATTTGCTTCTTGCATGACCAATCAAATAGACCCTGATTGTACATATAGCAAACTCCAGACGTGCTTTTCCTGTCTGTAGTGTCACTTCCAAAACTTGCATCTGCAAATATCTCAAGACCACCAGACTTCTGATTATTAAATCTCAGTCTGTAATGCATAGTGCCTTTCAAGTACCGCGCTATGCGTTTCAGAGCTTTCCAATCCTTAACAGTAGGATTGTTGACTTGTCTGCTTAGCAAATTACAGCTAACAGCAATGTCTGGTCTTGAACATCTGGCAATGAAGTTTAGCTTGCCTAGCTCACTTCTGGACAGTGTAGTGTCAGAAAATGCTTCTTCAGTGTCATCTACCTGATAACCTGTTGTCATCGGTGTGTCTACAGGGTTAGCATCCATCAGGTTTAGTTTGTTTAACACATCAGCAATTTTCCTTGACTGGTGTACTAGAATGTTACCATCTTGATCTCTCTCTATTTCCAGAGATAGGTAGTTGTTTACCTCACCAAGATCTTTCATGTCAAAGTGTTCTTTCAGTTGAGCTAGGGCATTATTGTACATTGTGACATCATCCCAAAAGAATAAAAGATCATCAACATAAAACAAGCAATACAGTTTCTTTTGCCCCTCCTTTTTGACAAATACACATGGATCAGCTTTCCCTTGCTGAAAACCTAGAGAAAACAATACTTCAGTGAGTTTTGTGTGCCAACACCGTGCACTTTGTTTGAGACCATAAAGGGACTTCTTCAGAGCATAAACAAATCCCTGTTTTACCTGTACGCCATCAGGTGGAAGCATATAAAGAGATTCACCTAGAGATCCGTACAGAAAAGCTGTATTCACATCGTGGTGACTAATGTGTAAATTCTCCTCTGCAGCTAGCTTGAGCATAAGCCTAATGCTCTCATACCTCACTGTGGGTGAGTAGGTCTCATGATAGTCTTCACCTGGTACCTGTGCAAAACCTCTGGCTACCAATCTGGCTTTGTGTCTGACTATCTTGCCATTTTGATCAGTCTTCGCTTTGAAGACCCATTTGCTTCCAAGCAGTTTCATTCCTGGAACTACTGGAACAAGCTCCCATGTTTTGTTCCTTTCTAAGGAATCAAGCTCAGCCTTCATGGCATTTAACCATGCCTCAGCTTCCTTTGAATCCAAATCCTGGATTTCTTGGAAACTTGAAGGTTCAAATACCTTCTTGGAGCTTTTAACAGCTGTTACTGCTATCTTAGCAAATTCATCAGCAAATCTCTTTGGAGGTTTGCCTTTTGTGGCTCTTTGTGACCTGCGAATTAGCCTTAGGTCTTCAACACTCTCCTCTTCCTTCTTGGGAGAAAAGTGACCTATTGTGAACAATGGTTCCTCCAATTCTTGATAAGAGCTTTCAGAGGGTCGCATAGAGGCTTTCGCACTCTTGAAATCCTCTGAATCACCAGATTCAATTTCAGACTCAGAATCAGAACCTTCATCAGTGGGTGTGGGTTGCTGTGGCTGCTTTTGACTATCCTCAGTCTCATCACTGTCATCAGGATAACATTGGAAAATTCCCACATTCTCCCCCCACTTGGCATTGTACTCAACACTTCTTGTGAGCTTAATTGTCTTAGAGTCAGTCATCATTATTCTGTAAGAACCTTTCTGATAACCTAGAAAGATACCATGCAAACCACGCTTGTCCAACTTGGAGTTTTGTGGTGAGTGAACCCACATGTCAGAACCAAAAATTTTCATGTGTTTGATGTATGGCTTTTTGCCAAACATCTTCTCATAGGGGGTACAACCAATCGCTGAAGATAACCTGCGATTATAACTGTAAGTAAAACACGAGAGAGATTCAGCCCAATAACTCTCTGGAAGATTTGCATCATGCAGCAAGGTTTTTAACCCTTGAAGCAATGTTTGATTTGCCCTCTCGCAAAGTCCATTCTGCCATGGCGAGCGAGGACTAGACAAATCGTGTTGAATTCCTTTCTCAGTCAGAAAAGCTTCAAACTGCTGAGAAGTGACTTCTCCCCCGCGATCAGTGAAAAGAATTTTTATCTTCTTACCATGCACATTTTCCAACCAAGCACAGAATTCCTTGAACCTTGGAAAAGCCTCTGATTTCTGCTTGAGATTGTACACATAAATATACCTGGAAAATGCATCAATGAGAACCATGAAGTACCTGTTTCCACCCAAAGAGGGCGCTAGTGGTCCAACCAAATCAGCATGAACAACCTGGTATGGTTCTGTAGCTTGCCTACTAGACACCTTACCTTTCGCAGCCATTTTCACCTTGTTTGCTGCGCATGCCTTGCACTTCATGTGGTACCTGCAGGGTTTAATAGTCATACCTTCAACCAAGGCAGGCATTTTAGATACTGCCTCAAAATGCAAATGACCAAATTTCCTGTGAAAATCATGTATACATTCTGCATGCAAACTTTTGTTAGAACCTGCAATGCAACAAGTTTCATCCTGCACAACATCATCAAAATACAAAACAAACAAACGATCAACATATTCAGCATGTAAAACATAATCATTTTTCTTTGTGATGATGCACTTTTTGTTCTTAAAGGAAACGTCAATCTTCCGCTCATTCAGCTGTCCAACGCTGAGCAAATTATGTTTGGCATCTGGTACATAAAGTACATCTTTTATCGATAAGTCCAAACTGTGAAGAACAACAGTTCCGTAGCCTTTACTGGGGATTGTGTGGTCATCCGTCTGGTGAATCGCACCTTCCTGCGGTGTAAAAGACACGAACAGTCGCTTATCATTGCACATGTGGTGCGTTGCAGCCGAATCAACAACGAAGAAAGATCTAGACGTCTTCTGGACCTTTGCAACCTCTGGAGTGAAGCGTGAGACCATTGCCTTGTGCTGCGTTGTCCTGGACACCGGACCTTTGCCTTTGCTCTGGCCTTTTCCACGCGATGAGCTTTCGCTGCGCTGCTCTGTCTTGGCCCTGGGATATTTGCATTCCCTCTTCATATGGCCTAGACGTCCACACGAGTAGCATTTCACTGCCTTCAAAGCTTTGGCGCCATCTGGTGGTTCCACTGCACTCTGGGATGACGTCTGTGAAGACTCCCCCTTACCCATGCAGCTATCACCCTGGCGGTCTGCTTCATTCTGAATCATGGCAGTATCACAGGCTACTGTGAGCTGAGCGACTGGATCAGCAATCTGAGTGCCACAAGCATCAGCCAGCCTTCTGCAGCTAGCCATCATGACTCTGGCATTAACCTTCTGCAGCATTAAATAAGCTGCGTCTCTGCTGCTTCAAATCAAGCTGCTTTATACAAGCTGCGTCTGTGTACAGCTGCAGCTGCTTCCAGACCTCATTCCAAAGGCAAGTTCAAAAGTACTTTCAGTTTTCCAAGCCTCCCCCAAGCCTAGGAGCTTGTGCCTTGAGCCTTTGCCTGTGCCGTGGCAAACGGCTATTAAAAGTTCAAAGTCCAGCCATAAAGCCATTAATTAGGAGCTGGCAGGCTGCCCGGAGCATTGGCACATACCTCTCATCAATCAACCTGACGCGCAGAGCGATCCGTCCCTCTGTTCCTCTGCATTCTTTTGCCGGCATTCTGAAGTCCATCCGTCACTTTGACTGCGTTTTTCTGGGCCCATAACCAGGAATGTTGTAATTTGCAGAGTCCCGAGCACAGCGGAATGATGAGCAGTACGTGCCACATACTTTACTTTACTTTACTTTATTTACACTTCAATGCTAAGAGCTTACAAACAAGCATCTTGCCTCTGCGTGAGCAGAGAGACATCCTCTCTCATCGAAGCACCGAGAGAACCTGAGAAAAACAGGAAACCAGTGTACGTCACATCCAGTCTCCTTTCCCGTGAGAAACTCCAACAGCAACTCTGACTGTGGAATGTAAACATTGTCTTGTGACAAGCATTTCGCTGCACAGTGAAGAGAGCAGAAACCAACACAGAGTTCCCTTACTCTCCTCCTCCCCAAGCTCCCCTCCCAAACTGTTCTGATAGTGTCTTAGCCCTGTTTGCCAGATGTACAAAACATATGAGTCAGAAAATAGTTTTTTAAAAATGTGAGGGTGGTATTTGACACACTTGTTTCACCAGAAGAAATCCTTTTTGTAGACAACAGAACTTCTCCCTCTCCTCCCACTCACCACACATCACCTAATCTGTTCTGGTATTTTCCCCAACCATCCAGAGCAAATTTGGTGAGCATGTGGGGCACAGTCAGGCAATGGGGGAGAGTCAGTGGGGTGGGGGAAAGTTACTTTGCACAAATGAAAATCCTTGTACTAATGGAACAAGTGGATTTGATGCTGTCCTGAGTGTTCTAGTAACTAATGTAGGGGAAACAAGCTATGTAGGGTATATGTAGTGTTCTAGTAACTAATGTAGGGGAAACAAGCTATGGCATAACAGATGGAATGCCAAATATCCAAGTTAAAACTGAAGATTTCACTTTACTCGGACAGTTAATATGTGGAAACCACATCTAGAAGCAAAGAAGGTTGCTTACCTGCTCACAGATGAGTAATCAAAGTGTTTGTCACATTTGTTTGTTCCTTTCTAACTTACCCAGTTTCCTCCACGCTTAATAGCTGGGCTGTCAAAGGGAGCAGACATTCCTCAAGGGAAAGATAATAGTCCAGCCTTCTTTCTCCTTCCTACTGTGTTTTCAATTAAATTGTGAAAAGCCTTTATTACCTGAAGGGACTTGGGTATCCCACTCCTATGTCTGATGTCACTAGATGTTCTGAATGATATATTGTCCGGAAGGTGTGGAGTTCTGTTCTGCTTACTCAGGTGGAAGGTGTTTTACCTTAAAGAGAAATCTGAGTGCAAGATGAGAGAAACCTTTGTCTGGAACTGGTTTGATGCATTCTTAACAGAATTAAAGAAGAACAGCTGAAAATGCCTTGAGTGACACCCTCCACTTGAACTGTGGTAGCTGTAGGTTTTCAAGCTTTAATTGCCTTTCTGCACCTTTAAGTGAAGCAGTGTATCCTGCCAACTAAATCAATTAGTCAGTTTGTATTGTTATTTTATAGTGTTCTCTGGTAATTATTCTTTTTAATTTAATTACATATTTTTATCCTATTTTATGGTCCTATGTTAATGGTGAGTCAGCAGAATCACATTCCTCCGTTATTATGAGAAACTGGAGTAGACAGTAGATTCTACAGATTATTATTATTACATTTCTATCCCTCTTTTCCTCCAAGGAACTCAAAAGTGGTGTACATTATTCTCCCTCTTCTCATTTTACCCTCAGAACAATCCTGTGAAGTAAGTTAGGCTGAGAGATTATGACTGGATGCTTTATTTGCTGAATTTCTTCTCTTTTCATTGCAGCCTTGAAAGCTATGCTTCCCAGTTGACCTTAAAAACAAGCCATCTTGATCCTTTAACAACCATATAATGTGCAGAAATCAGTTTGTGTGGTTATAGGGAATGAGAACCAACATGAACCCCTGTTAATATCATCCAATGAACCGTTTTTTACAAGCAGGCAAGCAGAAACAGCCAGTATAAGTTGTTGATCTCATTAAAGACACAGGAACCAGGTGAAGAAAAAAGGTGGAACCCTTTTTCGTAACTTTATTTCACTTTATAAATTATCTGTTCAATGGGCACAATATAAGTTGCATGTTAATTCCTACCACTCCAAATGGTGAGAAATTTATTAGTAATGAGGGTATTTCTCACTTTCTTATTTTTTTGTTTGTTTTTTGTTTAGAGCATATGTACTGTTCTCTTCAGCCAAAAAGTCTCCCGGAGTGGTTTATTCTATTTAAATAAGTAAAACAAGACAGTCCCTGTCCCTTTACAATCTAAAAGTTAAATACAGGCGACTCCCCACTTACGGAGGAGTTATGTTCTGGGTCTCCTAATAATAATAATAATAATAATAATAATAATAATTTTTATTTCTACCCCGCCCTTCCCAGCCAAGGCCGGGCTCAGAGCGGCTAAGTGAAATTGTGTAAAGTGGGGAGCATCCTCTTAACACCCTTTAAATGCCCTGTCTGCCACTCTCTCTTCAGACCATAGCAAAATACTTTATCCAAAAATATCCACAACTAGAATTGAAGCTCTGGAGCGGGCTGGAGGATGTGCAGGAAAATGGCTGCTGCTGCTGCACTACCCCACACATCAGTTGTTAGGTGGGGAGGCTGAGCAGTATAAGCAAAGCCCCACTGTGCTTCTGGTCTCTTTGGGGCTTCCTCTGCTCTCATTGATGTCCTCTTTTGGGTCTGTTCACGATCCACCTTTCTCCTGCCATTTCTGGGTATGAATTGAATTAATTCAATTATTTCCCAGCGCTGCACATAAATGTGGTTGTGCATAAATGGGGGGAGGGGAATTCTTGTAGTAGATCTTACCCTGACCAATTGGAAGCATTTCAGGGCTATTATACCATCCATAGCAATATTACCTAAATCATACTTCTTTGGAGGGTGTGGCCCCTAACAAATTTGGAGTTTGCGTGAACAAGAAATGGCCTTAGCACAACATGTTAAACTGAAAGGGTTATTGTTAGTTTAATATTAAATATACTTAACCCACATTTAAGTAGAGAAAGCTAGTTTGCTTGTGTTTTACCAAAAGGTTCAGTTAACCATTGAGGAATTCCACAATTGCAGGGGAGTAGATGGGATAAGTTTTCATTCTATTAAAAGTTAATAAAAGTTGGCACTGTTTCATGTTGCATGCAATATTTTCCTCATCCTCATCAAGATATTCATGAGTTAGCATACATAAAGCTATTAACTTCACATATTCTAAATGAACTGAATAATGTATAACTTCCTAGCAAATATACACTATTATTGTTTCTTCTTTTATTCTCGCTATTTCACTAACCATACTGATTTTTATAGCTTTTGCACTTTTAAAAACTTTTTTCTGTTGTACTTTCTGGAAATAATGTTCTTTCTTCAGCTGCACATAACCACCATTTTCAAGGTTGGGCATAAGTCAGGTCTTCTTATCCTTTGAGCAGCAGATAGATATTTGTTTAATGTTCTTGAGTACTCCTGTATTTGGATTTTCTCTGATTTGTGGGAAATTTTGTTAGCTTGTGCATGGATTTCTTATAAGTATCTGAAAACTAATCTGTTTCCTCCTTTTTGCTTCCTTCTGTTAAATCTTCCTTAACACTTGCTGATAACATGCTTTTTGCCTTCCCAACAACTGACTTCATTACTTTCTAGGCTCTCTCTTCTCTACACTTCACAGCTTTTTAACAGCCTAAGATGTAATAACATATTTTCTTCAAACATTTAAGACCTTTATTTCTATTAAAATAACCAAAGATGCCTTGGGCTTCCTTTTTTGTAATATGTTACATTTAATTTTGTCATATATCATTATGTAATCAATATCTTGCTAACAATATTTCAGTCTACAACTTTAATAAGTTGACAACATTAAGAAAAATACACCATGACTTGTATTTTGGTGTTCAATATAACATAATTAATATTGGGTACCAAGTATGAATCCATACAATTATTTATATTGCATTTTTTATCTTGTATTTGACTTTTTTCTGCCACTGTTTATATATCATCCAGTCTTGTGAAATACTTTCCATTTATATGCTTATCTTGTCTTTAATCCCAACAGCAGGCAAATGTTAAAATTTTCCTGATATGCATGTTTAACTTACATGAGATTCATCCAACAAATTCATAGAGTAAAGATCCACCACAATCTTTTACTTAGCACCACTGGCCTATATCACAAACTGAGGAACAGTACTGTTCAGCAGCTCTGCTGCTATGAGATTGGTGGCCACTACAATAATGATTGTTACAACATTTTACCAAAATGACATCTGCAGCTGATCTTGTATGCTGCTTTTCTGGCAGCATCTTGTATGCTGCTTTGCTGGCAATGTGATACATGGAACTGAGATGTTTCTGCCAGCAGACTGAACTCAAAGTGTCTAAGATGACACCTTTGAGGTTACCTAAAGTGATTCCAGAATATTATAGCTTACTGTGTCTGAAATAACAAATAAGTAGCATTTTCTAATAGTCATCTTGCATTTTCACTGTTACGAAACACACCTTCAATAGAATTTCTGCACAACAGCAGAATATTTTTTCAGTTTATTATGATGATTATGATTAATTAATTTAGGGACGTGGGTGGCGCTGTGGGTAAAACCTCAGCGCCTAGGACCTGCCGATCGCATGGTCGGCGGTTCGAATACCTGTGGCGGGGTGCGCTCCCGTTGTTTGGTCCCAGCGCCTGCCAACCTAGCAGTTCGAAAGCACCCCCAGGTGCAAGTAGATAAATAGGGACCGCTTACCAGCGGGAAGGTAAACGGCGTTCCGTGTGCTGCGCTGGCTCGCCAGATGCAGCTTGTCACGCTGGCCACGTGACCCGGAAGTGTCTGCGGACAGCGCTGGCCTATAGAGTGAGATGAGCGCACAACCCTAGAGTCTGTCAAGACTGGCCCGTACGGGCAGGGGTACCTTTACCTTTACCTTTATGATTAATTTATTATTTATACCCTGCCCATCTGGCTGGGTTTTCCCAGCCACTCTGGGCGGCTTCCCGCAGAATATTAAAAATACATTAAAAAACCAGTCATTAAAAACTTTCCTAAACAGGACTGCCTTCAGATGTCTTCTAAATGTCAGATAGTTGTTTATTTCCTTGACATGTGATGGGAGGGCATTCCACAGGGCAGGCGCCACTACCGAGAAGGCCCTCTGTCTAGTTCCCTGTAACTTGGCTTCTTGCAGTGAAGGAACCACCAGAAGGCCCTCAGCACTGGACCTCAGTGTCCAGGTTGAACGATGGGGGTGGAGACGCTCCTTCAGGTATACTGGGCAAAGTGTTAACTTTGCTAAGTGTTTAAGTTCGCTTATAAATAAGAGTATAACAATTCAAATAGATAACGTCAGGAAAAGAAGAGTAGCCACACACACAAAAAGTATATTCCCAAAAATATTTCAGGATCTCCAGCTGGAAAGCAGCTGGAGGTTGTTACTATTTCTGGAGGTAAATGTTAAATATTTATTTCAGTAGTGCACAGAACGTATTAGGATATAGCGGTAGCTAGGTTGTTTATGAAATATGTCTGAAGAGGTGTAACTATGCGGTGCATCTGCCCTTAGGTCAGGAGCAGAAATTATGAGGTGCCTGTAGAAATGATGATAGAGGGTTTCTGGACTGAGGACCATGTAGATGTATGGCTGGAGGCTGTCTCGGAACAACCTGTGCAAACACTGTGTCTGCATGGTACTGCAACAACCTCTCTCCTGTACTTTGGCTTTATCTCCTGCTTTAAAGATGTATGGGCTCCCCTTCATTCTCTTTCAACAGAAGCCACTTGCCTGGTGAGATGGAGCTGCAATGCTAGCTTCCTAGCAGGCTGTTGCTGTCACTTCCTGGGAGAGAGAGTAGTGAGGAAGCAGGAAGGTCACTGTAGTGTATACATACTGATGGGTTCAATTGGAGCACCTATACCACACTCTCCGTTGACACCTCCCCTGCCTCTTCTGGTAAGCAGTAGTAATGCACCTGCCAGGAAGCTAGCATTGTGGCTCCACCTCTCTGGGTGAGTCACTTGCATCCGTCCTACTACTACCCTGCTAGGATTCATTGTTCCACGGCCCACATTTTAGTGATTTGTTAAATAATATGTAATGATTATGACATTTAATATTGTTCTAATAGTTCTTGGATTTTATTAGAATTCTTATTACGTTGTGTTCAGAAAGATTAATTATTGTAAGTACCCCTTTTCATAATTAAAATTTCCACATTGCCACCAGTGTGGATTTCAATGGGAATGTGTTAAGGTGCTTCCTAGCAAATGCTCATTCCAGAGAAAGCTTCAAAGTTAAAATATGCTTTAGGAAGAAAGAATTTCTTGGAAGGAATTCAAGCATTGGATCAGACTCTCAAGGCACTGAAAGGTTTATAAAAAATTATTCGACATCCGGAAAGAGTTGGATTTGTTGGACACCAAGTGGCAGACTAAGCATTAAATTCTATTAATCAAAGTAATGTTCAGTTTGGCAACAGGAGTAGAATATTGTTGGCACAATGATAAATGAAAGAAATAGGGAGGAGGGTATACCTAGTATTAAAATGGATTAAAATAGATGCTAAAAGGAGTGCTGATTACTATGGAAAAGAGTACACACCAAATGATGGGTAAGTGTATGCAGTAACTGCTGGTTGCTGTTCAATGCTGTATGACCACAGTAATCTAATAATTAATATTGTGCCTTCCTGTGCATATTTAGTTTAGACCAACACCCACCGAACACCGGTTAACTAACATCAGTAGAATTACTTCCAAGTAAACATGGATAGGCTCAGATACTATGAGAATTAAGTTTGGTGATGTGGGAGGAAATAATTTATTGTACGCTAATGATATGAAGTTAATAAAAAAAAATTTAGATCCAGCAGTACCCTTGGATGATATTAAGGAAGTATCAACTGAATTTGGAAGGCAACTGGAAATAAAGTTATAGATTCTATGAGTTTATAGCAGGAGTAGAGACCTTCCCACCTCCACATTTGGCCCACTAGGCCATTCTAGCCAAGCCACACTCACTTGCTTTATACTTGACATCAAATGTGAGTTCAAGATAGGCCATAAAAAGGTTGCAGGCACCACTGTTCAGTAGCTTTTGCAAAGCACTTTGAAGTACTGACTATCAGCTGATCATTGGGGCTTCAAAGTGCAGCACACAGTTCTCTGTCTGTACCAACTATCTGTTTATTGTTGGTGCAGGAAGAGAGCCCTTCCCAGCTAATTATCAGCTGGTTGGCACTGAAAGCACTTATTTAGAGAAGGTTGTTGTCACCACTAATTGACTAATCTGTGTTCAAATATGTGGTACTCTTGAGAAGTGTTCAGCTATTAAGGGTTAATTTTTAAAAACGTTTTAACTAGAGCTTCAGTAGCTTCTGGGGAGAAAAGTATTAATTATTCTTTTATTTTCCTCTAATTAGTTTTCATAATTTTAATGAAAGTTGTACGCCTTTCCATTACACATTGCCACTTTCACATTACTGTTTTTATAGATGTTATCTGGGCATACTGGAGAGCAATCCCTTAAATTTTCCTTGCCTCACAGCAGAGCAGTTGAGAAGCATAGGTAGAAAGGGCCTGTCATGGAGGAGTAGTGCAGGGAACAGTGCACGCTGCCAGGCAGATTTCAGAGACAGATCCTTTTTGGGCAAAGCACCAGCAAGGACTTTTCAGTGTTCTCTCTATAGCTTGGGCAGGCAGGCTCAAAAACCATGCTTAAGGACAAGTGCCAGGTTCACATGTAACACTCAGCCATGATTAAGACATGCTGAACTTGGTAAGCTAACTCTGGCTTATGAGCATGGTTTGTTTGTGGTTAATCATAGTTGGAAGGGACCCCAAGGGTCAACATGTCCAACCCCCGGCAATGCAGGAATCTCAGCTAGATCATACATGACAGATAGCTATCCAACCTCTGCTTAAACACCTTCAAGGAAGGTAAGTCCACCATCTCTTGAGGGATTCTGCTCCACTGCTGAATAGCTCTTACTGCCAGAAAGTTCTTTCTGATGGTTGGTTGGAATCTCCCTTCTTGTAACTTGAAGCCATTTGTTTAGGTGTTAGCCTCTGGAGCAGGAGAAAATAAGCTGATTCCATCCTCCATGTGACAGCCCTTTAGATATTTGAAGATGGCTGTCATATATCTTCTTAGTCTTCCCTTTTCCAGGCTAAACATAGCTAATTCCTCAACCGTCCCTCAACCGTTTCCTTAGCTTGGTTTCCATACCCTTTATCATCGTAGGTACCCTCCTCTGCACATGTTCCAGCTTCTCAATATTCTTCTTAAATTTTGGTGCACAGAAATGGACACAGTACTCCAGGTGTTAACTCTCTATAGTTGACCTGTCTGGCCAGGTTCAGATGATCAAATAAATTATGGTTTAGTAAATCCCAGTTGAATACTATGTGCTAACCAGTCCTATGTGTTTCTGTGTGTGTTGGTATGAGTGAGTGACAGAAAGAGGGGTAAGTATGTAAAAATGAATTAATATTAGGAAGTTGCAAAATGTATGTATGGGAAGTTGGCTCACATTTGTGTTAACTGTTTTACTTGTGTTTTGAGTTCTCTGCATGAATTCATAATTCTCCCTTAAACGAGAGACTTTTTAGCCACAATGTTTCCAGTATTTAAAATGTATAAATGCTATCTAATATATTATACATGCAAAAATATGTGGCTGGGCTCATCTCCTTGTGTTATATACTTTTAATTCTTGTTTTAAGTTGTGCATAAAGTCCCATTGAGTAAAGTCTATGTTGATTTAGTATCATGTATGCAATTCTCAGAGGAAGGGGACTTGTATATATATTCTGTCCACTTAACTTAAATGAATGGAGCATTTATTGTTGGGCTTTACCCTTCGCCTCCTTTGGGTTCTGTTCCATCCTCCATTTTAATGAGTTCAGAATGAGAACCATGAATTTTGAGAATCTGGCACAATGATTTCATACTGATAATCTAGTAATACTGTACAACCCTGCAATTACAGTCAGGGGGTACTTTAGTGGAACATGGGCTGATGCCATTGTGATGAGTCTGTTTAATGTAATATTAACGTTTCAGAGGCTTAGCTGCAAGTGGGTAGGGTGACTTGAATTGGCTTCTCAAATTTGTGTTCATGTAGTCTTCCCTGGAAAGCATTCCCAAGACTTTGTGCAAGTGTTTAAAAAGGGAGCTATTTCTGAAGAACTATTTTTCTTTGATTCAAACCCCCCCCCCCCATAAAGCTACAGAAGTTATCACTCTAAATTACAAGATGCGTCAGTTCCAACAAAATTTAAAAGCATTTTTACTATTCAGATGGGTGGACTTTTTCCTTAGTAATTGCTTGTGTAGGAGGCACTATTGACAAAGGCTCGTATTACTGTAGTGCAGCATAAAAGGTATAATTGCAAAATGAGCTCTTTATGTATATATCAAAAGAGTATGTCTTAAGTCTACAAGTTAATCTAAAAGTTTTTTTCAGTGAAAAATTAATGTTAAGTTTTGTTTTTTCCCTCTTATTTTACCATTTCGTGTTGTTACTTTTTTTGCAGTAAATCTGGAATTGATCGGAAGAGAGAAAAATATACCATGGAAAATACTACTTGGGGAAGGGTGAAACACTTTGGCTTGTATCCAACGCTGCACAGATCTGCTGGCTCAATTGGACTTCCATTTCCTCTCCTCCTCCCCACACCCCACAATCTGCTCCAGAGGGTCCACCAACCCACAAGCTGGTTTTGAGGGCATGTGGAGGGCTAGAGGGACAGAAGAGGAAGCTCTGTTGTGTACATAGAGGTCTCTAGCGCTACCAGAGTTCCAGCGCTGGATACAATCCTTTATATCGAGCTATTTGCTTGGGAATATGTATATTGAAAAGTAATGTTTTTTAATTATTCATGTCTGCCAGGTTGGTGGCATTCTTATTATTTCTGATATATATGTGCTTCCAGCTCTTTAATTATCCAATTAAGGTTAGACTTAGTGTAGGTATTTCACAGGGCAATCCTGTAGTTTTGCTATGCCAGAGGGCCATTTATAATGCCACAATGCCAGTGTAACTTGGTAGCCAGCACAAAAGAGGAAACACCACTCCAAGAAGCATAGAAGAGAGCAACACTGCTAGCACACCACCAGCATCCAGGGCAAGGACATACTCCAATCAATCACGGTTCAGTTGACATATGGTCAACTCCATGATTGCTCCCCACCTCATCCCATATACAACACACAATCTACCAGGCATGATGGTGCCAAGTACATTCCACTAAGGCCCTGCTGTGAAGCAGGCAGGAAGAATCCAGTAACTGAATCCAGGAATCTCCACAGGCTGGGGTTTGCATCCCATTACACTGCTCTTATGTGTAACTGGTTATAAACAATCATTGGACTGCACAACACAAGGTAACAGGAGGAAAAGCATTACAAGACACAAGGGGAGTGGGAGCACAGGCTGGAACTGGGACAGACAAGGGGAAGTCAGATCCTTGATCTCACAGGAGTAACCTCTATTACTTGCTTGAATAGGACAGGGATTCCCAACCCTTTGGGGCCCAGGAGCACATCTGGAAATCTCAAAAACTGTTGTGGCAACCACAAAACTCCCATTTTGCAGAAGAAAAGCTGGCAATGCTCACAACCGTCCCCATCACAATAATACCAGACAAAACATCTACCCCCCCCCACCGCACAATAAACACTGACAAGAAAGAAGAAAAAACAGGCATTTCCAACCAGACAACCCAACAATACAAACCTCATTGGTTTCAAAAATTGGGAAGGATAGGGCACCAGGTGTGGGTGGATGAGAGAGGCGGGGGACTACACTTAGCTTATAACTTTTGTCCCATCCTTTTCTTGGCAGTTTATTTCAATATTGTTTAAACACATACATCACTGTTTGCTTGGCTTGCCAGACCTCAATGGTCTCATTTCTTGCACCACCCCCAAAATGGCTTTCATGGCAGTAGCACCCATTCAGTCGGTGCCCTCTGAGAGTCATTCCCCTTATTGACATTCCCTGGAGCCTGAGTGGGCAACAAGTGCAGAGGTCAGTGACCTTGGTCCCTGGTATCAACAAAGTTACCGCCCCGTCGCAGTCAGTCGCCTATCTTGAAGCCGACTGAAGTATGATTGAAGTAGGGAAACAAATCCCTACCTGCTAACTCATAGTAACAAAGATGCAAGAGCAGTGACAGAGTGAAGGGAATTATTGAACAGTGCCATGGATGGTACGAGTTCTAAATAGAAAGAGGTGTGGGGGTTGCCAAATATTCATTCCAAGAAATGAACTGTGCCTTTGGGCAGTCAAATGTTCTCCATGTTTTCATCTATTGCATAACTAGCTGTCATGAAGCCTGAAATGTGCAGGACCTGCTGGGAACAGATAAGCTGGCAATCCCACAGAGTAACAGCCAGAAGCACTCTGGTCTCTGCTGCTAGTCATGCTGTGGATCAACTTGTCTGTACACAACCATTATGCCATGTTCTATGCATCTGTTGGAGGTCTGCCTGTGCAAAGCAAAGAGAGAGAATAATGCAGTTAGCAGCTAAACACATAGTCGACCTGGATGCACAGTTGATGTTCATGAAGAAATAATAGAGAAAGGAAAGTGGTGTCACCCGTGTGTTATTCTAGTGCCCTTGTTTCAGCCTCTTTCCCCCTGCTGGAAATGCTGTAATTACTGATGCAATAGTTATCACTTTATTTTTAAGGACTTGAAGTGGACTTTGTGCAATGATAGTTTCGGTCACTGAGACCAGGCAGCCTTCAGGTTGCACATGAGTGTTTGGGCAGTAGTAGCTGGCATTCACCAGGAGAAAGCTACTTGCATATGGGATTGCATGATTATCTATATATCTTCTGGTCGTTCAGAGGAGGGTCCTCTCCCATCATTTCCCCCCCCCCCCCCACAAACACTAGAAATAAAATTGTTTATCCAAATCTAAAACAATTGATCAAGATGTCTAAACTATAATATTGATGCCTGTCAAGTTGAGATGAAACAAGATTACAGAACCACATGATAGAGATTGTGTGCCACCTTCTATATGCGGACATAAATGGTATAATTTAATGTGAAATGACTCACAGCAACCCTTTTACCACACAATTAATAGCATGTGAGAGCCTTTTTCAATTTTGTGACGGCATATTAATCAGATGCTAAAATATCTTGCAGAATTCATATAGATTAAAGCTATTTTAAACTTTGGATTCAGATTTCTTCAGCGTTGCACAAGAGGGAGGTACAGTGGTACCTTGGGTTAAGTACTTAATTCGTTCCGGAGGTCCATTCTTAACCTGAAACTGTTCTTAACCTGAAGCACCACTTTAGCTAATGGGGCCTCCCACTGCTGCCACGTTGCCGGAGCATGATTTCTGTTCTCATCCTGAAGCAAAGTTCTTAACCCGAGGTACTATTTCTGGGTTAGCGGAGTCTGTAACCTGAAGCATATGTAACCTGAAGTGTATGTAACCCGAGGTACCACTGTATCAGGTATTTGGGAGGATATTTTGCAGCTTGGTTATGTCTCCAAATCAGCTCGGTGAGGACTGTGCATGTTCAGTGGCCTCCAAATGCTGACTGACAGCTAACTGTTAGGTGGGGTGGGGGGCAGAAAATGGTTTACAGGGAAGAATGCCTAGGAGAATAAACAAATAAAATTGTGGGAATATTGAATGCTGCAACATGTTCTAGAAATCAATGTATTAAGAATCATAGTAACATAGTATATAAAGTGGTAACTTTTGCGATATTGTTTTACAGCAAATAATTTTGGGGTTTTTTGTTTTTTTAAAAAATAGTTCCTGCCTTCCCTCCAAGGATCTCAAACCAGCATACATGGTTTTCCCCCACCCCTCATTTTACCCTCACAACAGCCCTGTGGGCTAGGCTAGGCTGAAAGAGAATGACTGACTGAAGATTTCTCTCTGAAGTTCATGACTGAATGAGGATTTAAATCTATGCCTCCCCAATCCTAGTTCATTGCTCTAGAAATTGAATGTGTGTGCAAATGCATAATAAATGAATAGCTGACAAAAATAAGTGAATGCATACCGTTATGAAATATGAAATTCTTGAAGGAAAAAATTCTGAGTGAGTACAATACTGTTCCTTCACATGCTCCATCATTTTTAGCTTATGTCTGTAATTGAATGTGGAAGAGATGCATTGATAGTGTATAATCCAGAGATAGAATAGTGGTTGAAATTTTGGTGATGGCATTTCTCAGCAAATGGTTGTGAAAGAACTACTGGAAGACTTTGCACAGATTGGTATTTAAAGAAGGTACTTTGAAATGTGCACGAGATTATCCAACATCTTTCACTAACTGCATCAACTTCCAGTTTCCCTTGGGCAGTGGAACTAAATAGCAGCATGCTGGCATCTACCATTGGCCAAGGAAACAAGGGTCAAATGGGAGGCTGCACATCTTGCTTGCCAGGAAGAGCATCACTGCAACAGGAAGACCAGCTTGGCCCCTTTCATTGGCCAGTGAAGGTGCAACTACATGGAGCTGAAGCAAGGGGAAAGGTCACTCTGGCTCCATCTGTCAGCCAGAGAAACAAGAGTCACCAACTTAAGCAGGAACACCATCAAGGAAAGATCAGTCTGGCTCAAACTGGATATAAATGCTTGTAACACATCACTTTATTCCAACCTTGAATAACTTGTTTTCCTCATCTACCTTCTCCCTTCATTCCTCTCCTCTTGTGTGCATTGTCTTTTTTTCTTCTAAGGCTGCTAAGAGGGTTTGATCCTCTCTCCTTTTTTAAAAAATGTGAACTACTTTGTGAGACATTATTGTCTGAACAGTGGGATACAAAAAAATTAATAAATAGCACACTACTGGCTTTCAGTTATTTCTTTAAATTGTGCAAGGAACCTGGGATATGTCAGAAAAAAACCCTCACAGAAGGGCACTTCCAGCTAACTTCTTATAATACTACTACTACTAGTAGTAGTAATAGTAGTAGTATACTATTGCTATTATTTTATTTATATCCCACCTGGCTAGGTTTCTCCAGCCACTCGAGGTGGCTTCTTAACTTTTTTGGGGGGGATCTTTCTTTAGATTATTGGGAAACCATATTTTGTGGCCTGATTCTAAGTCTTGGTGCACCAGCAAATAAGCATATGGAATATATTTTGTCTACTGCTTTGCTACCACAAACTCAGAAACCTTTTATTGCTATGTCAATACAGATACATAGCATTGGGGTTCCAAATTAAGGAGGATTTTGAAAAAGAACATTTAATATATTAGTTCTCCTATATCTTTATTTCACAGCTTGGCAGCATTTTGATGTCTCGCGGATGCTCTTTTCCACCCCTAACCTCCTATTGATAAATTCCTATGTTATCTCTCTCTAGCTGACATTTCCTGTTATCAGTTCAGCATAGTGAAAGCAGTGCTGTGCTTTTCTTTCCAACGACTCCTTCCCATCCCATGGTTTTTCTGTGTTGAGTACCTTTTTGTTTAACCTCTCTTACAGGATCTTCCGACTTCTTCCACATCCAAGAAGATGCTAAATCCTACTACTATGTGTCTGTTTGTTTTTACATTGCCAGGATCTGCCCTGTTCTCCAAATCTAATCTTTTTTATTGAACATTGCTTTGAGCTCTCCATGAAGAAACTAATGTCTCTATTTTATGCAAGATTACCTCTGTTCACAACAAGCTATTTATTTACTTATTTATACGCCAGTTTTATGTCAAAATGGCTTCTAAATGGTTTACAACAATAAAATCATAGAATTGTAGAGCTGGAAGAGATCCTGAGGGTCATCTAGTCCAATGCCCTGCAATGCAAGAATCCTGCCCACCACCATCCTTGGTTAGGCATAAACCACCAACCTTCTGGTTTATAGCCAGATGCGCTGACCCACTGCACCACAATCCATTTAAAAAACAAAAACCATGATATCAAAATCTTCAATTAAAATACACAATAAACAATAAAAATGTAACAATCAAAACAATAAAATCAGAAGTGTGATTCAGGGGAATTCTTCCTAAACAAACGTGTATTTAGGGGATAAAGGTAAAGGAACCCCTGATCGTTAGGTCCAGTCACGGATGACTGGGGTTGTGGCGCTCATCTCGCTTTACTGGCCGAGGGAGGCGGCGTACAGCTTCTGGGTCATGTGACCAGCATGACTAAGCCGCTTTCTGGTGAACCAGAGCAGCACATGGAAATGCTTTAGGGGGGTAGCATAATATTTAATGATGTATCTTTTAATGCTTATCTGCCTGTGTGTGTGTGTAATGAATAGTTTTGAGTGTGCAAGGTGCTGGTGGAAAGTCAAGAAAAGAGAGCCATGCACTTCCACTTCAGAAAGGGCCCTCCTTCCATGCTCCTCTCTTTAAAATTAGTGGAGATATATCGCTAATTTCCCTAGAGAAGCAATAGTGATAGCTTATTTGTGACATCGGCCAGTCCTCATATCAGACTTATTTGCATGCCTAGAAACCAGTGCTCTTCACCCTTAGTAGAGAAGTAAATAATGTTGTTGTTGTTTAAATTTGTATACTGTGCTTCATCTATAGATCTCAGGGTGGTTCACAACATAATAAATATACAAAAAAACACACAAAATACATAATAAAAACAAGAAAAAAGGAATCACACAAACCAATAAACCCCCTCTCACATATACATTTAAAAGGGCATTGGGTATTAATCAGCCAAAGGCCAGGTTGAAGGGAAATGTTTTTACCTGGTGCCTAAAGATGTATAATGAAGGCACCAGCTGAACCTCCCTGGGGAGAGCATTCCACAAATAGGGATCCACTGCAGAAAAAAGCCTGTTTTTGTGTTGCTAACTTCCAGACCTCTCCTGGAGGAGGCACACAAAGAAGAGCTTCAAAGGATGATTGCAGGGTCTGGTTAGGTTCACCTAGAGAGAGGTGATCCTTGAGGTACTGTGGTCCTGAGCCTTTTAAGACTTTATAGGTCAAAACCAGCACTTTGGTGGTTCAGGCCCAGAAGCTAATTTGCATCCATTGCTGTCGGGCCAGGATTGGTGTAATATGCTCAAACCATCTTACCCCAGTGAGCAACCTGGCCACCAAATTCTGCATCAGCTGAAGTTTCCAATCTATCTTCAGAGGCAGTAATCTAACCTAGAGGTCACCAGAGCATTGACAACAGTAGTTGAACTATCCCTGTCCAGATAGAGGTGCAGCTGGGCCACCAGCCAAAGCTAATGGAGGGCACTCAGCGCCACTGAGGCCACCTGAGCCTCAAGCAACCTCAAAGGATCCCGAACTACCTCTAGCTATGTACCTGCTCCTTCACAGAGAGTGCAACTCCATCACGAGCAGGCAAACTCCCATCCATGCAATTTAGGGAATCGCTCACTAACAGTGCCTCAGTATTATCTAGATTGAGCTCCAGTTTGTTGGTTCTAATATGAGGCAAGAAAATGGTCCAGCACATCTACTGTTGCAGCTGCAGGTATAAAGGAGAAGTAGAGGTGTGTGTCATCAGCATATTGCTGACAATGTACTCCAAATGTCCAGATAACCCCACTCAGTGGTTTTACATAGATAATAAACAGCATAGGCACAAGGGGGTAAAATCAAACCCTGAGGAAGGCTCCACAAAGCCAGAGAACACTCCCCAAGCATCACCCTCTGGAAGTGTCCATCCAAGTAGGACTTAGATCACCTCAAAGTGGTGCCAACCACCCCTAACTCAGACAGCTGACCCAGAAAGATACAGAGGTGGTTTTAGGGTAGCATAATGGGTTCAGCCGCACACTGTGCTGCACTGCAGAGGGCACCACAATAATGCTGTAGAAGGGAGTGCAAGAGGCAGGGGCGCCAAATTTTAGCATTGCACGCAGCGTCAAAATTTGAGAGCACAAAGTCTGCTACTGGAGGATACCATGTCAATGGTACAGAATGTTATTGAGAGGATGAGGAGAAGCAACATCATCTGCTACCACAGCAGCGACAAGATCCTAATGGATGAAAGCGATTTTGTCCTCAAATTCTTTGCAAACAAGTCACAGTAAGCGATTGTCGGTTCCACCACCTCCTTTGGGCATGATGGAAAGAGGCTTCACATTAACCAGAAAAGCTCCGCCAGACAGCATAGTGAGGATTCAAAGGAGGCAGCAAAGTATGCCACACAAAACAAGCACTCAAACAAGTGTTTCTCTCTGCACAGAGAGACAGACACACAAAGACCCAACCATCCCTTGCAGCAGGCAGGGTCAGTCTGGAGAGACGGGATGACTCCTCCCTGGGTTGCAAGTTGAAGACCCTGCCTGCCTCCACTAGGGGGAATCATCCCTATCAGGAATGGCATCCCTCTGCATCTGGTAAAAGGCCTTCAAGCATAAAGCTGGTCCTCCAACACTCACAGGAGATGTTCTTCGGCCTTCTCAGGTTGTCATGCTTGATGAACAAAAAATCAAGAATGAATGTAGGCCTACAAAGGCAAGCAGTGGTTCAGCAGAACCAGCTATTCAGTTAATATTCCTGCCATTTGGTGTGCATTTCTCAAAAAACCACACCAAAAAACATCCTACAAATTCTTGCAATCTTATTGAAAAGTCATATGGAATATTGCATATGCATTTTGACTCTGCATGATAGAAAGAAGGCCAACTTTAAAGCAAATGGGTAAAGTGAAATTGCATCTGCATATTATGGTCTATAAATATTAATGTGCTTAGTACAGCTTTATAATGTGAACCACATTACTCTTTACATTCTTGACAAGGTTTTGAAAATATATGATATAAATTAATTGTTACTTGGAGTACTATTTTTTGACAGATCAAAACAGTAAATAACTTGGCAATTTACTTGAGACACTAATGAGACCTGAAAGCTTTTAAACTGACAAAAAAAGACCAACTTTGATTAATAGATGTACTTCTTGTTACACAAGTTGATCATATAGCTGACAGTTTTCTCTGTGTACAACTTCATCTGTAAATTATACTGTGTTATCTAAATGTTATCTAAGTGTTATCTTAGTGTTTTCTTAGTGTTTTCTAAGTGTAAGACTTGTTTGGAAGAATGTGCCATCTATTTTGAGGATTCAAGATATACACAGGAGTAAACATTCACCTCCTTTCTTTTTGTGTGCTATGTACCTCTGCCCACCGACCAGAAAATATTTGACTTCGATATATTCAAAAAAGATGTGTCCTATGTATATGTAGGGCGGGCTGGGGCTTCCTTAGACAATATTTTAGCACACTGCATAGTCCTTTCATGTGGAGATGGGCAGATTCTCCAGAGGCAGCTCTGGAAAGAGTAGTCCGAAGGAGCAAAATGGTGACAGAAATTATTGTTTTGGGGGCAAGGATTGAATCCACATTGTTTGTTTATCTTAAAGATTTATATGACACTTTTCAATTTAAAAATACCAAGTGGTTTACAATGGCAAAATAACAATACAATAAAATCACACCAGACTGCATACATTCACAGTAAAGCAATGAGCAGAGGACGGTTAAGACAACATGACAGTAAATAACAGTGTCTGGAAATATAACACTGAAGGTGCTGGCTGTCAGCATACTGATAACATCATGCTTCAAATAACCTAATGAGCATACCTAATAACTTCATATAGATGTTAAATAGTTTTATTTATTTTTGTTTTATATATGTGAGCTCCAGAGAGTTTAAAGCAGCAAAATTGAAATGACAGCGTAGTTGAGCTTGCCTGTGTTGCCTTGGATTTTGGTCTAACTGTACCTTGAATTTTTTGTCTGGCCTCAAGATGTCTGTATCTTGCATACTAAGTTCTCCATATGTATTGGAATAACTGAAGAATAATCTTTACCTCAGCGTCCTGTTTGAGGTCCTACACGATGGAGATTGAGGGTGATATAGTGCAGCTCATCATACAGTATGAATTATGGTGTGCATAAGGTTGCTTCCCTTTGCTCTTAGCCAGATAATATAGCCCGTAGTAATGCTCATTCTTAGAATGAAGTTCTGTAAACAGTTCGTAAATTAGTTTCATCATGCCTTTTCTAGAGTGTCCTCAGGTACAGCTGTAAATATTGTATGGTTGGAAACACTTCTGTAGTACAGTTAGTAGCCACCTCTGAATCTATAGTCTTACTAACCTTTATTTACAAAACATGGATGATACAAAGGGATGATGAATTAAGCTAGAAGAGGGAGAGGGAGTTCAACAGACTGAGTAGTTCTAGATAGAAGGAAGGGATTTGGGATAGAGTTCTGAGTGCTGCTATTTTTGCAATGGACATAGGACTAGTTTAGCTGTTTACCCGGGCAGTAATACTCTTCAAATATTGGAGGAGCATGTGCACACCATGTTCTCACCCATACAAATAGCATACAAAGGATGTGATGTGAGCACAGATTCTTTCATATGAAAAACATGATTGCATAATTATCTCCCCGCCTTCTGTGAGAAGGAAAATTAGCATGAATCAGCAAGTACAAGTCTACATCACATGTCTATCATTATATATATATATATATATATATATATATATATATATATGGAAAAGAAGGGTGCACCTGTATATCTGCTACTCATAAATATTGTTACTGCCTGAACATCACTGTGCCAGTTTTGTAGTTCTGTCTGTTTGTCTGTGCTTACATTTCAAAATCATCTTGCTTGTCACAAAAGAATTACTTTACTTTTCAGTTTTATCTTTGTCGTCCAATAATTTCTTCTAGAGCTCAGAATTTGTTGTATGACATCATATGAAGTATACTAATCTACAAGTCCTAAACAACACAGTATGCAGAATACTTGCCCACTTGGATCCAAGCTTAATGAAATTTCTGTTTGGCTCTGACTCCTTTCCTTTCCATTATTCCAATAGTGTTCATCCCTTTAAGTGCTGTCTGTCAGGCTCCAAGATCTTCTGTGTAAACTGATCTGTGTTTTGTATAAATGTTTTGTCTGCTGACCAAGAGAGGAGAACACTTGCATTAGGCACATTGATCAATCCACATTGCTTCCTATCATATAGTAGACAATTAATACTTCTTTGTAAAGACTCCCTAGTGCACTTGTTTAGAACTAGATCACTTAACACAGAAACCACAGGAGTTCCATGTACGGAAAAAAAGATAGCTTGGAAAGGGCAAAGCTAAAGAGAGACAGTGCAAGGAAATTGCATCCATGTATCAAGTTAATTTGTATTTCAATAGTCAGACTTTCTGCCAAATATCTTTTGCAACAGCACTGTTTTCTCTTGAACTAGCACAGAGAAATTCACACACTTTTATTTATTAACGTGCCTCACAACAAACAGTAGGAACATATTTTATAATTTAATTTAGTGCTCAGGGAAGGAGGCAGTTGTGGATATACTTTTCAAAATGTTAAAAAAGTATATAACCACGTATATATATAGTTGCATAGTTATATGGGTTAAAGGAGAACATACATTTTTTTAAAATAATTCATCATTCCTCATTCCCTCATAGGCAATGTGTTAAAAACACAACACAAAGAAAACACTTAAATTTTCATTATGAGTGCCACACAAATGTTGGTGTGGCATCAAATATCAAATTAGATATTTGCCAGACTATATAATGAAATGTAATATTGCATTTGACAGCCTGCCTACTAGTTAAGAGAGTATATAGCCTTACTGGTATTCTGGTGCCATATACTTTTTGATCAGGAGTAGGCTTAGAATTGGCAGTCCAAGATCCATAGAAGAACTATCTGATCTCTTTTTCTTCTACTCCTTTCAGTTCATTAAAAGTGTACTAAAAGTGCTGTGCTGTTATATGGGACTTACCACATTTTCTTGTGTCATGAAGCCTGTAGAGAATGAATTGAAGAGGGCTAGCCCTGGGAACTTGGGACCCCAGGAGGAACTCAATCCAGGAGAAGGGCCCAGAGACCTAGAGAGAATAGCCGCCTGACTTTAAATTACAAACAGCGCACACAGCAGGAGTTATTTAAACGTACTGTAGTTCCTGTGGTGCCCAGTCAGTGAAGAGCCTCCCTTTCAGAGGAGGTGTCTGGAATTAAAATTGACAGTGAAACAGCTCCTCTGACTGTCCCCAAGGGCATGAAGGCAGCAGTGCTGGCACAAGCAAACCATGCATCCTTAGCCTCTACAAAGGAGTACCGTTTACTTTCTGAAGCTGAAAACATAACCCACTCAAAGAGCTGTGCTTACCCTGCTCTTCAAAAGGCAAGCACAGGGGGTGTGTCAGTTGTTAGATCAACATCTTAGCTAAGTCCAGCCACTTCTTGTAGTTTTTTGTCCTGCTGTATCTGCTTGTAAGCAGTAAGGGAAAGGACCCCTGGACGGTTAAGTCCAGTCAAAGGCGACTATGGGGTTGTGGTGTTCATCTCACCTTCAGGCCGAGGAAGCTGGTGTTTGTGCACAGACAGCTTTCTGGGTCATGTGGCTAGCATGACTAAACCACTTCTGGCACAACGGGACACCGTGACGGAAGCCAAAGTGCACGAAAACACCGTTTACCTTCCTGCCGCAGCGGTACCTATTTATCTACTTGCACTGGCATGCTTTCAAACTGCTAGGTTGGCAGCAGCTGGGACAGAGCAACAGGAGCTCACCCCATTGCGGGGATTCGAACCAACCTTCTGACAGCAAGCCCAAGAGGATCAGTGGTTTAGACCACACCGCCACCCATTTTACCTTTACAGTGGTGCCTCGCAAGACAAAATCCGTTCCGTGAGGCTCTTCGTATAGCGGTTTTTTCGTCTTGCGAAGCAAGCCCATTGGCAGTTTAGCGGATTAGCGCTATTACCGGTTTAGCGGCTTTTAGCGGATCAGCTGATAAGCGGCTTAGGGCTTAGGAAAGGGGGGGGGGGGAAACCCCGCAGGAACTCGCAAGACATTTTCGTCTTGCGAAGCAAGCCCATAGGGAAATTCGTTTTGCGAAGCGCCTCCAAAACGGAAAACCCTTTCGTCTAGCGGGTTTTCCGTCATGCGAGGCACCACTGTACTTTGTAAGCTGTAACGCCATGTTGTGCTGTACTGATTCCATCAATAAAACTTTCAAAACCTCCATCGCGGTAATGGTTCAAGTTCTGAGTCTGAGGAGGAGAGTCAGGATATCTTGTGTACGACAATACCTAAATTGTTCAAATGTTTGTTTTCATGTTTATAGTTTAGTGTTTAGTGTTTCTGAACCATTTTCCTTTCCACAATCCACTCTACTAATAAACAATGTATTTAGAAATCCATTAAATACAATCATGTTTATTTTGGAATGCCATAGAATTGGTTACCAATTTATGATGAACAGTGCTTCTGGTCTTTTTAGGTTATGTACTAATGGTAATGTTTCTTTAATATTAAAGTAGTACTTTGTTAATAGTTGAAAATGGGGAAAAACTTGAAGCAAACATATATTACGTCATAGGAGGGTGTCCTATGATGTTTAGCTTACTGCTCCAAGATAAAAGGCATTTAGTGGATCTTTACCTAATGTGTGGAACACCCTGCCTATTATTATTATTATTATTATTATTATTATTATTATTACCTTTCCTTTTCCCATGGTGGGTCAAAGTGGCTTAAAGATAAAAATAAGAATTAATATTACTATTAAGCAAGCTCTAGTGATGTTTTGTTTCAGACGCCTGCCTAAAACGTTCGTTTTACACAGTCTTTTCTAATGCATAACTCAACCATTAGTTAGTGTGTATCACTGTCCAGATGTTCCGAAGTATTTTTATGCTGTTTTGTGGGTGCATTATGTTTACCACCCAGATACTTGGTTTATTGTGCAGTATATAAACTTGTAAATAATAAATAGAGCAGATTTGAAGAACCAGGATACATTACAGCAGTGCTGGGATAGCTCAGTTGGTAGAGCATGAGACTCTACATCTCAGGGTTGTGGATTTGAGCCCCATGGATAGGCAAAAGTTTCCTGCACTGCAGGGGGTTGGACTAGATTATCCTTGTGGTCTCTTCCAACTCTACAGTTCTATGATTCTATGTATTCTTTAGGTATGTGATCATGTATTTTAAATTAACCACGTACATTAATCAAAGGTAGGTGTCAAGCTCTCATCTCTAATATGTGTTTTGTCTCCTCATCCCCAGTGTAGATCATGTTGTTACTTAACATGAGCAAGGCTACATGTATGTGTATTTGTATAAATGGACATTGTTGTCCAAGGATCTCCTTCTGGCCATGGAATCTCCACTGTATGCCCAAAGCTTCCCATATGCTATAGCTTGCCCATTCATTTCCATAGAAGAGTGCTCACAAATGCATCCTTTTGTATGTGACTTCCTTTATTTGCAATTGTGTAATATATGTGCAAGAGGAATATGACCACAGAAAATAGTTAAACATTAAATATGTGACTGGGGTTTCCTTTGTGGATGTTGTATGATGACACTTACATAGATAGCTGAGTCACTAAGGTAAGCATGATAGGTATAGTTTTGTAGTAAAATAAAAGTTTGAAACAGAAAAGGAAAAGCTTTGCATGTATCCTCAAAATCCAAAAATATAACTTTGGAAGTCAGCATAGTTTATGGTCTCAAATGATGGTTGAGCTTCAGATCATATAAAACCTTGTAGGTAATTTACTTTGTCCTCTAAAAGCTTTATAGGCCTTGACGTACTTTTGATTTATCCATCTATAGAAATACTTTCCTTTATATTCCTCAAAAAATCTGAAAGGGAGCAAGGCGTGAGGTGGGGTTACAAATTGAAAACTTACTGGAACTGCTGTATCAGGAAATGTTGAGAGACTATATGTGACAATAGATACACACATTTTGCATTTGTGACTGTTACTGAGCAGCGTAAATACTGATTTAGTATATTACTCTCTGAAGCATTAGGTTTGAACATATGAAACCTTAGCTCAGCTACCTGCTTAGCTATTAGGTTGGGCTAGTTTCTCTCTAACCCACACCACAAGAGGGTTATGGGGCTAAAAGGAAGAAATCCATTTAAAATATTTACTGGGATCCAAAGTGCCATGTACAATGTTCCACACGCTATCACCATGCCCACTAAAAAGTCTCTCCAGATTAGGTCAGGGGCTTTTTGGAGCAGCATCTCATGAGGTTTGAGGGGCTGTCTCCAAAATGAAGAATTATCCACTACCGACCCTTGGTGCAAGGGCACACTTTGTTTGTGTGCATGGGACTATCTGGTTCCTAGCCATTATACTACATAGTATTATCTTTAGATTTTATGAATTGGCTACTCTACACAAGTTAGTGAAGCCAAATGCCTCCAGTTTAATCAATTTATGAACAGAGCTAATACTTTTTTAAAAAACAAAACAACAAAAATGTGCTTTATTTGTTTCTGAAGGTACGACAGAGCGGGTGTGTTTGATCCAGGGAACAGTGGAAGCATTAAATGCAGTTCATGGCTTCATTGCTGAAAAGATTCGAGAAATGCCTCAAAATGTGGCCAAGACAGAACCAGTTAGCATTCTGCAGCCTCAGACAACCGTCAATCCGGACCGCATCAAACAAGTGAGTTTTGGTTGAGAAAGGAATACACTGCTTTTATATAAAATTTCTTTCAAAGAAGCCCTAAGAGATTAACAAGTAAGGCATTCATATGAAATACATCATGTAATTATGTCAAAAGCTTTTTATCACTTCTAGCTAACTGCTGAGTCTTCCTTTTCATATGGGAAATGCCCAATTTTAAGGCTGCTATTCCCCATCGTGACTTTGGTATCATCAACAGGATGGTCTCTAGAACTGTCATGTCTGGATGATAATGTCATATTTTAATTTCAAGAATTCCCCACCAAATCAACCACTGTGAAAACAAATCTTACACAATCTTATTTTGGACAATTGTGCTGTCTTTGAAGTTTGCTAGACAATATTCTTGGCCATTTTATTTCTTAAAAGATAATACCCTATCTTTCTTCCTATATTGCCCTCAAATTAAAGTAAGCTTTCCAAGAAGTGAGTTTAGCTAGATCAAAGCAAATTTTGTTTGTTAATTTGTTTGCATCTTCAGTGGTGAATTGGTAGTTTTCAAACTGGGACAAAGCTCCCCTTCGGTGACACAAGATACCTGAAGAGTAGCCAGAATACTGCAGGGAGGCATAAGATGTTGAGGTCTGAATGGCTACTGACAGACCCTCATAGACTCATTGCATTTCTAGGATTGATTGCTTCTTCAATGCCCATCCTCTCATTTGGTTCTGGGTTAAGCTAATGATAGTTCTGTATGTGTGGCTTCAGGAGAGAACTAGATATGTTTCTATTGATCTTCTAATTTGGATTAGTATTCCAGTCCACAGATGCTTCCGTGCAACTTTACATGAGATTCCTCATATAGTAATGTATGGAATGCATTATTGATTGTAAATTCAGGAAGGAAGTGCAGCTTTAAACCCAGAGAGGTGGTGGTTAAATGAAAGCAGAACTCTTGCAATATCCATGTTACTTTGCACATTAGTTAAGATGTATGGCTAGATAGCACAATATTTATATAAAATGGTCAGACATTTGTCAATGAGCTAAGCAGTGGGTGCACACATCAACATTTATACTCTAAAACTATTTAAAGCTATGATTCATATTTTAAGGGGACATAATTGGTCAGTGTTTTTGCTTTTAGCATGCCTCTAAATGAATAAATGAAAATATTTAAAATATGTTCTCTGTTCTTTTTGTGCTTTGCTCAAATAATGTCTTTTGTGCTTTGCTCAAAGGTCAAAGCAGAAACTGGTAAGAACTTAAGAGAGTGTTGGAAAACTGTTATATCTCTCTATTTCAAAAGCTTCCAGTTATGTATAAAGTTAAAATGTTCGTATATAAACTGCCTGCTTCACAAAAAATAATAATCATTTTAATCTTTAACCCTTGGATGATAGAAAAATGTATATTACCAATCCAGTTTTGGGATCAAACGTACCCTGAGAAAGACTGTGGAATAGTATTAAGCATCACACTACATGCAAGGAGATAAATTATAAATTTTCTGAGAACATCCCCTTTCACTAAAACTGTAGTTGCAAAGAGTGTTCAGGATCTTAGTCCACAATATAAAGTATGCAAGACCTACAAGATCTACAATAATAGTCTAATCAAGCTCACAGATATTTATTTAGAATATTTTGGTACCATGGCAACTTACAGGGCCATTTACAAAATCAAGAAATAACTACAAATAAAGTAACAGCAAGATGTTTTAAAAAACATTAAAAAGCATGGGGAAAGTACCAAAAAGGTAACCTGAAGGCTCCTGAAGGCAACCCTTTGCAAAATGTGTTGTTGATGCCTTCCTGTAAAGAGGATCACTTAAATTTAATTAATTGATTGATTGATTAAATTTGTATACCACCCTTCATCCAAAGATCACAGGGCGGTTTATAACATAAAAATATAAAATATAAAATGAGAACATAAATACATAATAAAACAAAAAGGCCATAGAATGCTAATCAGCCACAGGCCTGGTTGAAGGGACACCTGCCAAGGTGAGAGTGTAGGTTGCTTGCAAACATTTACAGATTCATTTGTGGTCAAAATAACCCAAAAGCAAAATCAGCAAGTATTGTTGAACATCAACTCTGCAAATAACTAGGATGAAAAAGTAGTTTTTCTGTTTCAAAAGGAAGGTTCTAACTAGAAAAAAAAGTTTTTTAAATATCCAGTTTGTGCAAAAAGAGCTTGTATACCTGCACTACTGACCCCCCTGTTCTTAGTGATATTAAGGATGCTATTGAAACTGTTACGAAAATAGGCTCAAGATCATATTTATGTTATTTCCTCTCAAGAAATAGAAAGAATAGGTTCTGGTCATGCAGAGCAATCCAAACCTCCTTTGCTCCATAAGAATTGTAGCAACATGACCAATATCTAAATAGCAGTATTAAGTGAAATCACTTTGATTCCTGCTTACAACAGTAGGTATTGCTCGATAGGGTAACACCTAAAGGTAAAGGTAAAGGTACCCCTGCCCGTACGGGCCAGTCTTGACAGACTCTAGGGTTGTGCACTCATCTCACTCTATAGACCGGGAGCCAGCGTTGTCCGCAGACACTTCCGGGTCACGTGGCAAGCGTGACGAAGCTGCTCTGGCGAGCCAGAGCTGCACACGGAAACGCCGTTTACCTTCCCACTAGTAAGCAGTCCCTATTTATCTACTTGCACCCAAGGGTGCTTTCGAACTGCTAGGTTGGCAGGCGCTGGGACCGAGCAACGGGAGCACACCCCGCCGCGGGGATTCGAACCGCCGACCATGAGATCGGCAAGTCCTAGGCACTGAGGTTTTACCCACAGCGCCACCCACGTCCTATAGGTACCCTATTGACCCCCAAAAGTTTTAAGAATAAAAACATAGATTTGCCACCCTCTGGGTTAGATTTAAGAGGCAAGTCCCTGAAACACTGCATGGCAATTCATACTCCATGATAAGTGAAGAATACCTGAAGCAAAGAGTTGTAGACTATTAAAACAAAATTTTATTAATTTTTCCACAGCACTGTCAAGGTACATTTGGTCTCATGTACTTACTGAAGGTTAAGAGCACAATTATTATTTGTATAAATGATCATCCTAGTTCCAAATTAAATATATTGTTTAAAAATGTTAGGCAAATTAATATTAAGCAGCTGTTTTTCTCTAAATTATTTGAATAATATGATTTATAAATCTGTATTAAAAAATTGAAACCATCTTATTGGGTCTTGCATTTTAGTTACATGCTACTAATTCTGTTAATTCTACCTCTATTAATAAAGTTTGACTTTTAAATAGTTGCATTAGGTCTGATCACCTAGATCAGTTATTGACCATTTTGCCAATACTCCTTTTTGGGGTAGGGTTATCAAAAGAGTAATACCAGCAAAAGTACTCATTCTTTGGTTGGGAACAATTATCTTGACCTATTTCAATTTGGATTCAGATCTAGTTTCAGGGCTGAATCATCCTTGAATGTCCTGCTAGATGACCTACTGTATATCCAAAGAGGGACGGGGGTAGGTAATGTCACCCTGTTGCTTTTACATTTGATAGCATTGACCATGGTATCTTGGAGTGGTTCTATGGGATGGGAATTGGTAACACTATGTTTCAGTGATTCTGTTCCTGCCTACAGAACCATTCACAAAGAGCGATTTTGAGTGGCTGTCTGTTGGTCCCCTAGTGTTTGGACTGTGGTGTCCCTCAGGGTAGCATGTTGTCCCCCATGCTTTTAAATATCTATTTGAAGCTGTTGGGAGCAGTCATTAGGTGTTTTGGAGTAAGGTGTCACCAGTATGCTGATGATATCCAGCTGTACTTCTCTGTAACATCTGAATCTGGCAAGGCCATTCATGTTATAGGCCATCATCTGGAGTCAGTGATGAGCTACATAATGGCCAGTAAACTGAAGTTGAATTCTGGTAAGATGGATGACCCCATAGGTAATCAGTTTACAAGTTCAAGAAATTGACAGGTTGCCTATTCTTGACAGGGCTTTATTCTCTATGA
Source organism: Podarcis cretensis (assembly GCF_951804945.1). Classification (NCBI taxonomy): domain Eukaryota; kingdom Metazoa; phylum Chordata; class Lepidosauria; order Squamata; family Lacertidae; genus Podarcis; species Podarcis cretensis. Next base: position 38,920,179 of record NC_137170.1, read on the forward strand.
AGGAACAGGTGCATAGCTTGGAAGTACCCTTAGATTCAGCACTGTCCCTGGAGACATGTTTGCCATCAGAGTGCTTTTTTGTTTGTTCAGCTGGTTGGCCAGCTATGGCTTTTCCTAGCCAGGGGCAGCATAGCCACTATGGTAAACCTCTAGACAAGACTATTGTAATGTGTTCTACATGGGGCATTGAGGTTGGATTCAAAATTCTGGCTAGTGTAGAATACTGAAACCTGGTTTTGTCAGAACAGCTCCGCGTCAGCATATTACATTGGTGCTGAAAGCTCTTCAGTGGCTACCAGTACATTACAAAACTGAATTCAAGGTATTACTGTTAGTATCTAAGGCCCTAAAAGACTGAAGGACTGCTTTGTCCCTTACACACAGTCCAGATCACTACAATCATCTGAAGAAGCTCTCCTGATTGTCACCTGGTTATCTAACATTTGTTTAGATTTTACATGAGCTACGGCTTTTAACGTAGTGGCACCAATACTTTGGAACTTTGTTCATAGTGAAATCAGACCGGCACCTGCAATTTTGATATTTCATCACTGGCTGAAAATGTTTTTGTTTCGCCAAACATTTTTAGAAAATTAATTTAATTCAGTGTTGGTTATTTGTTCTGCATTTCCTGATGTTTTAATAATTTTATTGTATACCACCATGGCTTTTTTTTAATGAGTTGATGGTTTATAAATGTTCTTATAAAAATAAAAAATTAAATATAAATGACTGCTAGTATCCTTATTTTGTGCAATAATCTCTAACATTTCAGACTATGAAGAAAAATAGCTACACAAGATCATCATCAAATTTGTAACTGTTATTTGTGTTAATTATGGAGGGATGCAATATCAGCTGCCCTTCTTTATAACAATTTCTCTTCACAAAAGAGACTGATTGGAATTAAGAGTTTGAAATTTGAATTTGGCCTGTGTGTTCTATAGATTGCAAAAGTTATAATATTTGTGGGTGTTTAAATTTAGAAAAATTATTCACGGTGTGTAGAAAGCGGGTCAATTTATGTTTTTCTTCCTCTTTCATAATACTAGAACCTACGAAGTTGGAACTACAAAATGGTCTTCACGTACCACATTTTTAACTTATGGAAGCCGCTATCACAAGATGTGATGAACACCAGTTTAGGTGGTTTTAAAAGCAGATTTGACAAATCCATGAACGATAAAGTTGTCAATCGTGATGGCTATATGCCAATTTCCAGATTAGAGGAAGGATGCCTCTGAATATCAGTTGCTGAGAAACAGTAATGGAAGTAGATGATAGATTAGACAGACATTTGGACTGATTCTGCAGGGCTCTTAATTTTCCAGGTTTTTCGCAGCCACCCAAGGAAGGTGTGCTTGCACTTCTCCTATTATTAAGAATAGCATAACAAGAATATTTGAAAGACATCATGTCATAATTCCTTGACATAAGATAGCAGCAACCTTGTGTAAGAGGTAACTTCATGTTTGTGTGTGGTTCAGGAGGGGAGTGCCCTAATGTCTGTTAGGCAGCATTTCATTATCTCCTCCGCCCCTGTAGCTGCTGATCATTTTCAATAGTTCAAAAGCCATTAGCAAATTTACTTAACATTCCAGGTTTGTTTTACAGTCGTGATATTTATAAGATAGAAATTGGGACTCTTGTTTCTGAGCTGATATAGGGAGTATAATATCTCAAGACAGACCTTTTTGCCTTAACAGTTTTTACTGTAGTGCAAATGATTAAAATATGAAAGCAGCCTTAAAAATTCAATACTAACTATATATACTAGTTTCAGAGTAGAGAAAAAGCAGTAAATACACATTTGCAAATGTAATAGTTCAGATTCACTATCTCAAAACCAGTGCAGAAGAATTTAAAACACTTCTGAAAATTGCCCATTTATCTAAAAGCATCATGGTACTATTCTCTGCCTGGAATGTAGTGATTACATTCATGCCCGGAGATCCAAAATATCTCGATTCCATTTCATTTAGCCTCTAGGTTTTCTTGTGGAAGGAACAGTGGTTGCTTTCATTTCTTTCAATAGTATCGCAGGCATAGGGGCAGAGCATGCAAGGCTTTGGGGAGATAGAATCCTACTGAAAGTTCCATGTCAGGCATCAGTCAAAATCTCTAAATGACTTTTCAGGCCTGGAAGGACACAGGGCATGAATCTTAGCCCACCCCATTCCAAGGTTTTAAGAACTAGTATGAAAGCAGTCTCAGCTGAACTAAATCCTGAATCTGACAAAGTCCTCTGTTTTGTTCCAACTGCCTAAAATAGTATGTTGGAAAAGTGATAGAAAAGTGATATTTGGAGAGGAGTTATCACAGTTTAAGAATTTAACCAGTTTAATAATTCATGAGTCTGGATTGTGAACTAACTTCACACACAGTATTTGATCAGACATTCATCACTACCAGAAAAAGGACAGTAAAGAAGTTTACAGCTCATATATTATCTGTAACTTATGCTAGCGAAAATGGCTGTTTTTGTGAGGTGATAAAAAGTGCCCTGTATTTTTTGTTAATTACAATATATTTTAACAGCTATGTGCATTATCGAAAGTTAGCGTTAAGGCATAGAAGAAGTTACAGTAGCCCAGCATAAACTACTACAAGTGATTGTAATATTATGTATCAAATATGCATTAGTTCCCCAGGGCATGAATAATGTATTATTTGACTACTGCTCTTTTAGTTTTCCATTTTGAGATTTACTTGAGGTAGATTCAGACAATGTTAGTCACCATCTGAAATCACCCCAGAAAGATGGTCTGCTAGAAAGCTCAGTAAAGTACAGCCACTGACCAGTTATCACAAATTCTCTTGTTGAAAGTAAGGTACAGTGTACCTGTAGCTGTGAGACAAGAGGGGGTGACATAAAGTTTCCAGCTCTTAAGTAAGGGATGACTAACCCGTATGGCAACTCCTGCCATCCCTGACCATTGGCCATGCTGGCTGAGTTTCAGTCTAATGACATCTGAAGAGGCAGAGGTTAGTGACCCCTGGCTTACATACTCAAGTGGTTTTTGAAATAGTATCTGGTTCCTAATTTTAAAATACTGTGTTTTACTATCAATATTATATTGTAGGTTGGAAAATAATAACAACAATAAATTTATTACAGTGGTGCCCCGCAAGACGAATGCCTCGCAAGACGGAAAACTCGCTAGACGAAAGAGTTTTCCGTTTTGGAGGTGCTTCGCAAAACAAATTTCCTATGGGCTTGCTTCGCAAGACGAAAATGTATTGCGAGTTCCTGTGGGTTTTTTCCCCTTTCCCCCCCTTTTTCTAAGCCGCTAAGCCGCTTATCCGATAAGCCGCTAAAAGCCGCTAATAGCGCTAATCCGCTAAGCCGTCAATGGGCTTGCTTCGCAAGATGAAAAAACCGCTAGACAAAGAGAATCACGGAACGGATTAATTTCGTCTTGCGAGGCACCACTGTATTTGTACCCTGCCCATCTGACTGGGTTGCCCCAGCCACTCTTGGCAGTTTCCAACAAATATAAAAGCATAATAAAACCATCAAACATTAAAATCTTTCCTATGCAGGGCTGCTTTCAGATGTCTTCTAAAAGTCAGATAGTTCTTTATTTCCTTGACATCTGATGGGAGGGCGTTCCACAGAGTGGGCATCACCGTCAAGAAGGCCCTCTGCCTGGTTCCATGTAACTTCACTTCTCACCAGAAGACACTCGGAGCTGGACCTCAGTGTCCGGAGGCCGAACAATGGAGGTGGAGACGCTCCTGCAGGTATACTGGGCCGAGATCATTTAGGGCTTTAAAGGTCAGCGCCAACACTTGTGTTCAGAAACATAGTAGGAGCCAGTGTAGATCCTTTATGACCAGTGTTATATGGTCCCAGAGGCCACTCCCAGTCACCAATCTAGCTGTCACATTCTGGATTGGTTGTAGTTTCAGAGTCACCTTCAAAGAAAAACCTTTCTGAATATACAAACCCTTTTCTTGTGCAGCAAGAACTAAAGTCTGGAGAACAACAAAAGGGAAAAAAATAGTTCAGCAGCGAGAATATTTAGCAAAGAATATTCAGCTACCAAGTTTTTGTAGCTTCAAAAATGAGATCATAGAAAATGCTGATAAGTTCTTTACTGTAGCCTTGCTTGAAGGCAGCTAATAATTACTGGAAAGCTGCACTGATAGTATGAATACTTCAGTGTTAATAAATGGAAATTCTTTAAAGTGAATTAATCTTATGATTTCTAATCACTTTGTACATCTCATTACGAGAAGTCTAATAATTTTTAAATGCAACCATTTGCCTAATGCAAAAGACAATTTTTTTAAAAAAAAAATTTCTCTGTATATAGTAATTCAAACTTACTGAATTGCTTCCAGCTTTCTTTAATATGCCTAAAACTATGATATTTATGAAGTACAGCACATCATACAGATAAAACAGAATTTCCATTCATATAACAAAAAGAATTTTTTTAAAGTAGCAAGCACTCATTTATGAATTTGAAGAAAATAAATCTTTTTTTAGTGACTACGTACACTCCCACTCATGAATGATAGCTTTGTTCTAAATAAGATCTTCTTACAAAGCAATGATGATTAGATGTCACAAGAACATGTTTTGGTCATTAACAGGTTTCTTTCACTCCAGCCAAGTGAGAAGCAGCCACTCTTCAGTTCGGAGCATGAAACACTGGCTCAGTTTACATGTACCACTAAACCAAAATATTGGCTTAGCACAAATATGCAGGTTCCCAGACAGAAGCTCACGGCTTTTTAAAAATTTACATACCACTTTGCTGAAGAGTGTTATACTGTTAGAATGCATTTTTAAAAGAGATCTTTTTACAATCCTTCTAAGCACTTTCTCAACCACCTTGCTAATATGGTGATGCTTGGGAAGGTGTTTCTTTTTAATGTAACTGAAAAGACATTTTAGCACCAACAAAACATTGATTAAAAACTTGAGTAAAACAATGGCTCCCACCACAAAGATTATACTAAATGTGTGCTATAATACGATCACCAATATATCATGGTTGGTTGATGGCCTTATGTGAAAGCTCCATAAAACGCATGGCAATTCCACACAAAACACCTAGTGTGGCACCACCCTTCCATTTTGTATGCTTCTAGCTGCCAAGCAAGCAAAGGCTAAGAGCTAATGGCAACAAGGCTTATTTGTCAAGATGAGCCTATGCCCTCTATCAAACTGAAGAGCAGGCCCCAAGCTATAGGATTTGATGATCTGCCAAGCTTGTTTCCCTTGAAACTTAATTCTTTTAAGGCAACATACTGCCACTCAACATCTTTATGACTGTCTCCATAATACATCCAGCATCTACTTCATTTTCTTAGGAATATACTATCTTTTGGATGTTTTTACCAACTACTCTTAGATATAGTTCTTGCTGGTATTCATCCTTGCAGATCCATTTCCCCAAATATTTGGAAGGAATCAGATTCAGTGCTATCTAATGGGATCAGTACATTTGTACAGCTTTGTGACCATCCAGTTTTCTAGGGTTTGGAATGTAAATGTGAATTGAACCCATCAGTCGACATTAGTTTGTTTTAGGGTGTGTTGAAGACTCCTCAGTGAGGCAGCAGCTGGAGCTGCAGCAGGCATCAGTTCAAAGATTTGATGAATTGCTAATGTCTTGTTTTTTTAGGTAGGCTGTGTGTGTGTGTGTGTTATATACACATGTTTTTCTTTCCTAAATTTATTAAGTATTGGCAACAGTTTTCCTATGACTCAGCTTACATATAAGTGTTTTTATCTTGTGTTGTGAACTACCCTGAGATCTACGGATGATGGGCGGTATACCAATTCAGAAAATTAAAAAACAAAAATAGAGACCTGTTAAAAATTTGTTGCCAAGTAGGGATAGACAAGCATTTATTTACACAATGCATATTTTACACTTTGTAATGTCATAAATGTATATTGCAGTAACAGCTTTCTTTCATTTAAAATGTATTATGGGTAAGAAGTCTATTATATTATTATATAATATAAAATGCAACATATATATGAGAAAGAGGGTCTTTCATGAACAGTATGACGTTTTCATGTTATTTTAGATTCTAATCTCAATCTGCTGGCTTCCTTTGAGTCACACATAGTTTTGAGTCTTGTCTTTGGGTATAGGAACTTCTTGAGATTAGGTGTTTGTGTATGAGGATGCAATTTGATCGTTTTTTAAAAAGATAATTTTTATCTTTGAATTTATCCTTCAGAAAGAGTGTACATATGTTTTCAGGTTTATTGATTCATGTTATTTTAAAGAGCAGCTACACTGTTTTCTTCTTCCACCATCTCGGATATTTTCATTATATCATAAACAGTTATTTAACAGTCACAGTATTTTTTTAGATTTTTAAAAAATGAAATAGAACAAATATTACAGTTTTTGTATAAGAACAGTGTCTCAATAAATTACAGATTAATCAAAAGGTGAGAGGGGAAGTGTTTGTTTAATCCTCAACCTTGGCCCTCCAGATGTTTTGAGACTACAATTCCCATCATCCCTGACCACTGGTCCTGCTAGCTAGGAATCATGGGAGTTGTAGTCCGAAAAACATCCAGAGGGCTGAGGTTGAGGAAGCCTGGTTTAATCTATAGTTTGTTGAAACATTATCATTAATTTATTAGTATTAGTAGTAGTATTAACAATAACCTGCCCTTCTCCTTAAGATCCCAGGGTGGGTTACAACATTGAAACACAATATTTAAAACAACTTACAATCACAGAAATAGGGTGAGTCACTTTATTCACTTCAAGTATCAAAAGGCAGCATAAAGATGCATGTCTTTCATAATTTAGGGGCTGCCACAGATAATTCCCTCTCCCAGGCCAGCCCCACCTGCTAATCTTTGAGCTGTATTAGGGCTGTGCACAGATTCCCTGATTTGTAAATCTGAGTCATTTCTTAATTTAACTGCATCCAGTGTAGAACTCTATTATATACAAATTGCATTACAAAAATATATAAACATATCCTTGTCATCTTCTAAATTATTTCCAATGATCTATATGGCTGAATAATTTTATCTAATTATTCCAGTATGCAATAAGCCTATTCTATTTTAATTGTCAAGTTGCCTACCTTCCCTCACAATATTAATCAAATTTACCTTATTAGCTAATTCCCACAATCTTACTATCCTGTCTTCTAGCATAGGAATAAATATTTTCCTCCATTGTACTATAGAGTACCACACATTGCTCAGGATTTCTAAGAAACACCAAAATCCTGAGATTTATAAATGCAAAATATATATTTTTAGTTACTTAATTTTTTTTTTTAAAAAAATAATGTTGCTGGATAAACAGCAATACACAATCCTGCCAAATTTGGTTAAAATCAGTCAGTTTTAAAAGTTTCACTCCATGATCTTGGTTGGCTATAGCTGGATGCTATTGCCAGACAGATGGTTCTCAATCTCAGGAACCATCATGCAAAATTTGATGATTCTCCTGCTTCAGCTGACACCAAATTCACTAGTGCCAAGTCCATTTACAGGGGCAATCCAAAAAGAAAGATATAATCACAGTCCAAGGACAAAGCATACACACAACACAAGAGGTCAGGTCTGGAAGCAGTCCTAGGTTTGATCCCATTTGCTAGCTAAGGCATATCAGAAGACTTATACAAGGGTATTGATCCAGTACTCTTATCAGGAACTGAAGGCTTTTAACAATGAGCTGCAGGCCATTTGGATTGTCTGAGGAATCTCACCTGCTCATGAGGAGACTGCACCTTTAGGTATTGCCACTCCCCTGGGCTCTGTGATGGTGCCCTCTGTGTCTTACGGAGAAGAGTGGGGTGTCGTGATCCCCGAAGACGCTGGATACCTCTGCTCTCTTTCACTGTTTGTTGACACAGCATGCTCCTCTATAATGTGTGCTTTCGGGAATAACACATCCACCTCTGAAGAGGATTTCTCCTGTGTTGGCATGACAGTTACGTTACCTTCAGAGGTGTCCAAATCAGTGCAGTTTTGAGAGGTTCGGTCTGACAACTTGATTCAAAGTGGCATTTGATGGTATTGAAACATAGACCAGACTGTGCTCTTCAATCTCAAGATCCAACACACAAAATTGGGTTAAGATATATTGGGTGTTCTAATTCATAGCGAACAGATGGGCAGGCAAAAAAACAACTTTCCAAAATTGCTGTGTGAGCAACTGTTAATCACCAGTTCCTTAACATGTGATATGACTAATAGTTTTACCAATAGATCATAATCTCTTATGAGTTTAATTTCATTAATTATAGTATTCTAAACTAACATTCTTTTTAAAACATGACCAAAAAATGTAAAGCATATCTGCATTCCATGATCCACATCTCCAACAAATAATCGCTGTGTCAATATATAAACATCTCAGCTGTGCTGGTGCAATGGGATATTAGTTCATAAAAACTTCCTTCTAATTTTGTATGCATTGTTGAGGAATATGTTGCCGATTCCATTTCAATACACCTTGTATGTTTTGTATTAATTATTTATCCCAATTATTTTGATAAGTATTTCTTGATGTATCCTAGCTTGATGTATCCATGATATATGCTTTACAGTACTCAAGTGTTGTTGTGTCTGCTCTGCTATCATTAAGATTTCATTTCATTTTGATGATGAAAGAAGTTGTACATATTTTTAATGACAGACAAAAATAGAGGGGATATATGGCAATTTTCCTGACTACATTTACAAATGATTTTTTAAATGTTCTTGCTTTATTATTTTGTGAAAATATGTCAGCAACTGCAGAAAAAGAACCTACTCAAGCTAGTTGGTATTGAGAATGTTGACATGCTAAATATATATGTAGTCAGTGTTTTTTTAGGCTAATTCTTGCTGTTCAGTGCAAGCTTTTGATTTGCTAACTCTTTCACCAGTAGAAGGTACCACCAACTGAAATTTTATTCATATTACTATGTGTAGTTCTTCAACAAGCAGCATTTATATTTTCAATTGGTGTTCTTGCTTTTTAACATAACATAGCCATCAATGAAATCTTTTTATATAGGGTTACTCTGACATTGTCATAGTTTCCATGACATTGTCATAGTTTCCGTATGTATTTGTGACAATAAGGTATCTAAAATACATGTACAAGGTATCTAAAGTACACGTGAATGTTTATTAAAATATTGCACATCTTTGACCATTAGCGTTCAGAGTTTGAATTTTGCGCATCCATGGCTATAGCCTTCTTCTACCACTTCTCATAAATTGTGGATAAAGACTTTTGATAGGCACTGCAGCTCTTGTTTCGTCTTGCTGGAGACTGCATTCCCTGGAGAACAGTAATCTTGCAAGGACACTTGTTTTTCTCTCTTTCAACAATTACGGCCATGAATAGCTAAAATTACTACCTATTATAGAAAGGAACACAGGAACAAAGGAATACAGATTTTTTTCTCAAGATTGTTGTGACAATGCTATTTTCTATAAGAAAAATGTAACACTTAAGATAAATCAAAAAGTGACCAAAGGAATTATAGGTTCCTTGGCATATCTGTCCCTGTGAAGTTAGTGTAATACAATCGTTTTATAAGTACCTACATGAAAGTGGAGTAATTAATAGCATTCATGACAGAGCCATCTAGTTTCCTTAGTTTGATTAAGTATCAAGGCGAAAAGAGAAAAGGTTTGAAGAGTTTGAACTTAAGGCTTTCTATCTAGATTATATCCTCTAATAATGAAAGCACAAGAAACATTAGCTGGAAGGTCTATTGTAAGTTGGTGTGCAATGAAATCAAATACATGAATATAAGATGTGGCACAAGAAGCAGTGCTTCTGGAAAATATGTAGGTATCAAGCCCTGGTCTTACTATATGCTATTACCTGTGCTATTTTTCTAGAAAAAAAGGTGCCAGAGGTGCTCATCATGAATGCCTCCCTTGTTCTCTTATAATGGCAATGGCACCCACCTGAGAGGTGTCAGAATTGAGTTCCAGTGAGTTCTGGCTGACAAAAAACCCTGGCTATTACCTCATTTATATACTGGAACAACTAGCTGAATACTCCTCAGTTTGTTCCTCCTTCAATGCAGAATCAGTTCGTTGTTCTGTCTATAGAATGAATAGTTTTAAAACCACATGAAGAGAGAAAATTAGCAAAGCATTCATGACTATAATAGCAGTTAAGAAATTAACTAAGCTATTTTTAGAAGCTGTTGAATTTCCTTTACAGGTTTTCAAAGGAAGAGGACCTAAGTATAGTATGTTCTTCTAAACAGGAAGATGATCCATTGGATTGCCTCCAACTATTATTCCAATTCATGGGTTCCATGATGGGGTGTAGATTTCAATTTAATGTGCCCTCTGTTATCTGTCTTCTCATCTTATAAACTAGGCTACAAAATATTTAACAATTAGACAGAAACATTATCATGCATCCTTTGGTTGGTTTCAGACAGCCATTCAAGCCAGTTAGAAAGCATTGCTGCATTAATTCCATTTTTTCTAAGGAAATTCATAGGTATTTGTCTTGTTTTTAAATAACTGAAATTTAAGCAGGAGCATGATTACATTACTGATGTATCAGAGCTGCTTTACACTTTACAGCTGTTACATAGGTCCTTGCCAAAAAATATTTTTGCATGGTGGCCATCTCAGGAACTGTAACATTTACTGTTTGGATTAACCATTCCTAGAGATAGCTTTAGACATATATTGATACATTTTATAAATTACTTACTGTAAAATATTTAGATTTCTTTTTTCCTTACATTATTGTTGCCACCGTTTCAGATATGTTAGAATAGTCATAATTCTGCTGAATTCTGTTGAATTTTCACAAAGAAAAAACCCCAACCATTCAATCTTGAATTGAAGGATGGCTGCCTCAATAGAATTTAAAACCTGTGCATTGTGATCAAATCATATTGGAGTCTGTGCATATATTTCAAATCAATTCTTATTCATTAGTGTGTTAAAATTATGCTGTATGTTTTAAGTAAAATATTAACACAGAATAAATACTTGTTTTAAACATCAGCTAATGCTACCTTATTAACAATTTGTCTTAGTTTAGTATTTATAACATAAATGATAAGTATATTGGTGCAGTTCTGTCGCAATGTTTATAATTGTTATGTTATCCATGGCATGACTTGCTTTAAAGAAAAAATAATAAATACTGTAGAAATCTTTTGCTTTATGAACTTTGGGTTGCATCCAGACTTGCTGTTCCACTCACCTAAGGGATGAAGATCTCCCACAGGAGGAAGAGAGCAAGGTGATTTTCACCAGTTCTCCCTTTCTCTTTACAACCTCCAGCACCACCTCCCTTGCTGGCCCCACGTCTTCAACCCTACAGAACAATATTTCAGGGTGCATCAGGAGCTGCGGAGGGGGAAATAAGTGAAAATCACCCCCTTTCTCTAGCGGAGCATCCTGTGGATGAAGTTCTGGATTCAACCATTTGGCTGTATTTCTTGTATTATATGGATCACTAAATATACATGGAGTCAACTTTATAAGACAAAAATCAAGATGCAATGAGAGGGAGAATATTTTATCAGATATAAACTTCGACATCTGCTCATTGAACTTGTTGGAATTTGTATTTGCTTCTACTGGTTTTTGCTTTCCCTTAGAATCAAGTATGGGAAAGAAAATATTATTCATATGGTCAGCATACTTTTTTATTTTGTGAGTTTACCATCTTAATTTTAAGCCATTGATTTGTTTTACATGCATATGCATGCATACTTACATGCATTAGTTATTTGCTTAATTGGCATTAAATTCCATTAAGTTCCAATGAGAAAGAAAAATTTAGGTCTCAGGCTTTTTCTCTTTAATTTTCAATTACATTACATTTGTTTAATTTTTTTTTTAACTGTTCAGTCTAAGGCTTGTTGAGGTTGATTTGCTCCTGAACTGCTTTGTTCCCAGACATTGCCATCATCCCCAACTACCACCAAGTCCTCTCCATCTGATCCCATGACCACCTCCAGAGCTAATCAGGTACAGTATCATTCTACCATCTACACCATACTTTTCACGAGCGGCAGCTTGCAAACTGGAGAAAAAGATATGGTGGGTTAAGGTTTTCTTTGTTCATTGCATATATACACCCATAATCATGGATATCTAATGCTGTTGTATAAATAATATTATTTTTAATTTGGTAAAAGAAATACATTTTTTAAAAAATCTATTTTAAGATACTCGTACATAACGTTTGTTGTTGCAATCCAAGTAGCCCTTGAGGGGCAAATAGAGCTTGCTTCTGCTCATCAGATTTTCTCACTTCTACTTCCCCCCCAACAGCTGTTCCTTAGGTTACACTGGGGGATTGTTGAATTGGCCAAGGCTTCCCAAGCAGCTCAGGGTGCTGCTGTCAGAACAAAATGATTCAAAAATTGTGGAGGACATACAGAGCTCAGCATGCAGCTCTTTGGACTGAGGTCTATATGTATAATGTATCTTTCACAGTGTGCTTGTTTATAAAGAAGAATATGTTTCCTATAATAGCATGCCTGTTTACACACTGAGGGATTTTATGAGAAGTTATAGTCCTAGAATAAAGTAAAATGAATAAATAGTTATAGTCCTAAACTAAAATAAATTTGTTTTGTAAGATCAAAGCTATTTTAGCTTGAGCAAGTAATGATTATTTTCTTATTCTATGGTCTTTAATGCACAATCTTATTTTTAATTCATAGTCTTCAGTACTGACATTTATTAAGCTCATAAGCAATTTATTTACTTTTCATTCTGTACATCATATAATAATATTTAGGCTATTTAGATCTTTATGGATAATTTTAATATTTCTTGTCAACCACTTAGAGGTTTCCCTACAATCAAGCTTCATATAAAATTTGTTAAATAAAATAAAAATTTTACTTGGATCCAAAGCACTTTTTTTTTTTGCATACAAAGGGAGTCTTTTGCTTTTATTTTATATCCCAAGCTGGAACATTGTGTAAAAAAAAATGAAACTAAAACCAAAGATGTTTTTCTATTTGTGCAAGCAGGAAACTAAGAGAACTATTTTAGCACTGTGAGAAATATTTCACAAGCATGTGCAAGACAGCATGAGCAGCTGTTTTCCTTTCCTTCCAACTCATGATTCTTTGCCTGCAACCCTGTGTAATTCTTTGAATAACAATCAAACACGTTTTCATCTAAAAATGTTATATTGATTTTGAGGATTTTGGTAAAAAAACATTTAAATCTAAAGCATTTAAAACGAAGCATGTTGAAATTATTGTGCTCTGTATTAAGAGCCAGTATTTGTTGGAGTACATGACTGACAATCAAATTGGGGGGTGGCTGCCTTTTTCATGCCCTACTTTTAAGCTTCCACCATCTAACTGGAGATAGAATGCTGGACTAGATTCTTGAGGACACTGCTCTGATGCAGCAAGGCAATTCTTTCTTGTGATAACAACCAAGCAGTAATCTCTCTGCAATTTGCTGGTGATATGAATCAGTCCAACAAAATTAAACTGGCAAAACAAAAAGTATCATCCAAGAAAGAAAGAGGATAGTCAAGTATTGTAGAATTCCATCTTATTTGGGATATCTTATTTTAAATTATTTTAACTAGCTGTATGTTTTATTTGTGTACCTAATTATATTGGTCTGTTACTATAATAAATCATTCATTCAATTAATAGTTAAACAAGGCAGTTTCATAACCAATGGCTAGATTCTGACTTGTTTTGAAACTGTTTGAACTGTTTCTATTTTTAGTCTAGTGTAAGGTGATATACACTATATGTATATTTAAATTCATTTTTCTTTTGGGCACTGTTGTATATGAAGAAAGATGTTACAGTCTTAAGCTAGCTTCTGGAAATATGTCTGCATTTTTCCATTGGTATAATTTATTTTATTCTCTAGACTACTATTTCAGCAGGAAACATGCAGCACATAAGACAATTATGGTTGTGCTGTTAATTCTGATGATAAGTGAAGTAGCTGGCAATTGTTTCTAGACTGTAGCTATGATTAACATTCAGCACCATCATATTGCCAAGTATCTGCACTGCGGCTGTCACATGAAAATTGGTTTCAGCTCGATAGTTTTCAAACACAACTGTACAGATATATATATTGTTTTCCTATTTGTTCGGAGCAAGAAATGCTGCATTCAGTAGCACTCAGGATAAAATTCAAAACCAAAGTCATGCCTGGAATTTCATTTTTCATACATCACACTGGCTTCAGTGTATAGTTTATTCAGATATTTCAAACAATCTGAGCTAGATTCATGCTAGATTTATGGTACTGTTCCTTAAACTATGTTTTTCCACATGCCACAAAATGCCCTTAGTAGATTTCACTAAATGATTTGGAATATGTCCTTAACATAGCTTCTGCCATTGCCAGCGAAGTTAGTGTGATAAATACTCTTGTTGCTTTATACTTTCCCCTTATTAGAACAGGAACTGTGAATATTTTGTGTTACAGTAACATTGCTTCAAGCACTTTCTTTTTCTGGAGACCAATGAATACATGTTCTAGCAGCAAATTTAATCTGTGTTGTCTGTTGTTTTAAAGTAGTATAGTCTTAATTCTAAAGTAGTATAGTCTTAATTCTGATTTTATTTAATTTGGTTGCTCAACTTTATTCATACTGTTGGAAAATATTGGCTTGCTACTGTTGCAATTCTTAGTATTTATCCTGTATTTAAATAGTAATGATGATTGTAATAATAAATGGTAGTGTAATCATTGGTTCTGGTTAAATTATTAAAACCATAGAGAAGAATGAGATAAGAAAGGGAGAGGATTTAGTGCCCATGTCCCATTATGTATTCAGAGGAAGAAATAAGAAATTGTGTGATGGCAGGGATAATGGAAAGAAAGTGACTCCAAAATGCAGTGTTAAGAAAGGGACTGAAAGAAAGACTTGGGGAGAAATAAGAAGTTGTAGGTAGCATAGGTTATGAATGATGATAGATCAAATTGAATGAATTAAGTAGGACGTACTTGCCTCCATTGTGAGAACTATCCTAAGTGTATTCGACAGGCTTTGGGGGAGCATATACATCACCTTGAACTTGGAGGAATGGTGGGGGCATTGGTTTAATAAAACAAATAATGCTTCAGTTTGTTTGTCTGTCTCTGCCCTAAAACTCTGGGTGAAGACTTGCACTACCTTCCTAAAATCAGATGACTATAATCATCTCAGGTCTATGGATGACCTCATCCAGGAGCTTCATGTCCATATTGAACACCATAGCATGAGACCTTGCAGAACCCTTTAAGCAAAACATGCCAATGTGTAGAGTAGCAGTGTGACAATTTTGCTCTGTTCAGAGGGGAAATCTAAGCCTGATTTCTATGTAGCAGCAGTGGCGTAGCATGGGGGGTGCAGGGGGGGCCAGCCGCACCGGGCGCAACATCTGGGGGTTAGGGTTAGGGGGCGCAAATCCACAGGTTAGGGGGCGCAAATTACTTGCCTTGCCCCGGGTGCTGACAACCCACGCTACGCCACTGTGTAGCAGACACAGAGTCTGACAGTTTGGCTTTTCATCTCAGTTCCCTCTGCAACAATTGCCACGTTAAAGGGGGAGGGTTAGTCCCCCTTCTTATCAGCGCACAGAAATTTTCAGATTCAAGGACAAATCTTTAGGCACATAGGTTATATATTCCCTTTACTTAGTACAACTTAAGCATTACAGAAAAGAAGATTAACAACGTTATCAATAATAAAGATCAGTAGCATTAAAACATTATAAAAACATTACAGAGTGCAAGTTAGCATTACAAATCTACTGTAATAATTAATGATGCAGAGCTGAGAAACCATTATTAAATCCTAATTACTAGAATCAACAAGGCTGGAATACAAGCAAAAGGTGACATCGTTCCTCTCAACTGAAAAAGTGAGAGATTCTCAAAGGAAGGGATATGTATACCTATTTTTTCCTTTGAAAGAGATAATTTTTCTAAACTTCCTCAGTTGTAAACTACTTGCCACAAAGTAGCCAACTACATGAAAGGGTTTCATAAAGCATATGCCAGAATACATACATTGCAACTTCAGCATTAAGTTTGATTAAACATAGTCTACTATCATCAAAGCAAAATAATTTCAGCAACATCTAATGAAACTACATCAAATACAAACAACTGCTATCTTTAAAAAACATATCTGGGTAGACATTTTACATAGTCATATCAAATCCTAAATTATACAGGAAAATGTCTGGTTCACATCTGAGCGTACTAAATGTATCAATGTTAAAAATAGCTTTCTCTGTGAACACAACTTGTTTAAGTAATCTTTTTTAATAACGGGATACATCAAGAGTATTGGTTCAAGGTAGGGAATGGGGAGCAGTGATGTATGAGCCTGGTATGCAAGTCTGGCCTACCATTTTCATAAATTTAATTGTATTCCATTGGGGTAAGGCTATAGGGCCAGTTCCAATATCTCTGGAACCAGCCAAAATGGGTGCAAAAGTGGTTGTGGACATGGCAACAGGAATATCTGCCCCAGCACTTTTGCAGCACTCTATCTGTGAACTAATACCTAGGAAAGAGTATAGTGTATTCCTCTCATCCCATTTCTGCCTGGTGGTCCAGAAGGGTAACGGTTGGAAAATTACTGAGATTTTCTGGGGAAGCAATAGCCCCCCCCCTTCACCCAGACATATTTATTATGTCTGTTGGGGCAAAGCTGATTGGACACCTAGGAGCAGGGTAGGCAGACAGATGGAATGGCTTCCTCACTGCCCCAGTTCCCCTCACCATCAGTGGCAGAGGAAAAAGCAATGCAGGCCAGCATCTACATGTCTATTCAAAATTAAGTATTATTGAGTTAAAATGTAAGTGTGCAAGATTGAGATTAAGTTCTATTTCTGACATGTATGCACTATCAGACATAGAATTTAAGAGATACATAACTAGCTATCTGGGCATGTTGAGACATTGTGGGAGTTATGTGTTAAGCTTATCTGATAGTCCTTAAACTTCCACAAGTAACTTTTATTTGCTGCAGCACATATGAATGAGACTATATTTCTAATTGCAGGAAAGGAGGTAAAATTATGTTGATGGTTTACTTTTTTATATACATGCATTTTCTGTTTACCTCTAAGTTATAAGTCACTGAGAGTACAATCCTACATACATACCTACTCAGAAGTAAGTCCTTATGAGTTCAGTGGGACTTATTCCCAAGTAAATGTGCATAGGATAGCAGATTAAATTCTAAATTTTACTGTTGACCTTATCAGTTCATCTTCCGTGTCCACTATTTCTGTGCAAGGGAGGAGGGTAGGGAGAAACCTAGACCTCTTTGGCTCTGCCTACATAACCTTTTTGGTCCCAAAGCAGTTCTACCAGGTTCAGGCATCACCAGCCATCACAACCCTAATCCCATCTGCTGGTGCAGGTTGTCCAGTAGGGTGACTAAGACACTTTTGATGACAAAACTAGGTCTGCTAGTTTGTGAAATGGGTTCAGGTAATATCATTCAGGATAAACTGGATTAAGATACCACACCATTATGTCAAAATCTGAAATATTTAAAACTGGCTGAGAGTTATTCATTAAGCAGGGTCTCACCACAACTTCCTTTATTACCATTAGGATCTTACCTTTTGCCAAATAGGCATTGATAACTTCTGTAATCCAATTAGCCAAGTTTGATCAGACTGTTCTAGTAAGCCAGGAAGGACAAAAGTTCAGCCAACATCCTCAGGCTTCACAAACTTGACTCTTCCAAACCTTGACACTGAACTTATTAAACCATCAAGCCTAAGCCTGGGTCTTTCAGAAAGCATTTTGTTGGCTCAGTTATTGTCATAGATCTGAATGCTGCTGACTATTGTGGCTGGGAGTGCAACTGTGATTTTCGTTCTTTGCTAATAAGAGGTTTATTTGATGTGTTTTAAGTGTACATAAAGAGGTATAGCTATAAAGAATTTCTGCACAACTTTTGAACAGCATCTTGGCCATTGGCAGCCATGGAAATACATGTGGAATGTCAGCAGAAGTGTACTTAATGTTTTCAGCAGCTAGCCACCTAGCGTAATGGGCAAGCTGTATTTCGCTTTAAAATTACTTACCTTTTCAGCCTAGTGATTGGCTGCAGTGAACATTTGCAAAAGTCTCACATACACATCAATGACTATCTAGGCTTGCAACCTTGGTGTGTTCCTACAAAATAATTCATGGCATAGGCAGAAATACGAAAACCTTTCATTATCAGTGAAATAAATTATTCAGCTGCTCTTTTATAAGTATCAATAATATAGAATTTAACACATCTAATTGCATGTTTCTCATGCTTGAGAATCTGCCAAGAAAAAGACATTAGCAATCCTGATGTTGGGAAACCTTTAAATTGTTCATAATTAATGATGTGCAACAAATAAATGAAATACGACTCAGCTGGTTCATGCACACACTGTTGTAGCAGATAATCACTTCATAGGAGTGCAGGTGATATCAGTACTAGCATCCTCCTTGGAACATTATTAGCTATTATCCATCTCAACCTATCATTGTTTCCCTGCCTCTCCCAATCAAACACATTCTCTCTGCAGTATTAAGGAAGCAGATATAGAGTGCCTTTGAATCAGTTTGCATGGTTAAAACACTGATTATAAAGAAAAGAAAGAGAATTCTATCATGACCATGATTTTGAGGGGGTGGTGCACTTCTTATCAGTCATCTAGTAATTCTAAGCCCCATTACTGAAATACATGCATCACCAAAACAGAAAGCATTGTAGACCTGGGTCACCTAAATGAATAAACTATTCTATGGATATTAATTTTCAGAAAAAGCTACGATCGTCAGTTGCTTACCTACAATCACAATTCATTGTATTTCAGGGTTAGGGCTAAAGTGTGCTTTGTTTCAGAGGCTGAAGCTGCATTTCAAGCCGATAACATTCAAGCTCCTGTGAGAAATTAAATGAAATGTTTATTTCAAATGGGTTTCCAAATGGAAGCTAAGAAAGCAAGCCAATGAATTAATGACAAATTTACAGCTCCACGATTTATGTGTCAATCACAATTGCAGCATTGTTCACTGAAACAAACATGGCCACTTCAGGCATTCGAAATGAATTTGTGAAGAGGGAAGGGAGGTCTCGCATTATACGTTCTGCCCACCCACACCAAGTCCCTTTCACATACGGAACATGAAGGGGGTTACCCGCATTCAGCTGAATGCACATAGAAGCCTTCATGTGCTCCAGAACCCCTCATTCATTTGCCCACCCTTATAAACCCCAACAAAACATCAAACTTGAGGCCACACACATGGGGCCAACGTATGCACTGCCTACACAATTTCTCCTCGTGTGTTGCTCAACCATTGGATAGAACTATGCTAATGTATTTGTGAATCTTGGCCAAGAGTACAATAAAATTTAATTTTGCTGGTATGTTGTCTGTTTATGACAGGAAATACCAGAATAAAAGCAAGGTGCATGCAGTAATTATTTCTGTTTCTTGAAGACTGGAGTTACCCCATCACCACAACAAAAACTAAGAAAAAATCCTTATTTTTGTTGGAGAAACTGGTCAGTAATACATTCAATTCAACAATAAGCAATTACAGAGCCCATGCATCTTGTTCAGAAATCTACACACATCAGCTACTTTTCACTTTCTGTTCAAAAACAGTAGTGCCTGCAGTTTCAGTTTTCAGAATCTATCAAACAGCTTGCTTGCTCTCAGCAAAGCAATGCTACAATGAAACAGCAAGTCTTTTTTCTCCACTATTTTCACCACCTGTGAAAGATGTTCAAAATCCTCTGTAATATGCAACATTTCCAATTTTCCCTAATTTCAGTGCTGGGTCTCGTGCACATGTGTAGACAAATGCAAGATTTGTGTCCTTACCTTTGAGCACTTTTTCATTATTTAGTGGTACATAAACAAAAATATTTTTTAGATTACACCAGGCTTTCCCAAACTTGGGTCTCCAGCTGTTTTGGGACTACAACTCCAATCAGCATTAACTAGTAGAACCAGTAGTCAGGGATGGTGGGAACTGTAGTCCAAAACCAGCCGGAGACCCAGGTTACCAGTAATGTGGTAACAGCCATGTTTTGTTTTGGTGCTTTTTGGGTTTTTTTGGTTTTGAAAAATAATCATAGCTAGGGCACCATCTGCATAGTGTAAGTGTAATCTGACAAATTCAGATTATTTTGTTTAACATAGTCTTTCAGTTATTCAAATGTATCACATCCTGTTGTTGAATCTAGTTGGCACAAACTTCAGTTATGTCAGAAACTTGATCAAACATCTGTTTAAAACACAGTTGTGCTACTTTCACATTATCTCAAGTTCCATCAGGTTCAACAAAATTAATTTTCAAGCAGAAGTCACACTGCTCAAATCTTCCTACAGTTTTGCAAGAGTGCAGTGCCAATTACACTATCCATGTTTTGTTCATTGCTGTGTCATGTGAAAGTATGCATGTAGTCCTAAACTATAAGTCAGCCCCAATGAACCAAATGTTACAGGTTTCCACTGTTAACTGTTTCACTCTTCTCAGAGTCAGTGCAATTCTGTGCAATTTTATTCAGAAGAAATTCCCATTGTCTTCATAGAGAAGTATTCCATAATAAAGTAAGTTTAGGCTTGCAGCCTGAATATTACTGTTAGAACTAATATGATGGCATAAACTGATTAACTGAGCCCATTAAAAATGATATAGTGACTTAACAGTAATGGTGTATGCATGCTTTATTACTTAAATTGATGCTTTTGGGAAGAGATTTATTGTGAAACCAGCCTCAAATTAATGCCATTCATGGAGATACGGGGTGGGGGGTGGGGGTTAGAACTCGATGCCACACTTTTTTTAGACCACCGTTTCCCGCTATTGGTGTTAAAATGAAATTGTCAGAAATAAGCAAGTCACTAGGAGAGCAGTCTTAAGTGTTGACAGGGAAGAACAGAGTGGCATAACCACCACTCTATCTTAGGCCTGTCAGCTATAGCCAGGCAGAAGGGAGACACAATTAATTCTTGCTTTTTTCCTATGCCACAACAGCAGCATATTTCTGCAGGGCATATGCATATAGCACAACCCCACCAGCACCACTCTTACCCCTGCCACTTACACCACAGCCTCAATCTACATGTTGTTCTAACCTTCTCAGACATCAGCATGGTGACGGGGGTAGGATTGCACTTGAGAATTCTTACATATAGCACATAATATTTTTATTTCTATGATTTGGATTTCATTTCATTGTTCCGATGAACAAAAATATAAATAGAAAAGCAAAAATATTTGATGTGCAACCCACAAATTTCTTCAGACACACAATACTTTTGGGTACCTTTGCAGTGAAGTCCACAAGGGAAGCTTAAGTGATTTGAACACTTTCCCTATGAAGAAAGGCTAAAGTGCTTGGATGTTTTCAGAGGAGGGGAAAGGAACAAAGAAGTCAAAATAGACATTTTTAAAATTAGTCACAAGATGATGAGAATGGGATCCCAGTAACACACACATACCCTTTCTCATAATGCTAAATTTCGCTTGGTAATACGTTCCGCACAACACCTAATAAGCATATAAAATCTATCAGTTTAGATTAGTTGTTTTTTTAAAGGATTAGACAGGTTTATGGGTTATAAGTCTACAAATGGCTGTAGCCCAGGAATGAGGAAATTTTGGACTTCCAGATGTTGCTGTACTATAACTCCCATCATCCTTGATGGGATTGATAGTTCTAAAACATATGGAGAAAAAAGTTCCCCCACACGTGTTATAGGCCATCTCAGGAAGCAATCCTAAATTTCCTGGAGGGAATATTCCCTAGAGGGGCTAACTGAATGTTGCAGACTTCTCTGTGTCTGCTGCCAGAAATCTCTTCATTTCAGCAGCAAAATTATTCCACATAATCACTTCTTCACTTTTGGTGCACCCATGTCAGGGGTAGAAGAAAGTTGGTTGTGAAACCAGTTTGAAGGAAGAAGGATACTGCTCAAACCCATCTTTTATCCTGGTTGGGGTGAGCCTGGAATGGCTTAAAAAGTGGCAATTATTCTACCATGGACACTTCATAGCAGTTATCTGTAAATAGACTAACACATTCAGTTGCAACGTATTTCTGATCATCAGGTTCTGGGGACAAATGACAGATGATGGTTATATCCTTCCTGTCCTGCTTTTTGGCTTCCATGTGGCTTTGAAAACAGAATGCTAGTCATGATTGGCTTTGACTTGGTGCAACTGGAAAGTTTATATATTGTTATGGGCACATGCTATCAAACTTCTATCGTGAAAAGAAGTTGTATGTTGATTTATATGCGTGTCACAAAATGCAATACGCCTACTCGAGAGATACCATTCTGAGCAAACTTTGAAATGGTATGAACTATAATTTTACAAAGAATTGCATATTTACCTGTGGCACATAGTTCACCAATGCAATAACATGTGAGTTATTATGTATAAATTGTAGTCTGTGAACATTCTGGGTGGTAAATACCTTTGAACAGTTAACCAACATATTCTGATAGTAAGATTACTTTTAGAATGCCTTGACATATTTTGTTTCTAACATGGATATTTGAAATATGATCTCATTTACAACCCAGACCCTGGAATAAAACCCTGCTGTCAGTAATATTAAATGTCCAAATTAATATGCTTGTATGTGAGAGCAATAGTGAAGACTTTATATTGTGAGTTGATTTATGAGTATTTAATCTATAAATAATTTATAATTTAAGATTGCATTTTTGTCCTACAAACAGGCAGTCCCTTACAATATAAATTTGCAATTCAAAGTTAATTCTCATCTTCCAAATCTGGTTTCCTGAGTTCATCAATTTCCAGCACAGCAGTTCCAGCACAGGAATTGTTTGGAAGTTAATGATGTTAACTTTCTATATTTATTTTACTCTCTCTTCCAACTTCTCATCGTACTTTGGAAATATCTTACTAGGAGAACGCATCTCAAATATGGCAGAGCTGAACATCTTTGGGGGAAAAATACTTGGTTTTGCTGGGCAGATTTTCAAAATCCCCCCCCTCTCCCTGCCCCTCCTTCCTCCCTTCCTCCTTCCCTCCCTCTCTTTTCCCTGTGTCCATGGTTTCCACAATGGTGGTCAGTCACCCTGGTGCTGCTGAGTACCTTTCAAAAAATCTACAACTCATCAAAGTAACAAAAGGAAGCTTTATTTTATCTTCATCAAAATGATGCATAGCCAATGAGATTCAGTATGTAATGATCCCTAAAGCCGAATCAAGAGTGAGGAGAGGAAGCATGGAAGACAAAGTGGAGTAAACTGCAAAACACCCAACACTAAATCATTGAAACGGCTGATCTTCCATTCTCCAAACAGGAATTATTCTAGCTCATTTCTAAACCCAAATTTGGTAACATTACCTTCTGTTTGAGCATGCCTTTGGCATTTCATATGGGGAAAGGACACGCCTTTCCCCCAAACCAGTTTAGCCAGTTACATTTCTGCTGAACAGGCCACACCAACAGGAATCATAAGCTCAGTTGTCCTATGATTCTGATCCAAGCAATGTTGATGTTGTTGTTGTTTATAGCCTCATTACAGCTTTGGCAATTTCACATGTTAAAGGAACCTCTTCCCTTTTAGGTAGGGTTGCCATACGTCCAGGAATTCCCAGGCATGCCCTCTTTTTGGGGTCCTACATGCCCATCTGGGGGGAATTTTATGTTTTAAAGTAAATGTCCTGGATTTTTGTTTTTTAAAAAATAAAATAAAAATTGTAGGCAGTTCTGGTTTGGGCTCGGGTGACTTGGGCTCTGGTTCTGGCATGGGCAACCTGGGCTCTGGTTCTGGCTTGGGCACCCTAGACTTGTTTCAGGCTTGGACTCTGGTGTGGGAGGCTCAGGGTCAGTGCTATTGGGCAATTGCCCTAAAAAAGCTCAACAACTTTTTGATTTTTAGCTCTTGAAATACAGCAACCCTACTTTTAGCTATTCATACTTTTCACCGGCATCCAACCATTCTGACCAACAAGAGCATTTTCATTTTTTACAACCTTATTGTTAAATTTAGTTGAAAAGCAAGTCAACATCAGTCATTGGTTTCTGTTTCCACTTGTTGCAAAATGTTAGCTGTTTTAAAGCAAAATTCATAAAATAATATTGGAATCGAATACGCAGTTAAATTGTTGCATTTTCAATAGGGTTATAATTAGTACAGGGGTATGTGGCACCCTCCCCATGTTTGACTCCAACTCCCATCACAAGTCAACATGAACAGTGGCCAGAGATGTTGGGAGTCAGAGTATAACAACAACTGGAGGGCATCACACTTGGCTCCCCGTAAACTAGCAAATAGATAGGACTTAGGCACAAACTGGACCACATGCCATTAATTCAATTATTATTCATGGTAATACTTTTTAAAAACAAATGCAGGATCATTTTCCTTCCCGACCCACCCAGCCGCATTATGTTACTGATTCAGAGCAAGTCTCCAGTGCCTGCTATTAACACTGAAAGAAAAGTTTCATTTTTAATTGGGATTGCATTGGTGTAAGTGCAAGCTTTTCTTCCAATGCAAATATTGTAACAGGTGTATTGGGGCTAGGGGCCTTCAGGTCCAGACTGCAGCAAGGCACAAAGGATTAAAGCCCCCTTCCCCTTCTCAGGTCGCAACCTGGTGTTTAGGTTTAAACAGACATTCAAGCAATAAGTTTGAGCTGTAAATCTTAATTTTGGGGGGCTGGCTTCTGAAAGCTGTCCAGACAGGAAAACGTGCAGGAATTATGTTATCTGCACTGTATGCCTTACAGGAAGGATTGGGGAATACGTGTAAGAAATGAAACCTTACGAACCACTAGGTCCTGCTGAATTCAATGTCACTTACACCCAAGAAAGTATTCATAGGATTGTAAGCTTATAATGCAATGCTCTACATGCCTTGCTAGAGGCAAGTCCCACTGAATTTAGTGGGATTTATTGACAGGTAAGGGATTGCAGCTTTAGCATGATTTAATGAAATTTAACATTGTTTGTGACAAAGTTATTAAAATAAAAAAATGTAAGTAGGCTATAAAGCATTTCCTAAGTTTACTCCTAAACCTGATTCCAATACAACTGATATAATTCTTCCCTGTGAGTCCATTTCTAATCTCTAAACCTGAGTTATAGCAGCATTCTTCTTAGATTGCATGTTGAATTTTTAATTCCACATTCATTCTATATTCATTAATGGCATGCATTAACTTGTTATATATGGTAGCTTTGCAAAATCTAAGACTCAGAATGCATGTTATCATTTGCAGAACCATTTCACTGATAGATCTCTGTCTTAATGCCCCATTCATAGGGAAATAAGAATAAAATATTTTTGAGAATCTGAATCACTCAAATTTCTAAGAAAAGGGGCCACATAAACATGTGTGAGTATGCAATCTTACTCTGTTTTCTTTCTTTTTTAATGTTCTATTGATTTCAATGGAAATATATTTCCAATTAAGAGTGCATAGGAATTTATCCTTACACCCTGATCTTAAATAACTTGAAAACCCACCAAAAGACCTGCTTGGTAAGATTAGATTACCACACCACATCAGTAATCTGTGAAGCTTGGAACATGTGAAACACCCTGACTGCATCATTCTTTCCCGCGACATTGTAAGCAGACAGATTGAGAGGGTTTGTTCTGGTGTGGAAATGAACAACATGATCAGGGCATCTACATGTGATCAGTTTCCACATATTACCATAGCAATGAGGGAAGCAAGCACTAGGTACTTGCTTTTTGACAGCTACGGTCACTTTGGTAACATAGCTTATCCTTTTTTATAATTCATTCCAATATGCTCACATATTGTTTCTATAGTGGCTAGTATGAGGAAATGGTGTACAGGGAAGTTAAGCAAAGAAGTCAGTCTGAAAATTCTTAGATTCTTGTGAATGTTAGATACATAACTTGCCTTTTTTTTTTTTTAGGACAGTTTGGGGCTACAGGTTCTTAGTGATCTATAGGGGTCCATTTTGCTTCCATAATGAAGTGTTTTCCCAGGCAACCTTAGTAAAGCCAGATACATTTCAGTGGTGATTCTTTCTTTCTTTCTCTGTTTTTCCCTAGCCGTGATACATTATTTTATCTCAGCTTATCCCCAGGGAATTACCCTAGATGCATCAATGCCTAACCATTTTTTCCCCTGCTAAATTGCTTTACTACCAGGATAGGGAACATTTGGCTCTCTGATGTTGTTGGACTACAGATCCCATTATGCCTGACCATTGGACATTCTAGCTGGAGCTGACAGGAATTGGAGTCCAGCAATATCTGAAGGTCCACAGGTTCCTCCTTACTACCTTCATATTCTTAGGTGTTTTTGAAAAGCTTAATAGTCACCCAGACTAAGGGTGCATGGAATTCTCTTTGTAGAACTAGTCATAAAAACCCTTCATCAGTTTAGAATACATAAATGTTAACCAAATTTCTTTGTTTTCTAGATGATTCATTTGAAGAAATCCGTATTGCCCAAACTTGCTGCTAATTTTAAAACAGAGGATGTGGAAACCATAGAAACATTGTGTAATTTCTCAAGGGGGTTCAAGTTCATTTTGTAGATGTAGGATGAGAATTCTGATTATAAGCACATGAACAACAACTTAAACAAATATTAGAATAATTTAAAGACACAAACATATTTTATATTAGGAAAAAGATTGCACTAGTGACTCAGCGACTCAGAATTTACATATTCAAATAGATTCTTGCCTTAAGAAAAGTTTGGATTTGATATCCCGCTTTATCACTACCCTAAGGAGTCTCAAAGCGGCTAACATTCTCCTTTCCCTTCCTCCCCCACAACAAACACTCTGTGAGGTGAGTGGGGCTGAGAGACTTCAGAGAAGTGTGACTGGCCCAAGGTCACCCAGCAGCTGCATGTGGAGGAGCGGAGACCCGAACCTCCACATTACGAGTCTCGCTCTTAACCACTACACCACACTGGCTCTACACCAGAAGAAAATAAGAAATAGGTTGATATATACCTATTAATATGCTAAATGCATCTTTCTCTTATGTTATAAAGATGCAATGAAAATACAATCTGATCAACTGACACAAAACTCTAAAACTGTGGTTCCCGATTACCTAAGTACTGTAGACCCCCTGTTTTTTCAAAAGCCAAGCTATGGACCTCCTACTTTTGAAAATGTTAACATCTCTATGGTAGTTTTTGTGATGTGAATGACACCACGGACCCCTGGGTGGGTTACACAGATCTCCTGGGGTCCATGGACTATGGACCACCAATTGGGAACCACTGTTCTAAAAGGCAAAGCAGTGTCTTCTGGAGAGGTTTTCAGGGGTACAAAGAGGCTTAGGGCAGGAGGGAGATAGAACTATCCATTGTATGAGGCTCCTTCCAGTCACAAAACATTGGATTAAACCAAAAGAATCTTTTAACGTGAGTTTGGGGCTACAGGTTCTTAGTGATCTGTAGGGATCTATTGTGCTTCCATAATCTTTTAAGGTGGTTTTAAAATAATCTTTTAAGGTGGTTTAATATCCTAAGATATGAACAAGCCTTTTCAGTATGCTTCTTAACACATGTGAGCAAACAAACCAGGAAGTCATTCTTAAACCAGCTTCACACCATGGCTTAATATTGGTTTCTACCAATGCTGTTAACCATAGTTTACTAGTTGCTGCCCCTGATGTCTGCAATCTTCCTTCTCTCTCCATGGGTTCAATGTAACCTGGGGAAAGAGCTTAATTCATTCACAAGCAAGTCTCTGAGTCTGAATCAATATTTTCTAGACATACTATGCTTCTAGAAGCTGCATAGACTACCTTCTATTTTCAAATATCTGAAGCAGTTGTGCATCTTTTCTACACAACAACCAAATGAACCAAATTATTTGCTATTAATTTCATATTAACATTATATAATATAATTTTGAATTTTCTCCCAGGTATAAAGACTTCAACATTAATCAATGAAAACCAGAAATATTCATTTTGTGCCTTTCCAGACGAAGGCAATAGGAACTGTGTATTTTTTTAAAATCATTTTAGGTAGCAATATTTTAAATTTCTAAAATGTTTTCCATATGTAGACTTAGACATACATGAATAAATCAGACTATTTGCTCCTCTACATGTTATGAGATGATCAGGATGTATTTAAACAAACAAAAAAACAAAACCCAGTGTTTTGAAAGATTTTATATCCCCCTTAGTCTTAGTCATGGTGCAACAGGTTTTAATAGCCAATAAGTACCATTTTAAATCATCTTCTTGGATAAACATAGGCCATATAATTCTACACTGTAATCTCTCTATTCAACTCAATTACTTTTGGTTGAACTAGAGCATATCTTTTAGAAATACTTTGTGCCACTGGTGCCACACAGCAGCAATAAAGCTAATGGATTGAGCTCTCTAAAGATTCAGCTTGTGTCCAAGGAAGTCATGTGATATGAGATCATTTTCTATTAATTCTTCCTTAGTTTTTGTTGGAAAAGCTTCTGCTGAAGCATTCATTCAGATAGTGGCTGCAGGAGATGATGGGTCTCAGAGTAACAGTCTGTTGCCTAGGGAAAGTTTAATTATATACTATTAGTATAAGTCTTTGGGGTGTAAAATATATAACAGAATGTTGAATCCTACCCATGAGTCCCAAATATGGATTCAAATAGCATTATAATCTTCATCAATTACAAATGCTAATGTGCAACTTTATATAGCCACCTCAGTCTAGCTTGGTCCTCAGTCTAGTTATCCCAGCTACCAATGTGATTTGGTAACTACCTTGACTGGGTGACTCAACTGTGGCTCCAAATATTGGCTTAGTAGTCCACATTAAAGGTCTCCTAAAGAGGTTCTGCATACATTATCATCACCATTTCCTAAGTATTTTCATAACGCTATTATTACCACTGATACATTTAGAAGGGTTGGAGGAAGGTCAGTGAGTCCACTTTTTCCAATTGTGCCCCCTCTCCCGGGTCACATTGAGCTTGTGAACTTTGACATGCTGTTTTAAATATCCCACTCTTCTCCATTCAGGTTGCATCAGAAATTCTCACCCATTTCATTTACATTCTTCTGTCTCGTACACCTGCACGGAACCTGCCAATTGTCACCTAGTTATCTTTCAGAAATGAAGCGAAGTTGACCAAACCTGAAACATGTACCACCGTATCTGGTGGTGCATAGTACCCCAAAACAATTCCTCTTTCAATCGGAGAATGGGAAGCAAAAAAATGTCAATTTCCCATCCCCACGGACAACCAGCTCATTCTGCAAAGCCTATCATAGCTCACCACAGATACTGCCCAGGACCAGTGAGGTTGGTTACTTACACCATGTCTCAAGACCATTTGTCTGACCTCGTGAGACCTGGAACTGAGGCCTGGTCTAGCCAACTTCTCCACCAAACCTGTCTCTACTACTTTGAGAGATAAGAGCAAAAGCACACACAAACACACACACACACTGTACACGTACTTGGGTAGGTGGAAATTTAATCCAGTTTTCTAAAAGGAATTTAAAGAAGTGAACTAACTGAATATTATTAGATAGAATGCCATTAAATCTACACAGATTTATCTGCATTTGCCAAAACTTACTGTTTAATGATTTCCAGCACAATCCTATGCGTGTCTTTTATTAATTTCAATGTCTAGGATTGCTACCTTGTTTGAAGATATATTGAGATCTTCTATACCTTCCTATTGATGTTTTGTAACCCAAAATATGTGTATCCATTTTGTATATTGGATTGTATATTGTATAATTCAGTGAGCAGACTATCACATTTATTATTAGATAGAATTGAAACACATAAATGAAGCTATTCAGAATACATCAATTGTTCCTGCAAATGTAATTTGAACTCTATGAAACATTAATGTGTGAAGTACATAATGCTTTTAGACTACAAAATAAAAACAAATGAAAAATTGGAATGGTATTAAAAGTATGCATCGACGTAGGTTTTCCTCTTCTCTATTCAAAGCATGTTTATTATACCAGGAAGGATAGGACAAATGTGCATAATGTGCAATGCATATTAGGAAATGATGTATGTGCACTTATAGATATAGATATATTGTGCAGGCTCAATAGCCTCTTCTTTTCAAGGTTACTAAAAAATAAAGACAAGCTATAGAGGTTGTCTAGAGAAAGTATCTTTCTTTCTTTAATTACATGTTTATATCACTTCAAAGTCTAGAGCTTTGGGTGGTTTATGCAAACAGTTTAAGCAAGAAAACTGGCAGTGGTGACATTGTGCCCTGATAGGCAAATAAAGAGGCAGACACATAAGATGGGGTTGAACTGGGCTGCTTTTATTTAGACCTTAAATTGAAATCAGCGGAGGGGGAACTGACTTAGCTGTATAACTGTACCCCTTGGGCGACCCGCCCTTGCCTAAGGAATTGGGGCACGGCTTCCTAGCCTGCCCCAATTCCCGGCTACACCCTGAAGGTGAGAAGGGAGGCCTTATCTCATCTCCAGCCCCCTGGAACACAGAACCCCTGGTGGATGAGAGAGTTTGGCTTCAAAGGAGGCCCCTATGTCACCCTCTGAATCGTGGAGTCCCAGAAGTGGGCCTCAGAGCCGACCCGTCCCCTGAAAGGTGCCCTAAAGGGCGTCACCAGGCTAAACCAAACTTTCTTTTCCTGCACCTGAGCTGCCAAAAGTGATCAAATCAAAAAAGATTAACCTATTTAAACAACATCCTGAGATCTCTGGGTATATGGCAGTATATAAATTTAATAATAATAATAATAATAATACCATCTAGCACTCTGTCCTGCTATTCAGTGTGAAGTAGGCACAAACCCAGTCTGTGATCCCAAATGCAGATTGGGAAAAATTCCTACGTGGCCCCCTAGTGGTGACCCCAAAGCACACTGGGAGACAGGGAGGGAGGGCAGGTGCTGCTGCAAATGGAGAGGCTGGAGGGAAGGCAGATTGTCCCTTAAATTGGGATCAAGTCCTGCCCACTCACTTTCACCACCTTAGAAATGCACCAAATCGGTACAGGGAATTTTCCTGCTCTACCTCTCTTGCCCAACAGCTTGCAAAGGCGTCCAGCCTTCTTGGCACCAGGCACCTTCTAGGTGCCTTTCCAATGAAGGAGAGTCCACCACCTTTTGAGGTAGTGAGTTCCAATGTTGAACAGCTCTTACCATCAAAAAGTTCTTCATAATATTTAGTCAAAAACACTTTTCTTGCCATTTGAAGCCTTTGCTTCTGGTCCTACTCTCCAGAGAAGCAGAAAACAAGCTAACTCCAGCATTCATGTGAAAACCTTTTATCACCAATAATTCTTAATTCTCAGGCGAAATGCTTTCTCTCCTAAAGCTCCAAAAGGACAACCTTTTGTTAGTCTGCACATAGTAGGGACACATTTGTGAATAGTTGTGTTGGATGTGCACTGCTGTTCACTGGATATGTGAAGTTTTAGTCAGCTTTTCTGAAAGTAGCAAACCTGATCCACATACAGAAATCAAGAGATAGATGTAGATAATTGTGTCTGGATTGAGTATATATCCTTATATTGTCAATATTTGCTAAGCTTGACATCTGCCATTTTTATTCATGCTCAGATCATTTGGATATTTTATTTTGTTTTAATCTAGAAACTACTGCTTCAAGTTAATTTAAGGTGGATGGGGGCATTCTAGTGTGGTGAATTGCAAAGTATAAGCCATTTAAAAGTGTGACAGTAGTAGATTACTGTGGAAAAAAATAGTCTCATATTTGCAGTGATGGAGAGAAATCCATAGAATGAGGTTATAGAACAGAGCAAGAATTATCAAAAAAAGAAGCTGAATAACCAGCTACATGATGGAAGTATTTGTATTCCTAATCCAATTAAAGGTAAAGGTAAAGGTACCCCTGCCCGTACGGGCCAGTCTTGACAGACTCTGGGGTTGTGCGCCCATCTCACTTAAGAGGCCAGGGGCCAGCGCTGTCCGGAGACACTTACGGGTCACGTGGCCAGCGTGACATCGCTGCTCTGGCCAGAGCCAGAGCCGCACACGGAAACCCCGTTTACCTTCCCGCTGGTAAGCGGTCCCTATTTATCTACTTGCACCCGGAGGTGCTTTCGAACTGCTAGGTTGGCAGGCGCTGGGACCGAGCAGCGGGAGCGCACCCCGCCGCACGGATTCGAACCGCCGACCTTTCGATCGGCAAGCCCTAGGCGCTGAGGCTTTAACCCACAGCGCCACCTGCGTCCCCTAATCCAATTAGGTTGTGGCTAAATCTGCTTGAAACAAGTTGGCTATGGTTAATATAGGGTGCAGTTCTGTAATTTATCTAGGAACAAGTCCCACAGTGGGGCTTCTGAGTCGACATTTGTAGGATTGCAATGTCATAGATTATTATTTATGAGTAACTGTAGTAGCTATTATTAAAATAGTT